>NC_082683.1:173365080-173693991 GCF_949987515.2 Delphinus delphis
TCTAGCACAATATGATCTACATGGCACTCAACACATATTTTTTAAATGGATAAATGACTATTTATGCATGGTTGTTCTATTTTGATCTCAAAATAAAGTGCCATGCCTGTGTTTGTTCACCTTATAAGAATTACTATTGTCTAGAAAATACAAATATACATACACATATATAATTGCACATGGACACATTTAACCTTGGGAAAAATAAGTGAATTCACATATAATAACTTATTATTTCTGTTCTTGTTGCAGGTCCCGCTGAGATAATTTAAGTAAGAGGTTACTCTTCAAGTCAAAAGATCGTGGTTTAAATAAATCCATGGGGCCCACAACAACAAAACAAGTAGCCTCTTTAGTTGGGAAAAAGAAAAAAACATACAGGTGATGCAATCCACAACTAAAAAACAAACAATCTCAGGACAGTAATAGTTCATTCTTACTAACTGAACTGTTTCTCTAGCTACTTCTGACTGTTAGAGCTGCAGGTTTTTAAAGGATTTTCCCCTGCAGATGTGTATAGTAGTCTATCAGAATATATTTATGTTGTATAAAATCTATATAAATCATGAATAAGAAACATGATCAAAGAAACTTAAAAGGCAATAATTTTGGCCCTTTTGACAAAATTGGAATAATATCATAACCACATAGGTAGAAAAATATTCTGAAATGAGAAAAGTGTTTGTACTTAGAAGGAGCGCAGGAAATAGTTGAATTACTTCCATTTCTGAAAGTGGATTTCTTTTTATAATTCCATTGATAGTTTTAATCTTGTTTTAAAATTCATGTAAGATATTTGACATTTATGATTACACTCTAATATATGGCAATATGTATGTGTATCTTTGTATTACTAAAAATATTTTCATGTTTTATATCTCTCCCATTGAGTTTCAGCCAAAACATTTTTCAGTGTTTGCAGTCTGTCAACAATCTGTTAGGTTCCAAGGACATAAAGATGAATAAAACACAGGCGCTCTCCTCAAGGATCACAGTGTATGTGTGTGGGGGGGGGAGGGGAAATTAGATAGGAAAATAAATGATACAGTAAAAATATATCATTTCTTCAGATTGATTTTTAACTTATTCCAGCATAACTGTTATGCAGTATTATTATTTTCTACAATATAATTTCAAGGGATACATTAGTTTCCATTGTAAATATATAATTAGTATGACCAATCCCCTATAACAGAACATTTATTTCTTTCTATTTTGTATATTGCTCTATAATGTTTCAGTTAAAGAAAGATATTTATCTCAGCATTTCTCTTTCTCTATCTCTCTGGACCTCTGGAGCTAGATCAGTTTAGGGAATATAGACGTTTTTGTATACAATAATAAGGTAATGAGGTGATATAATCAAGGTTAAAGTTGATGAATTAAATTACTTAGAAAGGTATAAAGCAATATTAGAGCATAAAGACTGGAGAAAGGGTGACAAATTCGGAGAATCTGACAAAAAAATAACATTAAGATAGAACAGGGCTTCCCTGGTGGCACAGTGGTTGAGAGTCTGCCTGCCGATGCAGGGGACACGGGTTCGTGCCCCGGTCCGGGAAGATTCCACATGCCGTGGAGTGGCTGGGCCCGTGAGCCATGGCCGCTGAGCCTGCGTGTCCGGAGCCTGTGCTCCGCAACGGTAGAGGCCACAACAGTGAGAGGCCCGCATACCACAAAAAAAAAAAAAAAAAAAAAAAGCAAGAAGCTCTATGTAAATATAAAGAAACAAGCCAAGACATGGAAACAACATGTGTCCACTGACAGATGAATGGATTAAAAACTGTGATATATGGGACTTCCCTGGTGGTCCAGTGGTTAAGACTCCGCGCTTCCAATGCAGGGAACTTGGGTTCCATCCCTGGTCAGGGAACTAAGATCCCACATGCCGTGCAGCCAAAAAATTTTTTTTAAATGTGATATATACATATATAAATATATATATATATACACACACACACACACACACACACACACATACACACACAGAGTGATCTTCGATGTTACTAACTGCAAAAAGATTACAACTCACTGAAGGCTCAGATGATGGTTAGCATTTTTTAGCAATAAAGTATTTTTTTTAATTAAGGTATGGATTTTTTTTAGACATAATGCTATTGCATAGTTAATAG
This sequence comes from Delphinus delphis, assembly GCF_949987515.2. Lineage (NCBI taxonomy): Eukaryota > Metazoa > Chordata > Mammalia > Artiodactyla > Delphinidae > Delphinus > Delphinus delphis. Next base: position 173,367,213 of record NC_082683.1, read on the forward strand.
ATTACAGTATGAAGTAAACATAACTTATATATGCACTGGGAAACCGAAAATTTCAAATAACTCATTTTATTGCAATGGTCTGGAACTGAACTTGTGGCATTGCCAAGGTATGTCTGTACTTGCCAATTCAGAGTTTGTGGTGATTTTATAGAACATAACTACCATGAAGAATGAGAACCGAGTGTGTAGATATATATTACATACATATATATAAAATACATACATAATATATATAATACATACATATATATGTATATATGTGTATCTTATATGTACGTGTGTGTATCACATATGTCTGAAAAGTAAGTATGGTGTACACAGGCTAATACTGGAGGCTTTATTGCTAAGTCAAGCACATGGAAATCCTATAATCAGCTTTACTATCTAGCACAGTATTAGATGTTCTCACCAATGTAACTGGTCAAAAGAGAAAAATTAGAAGTATAAATACTCAAAAGGGAGCACTAAAACATTAATGTTTGCAGATGATATGATTTAAACCTGAAATTCCACTAGACTCAACTGAAAAACTTCTACAAAAAATAAATAATTCTTTCAGGTAGTGGGGTGTGAAATTAAAATACAGAAATCAATAGCCTTCATGTATACACACAATGACCAACTGAATATATAAGGTAAAAGAAGACCTTATTTATATTAGCAACAAAAGTAAAATCAAAAGCATAGGAAAAAACAATGAAAAATGGGAAAAGTCTACTTGAGAAAAAATTTTAAACACTCTTAACAATTACAAAAGTAGAATGAAACAAGTGGAAATGTATACCACAGAAAGACTCAGCCTCATAAAGTTGTCATGTGCAGGATATACGGAAAAATAAATTGGCATAAATATCCAGAAAAACTTTGGAAAAAGGAGTGACAAGGGGAAATTAAGCCTACCAGAAAACAAACATAAAATTACAAATTGAGTTACTGACTTCTAGATTAACAGACCAACAAAATAAGCCAAAGTTTCAGAAATGGACTCACATACATATAGAAATTTACTATATCATAAAGGAAGCATTTCAGGTAGGATTGGAATTTTAAATCAATGGTATTGTGATAAATTGGGTAGTTATTTGTGAAATAATGGAGTTAATACCTCATCATACTCTAAAATGGATCAAAATTGATCAAAGACATATACATACATACATACATATAATTTTTATATTTATCTCCAGCAGCAGTGTAGAAGATATGGCTAATTTATTTATGATCATGGAGTGGAAAAGGCTATTCTAACTATGCTTCAAAATCTAGAAGTCATAAAAAATATTTATTTCTACTTTATATAATTAAGAATCTATGCCTAGCTAACCCCCATCACAATAATCAAAGGCAAAAGGTATAACAAACTGAAAAAATTAGATTCATAGTACAGATAAAAAGTCTAACATACCTAACTTATAAAAAGCTCTATATATTAAAAGATAAATTCAATAGAAAATTGGTAAAACATATGAATAGACAATTGTATATGTTGAGTAATAAGTTCATCATCCCATATAGCTGGATCCTGAAGAAATAGTCTTTGATACTAACTTAATATCATTGTTTATATACAGGTACAGAAAGTTCACTTTAAAAGCATGTCAACTTTCATTTGCACAATGATCAGAGAATAATTTCAAAAAGGCACTCTGGGGCTTCCTGGGTGGCGCAGTGGTTGAGAGTGTCCGCCTGCTGATGCAGGGGACACGGGTTCGTGCCCCGGTGTGGGAGGACCCCACATGCCGCGGAGCTGCTGGGCCCGTGAGCCATGGCCGCTGAGCCTGCGTGTCCGGAGCCTGTACTCCGCAACGCGAGAGGCCACAGCAGTGAGAGGCCCGCGAACCGCAAAAAAAAAAAAAAAAAAAAAAAGGCACTCTGAAATATTTGACTTCTGAAAATATTACCATTTTAAGGACATAGAATAAACAATGTTAGTGATTTTGTTTTTACATTTTAATTAATGAGAATTTTTAATTCTCCTTTCATGACATTCTTAATTTTAAATATACTATTCATCATAATAAAAACAAAAGTTTCATCAGGCACACTATCTAATTTACTCAGAAAAGCACCCTTCTGATGATTGTGGACATCTATAAATATTAAGGGACACACAATTTTCCAAGCCACAAACAATTAAGGGACACACAATTTTCCAAGCCACAAACAAGTGTAACCACATTATTTTTTCCATTCTCGTAACAATCCAAGTAGTCAAAAATATCATATCCCCATTGTTTCAATGAAGAAAAAGAAGACTGCAAATTCTGTCTCTGTAGTGTTTAATACACATAATAATTGATGAACATTATTTTATTTTAATATAGTAGCAGCTCACTGAGAAAAAAGACCTAAACAAATTAAGTAACTGTTTATGTTTGGGTGTTCTGGGGTTTTTCATTCGGTCATTGTTTTGATTAAATGATATACAGAAGTAGCACAAAATCTAGAATGTTCAGTATACTCAAAGGAATGCACATTATTAAATCTCATATTAAATCTGTGAACTTTCCTCAGAATTTGAAGCAGGCATAACTAAATTAGAGCTGTTTAATGAAATCATGTTATTATCTATCTGCCCATCTATTTATAACTTGTTTTCATAGATGTTTTTATAGATATTTTTAATTTTGTGTTTCAGTAAGCATTTTAAATGTGCTAGAAATTGTGCTATAGGCTTTATTTTTTTATTCTCGTAACAATGCAACTAGTCAAAAATATCACCCCCATAATATCTGTGAAAAAACGGAGGATTATAAGTATTCATATCTGTTTTGATATGGAATAAAAATAAGTCTGACATCACAGCATAATTTCTTATACAGCAGATAATATTGTCTCCTTAAAAATACTGTCATGGATATTCATCTATAATGAATGTACTTTGTTGAACTTTTGATATAAACAAATGCAACTACCTTGCATGGATATTAATTGATATAAGTATGTTACATTAGTAAAATAATTTTATCTATTTAAAGGTTAATGTTTATTTTTCTTTTAAACTCATTTTATCTTTCTGAGCCATGAGAAAGGAAAGAAGGCAGAGCTCAATACACAGGCAGGATTTAGGGCAGTGCTGTCCAATAGAATCTTCTATAATTATGGAATTGTTCTTTATCTCCACTCTCTTATATGATAGCCACTAGCCACATGGGAAGAATGGGTGAAGGTGGTCCAAGAGTGTAAACCTCCACTTATAAGATAAATAAGTTCTGGGGAAGTAATGTACAGCATGGTGGCTATAAGGTACTGTATACTTGAAAGTTGCTAAGAGAATAGATCTTAAATGTTCTCACCACACACACACACACACACACACACACACACACACACACACTCAGACACAGACACAAGTTAACTCTGTGAAGTGACGGATGTGTTAACTAACCTTGTTTTGGTAGTCATTTCACTAAATCATCAAGTTGTAAACATTACGCTTATAAAATGTTATTTATCAATCATATCTCAGTAAACTTGAAAGAATGTGTTAAATATTATTTTATTGTTTTGACTTTTTAAAAGGAACTAATATAAGTGAAGAACTGAATTTTTAATTTTAATTTTCAATAGCCATATACGACCAATAGATGATGTATTGGACAGTGTACTTCTAAAGTTTATGCCAAACTACTACCCTGTACATGGTAGACCTCCTGTCAACCTACATCCAAGTATGTCTCTAATATGCCCACTTTTTTTTCATCTTTCAAACCACGATAGCAACAAAGGGTACAATTTCTTTCAAATTAGTACACCTGGTCTACTCCCTGAAGTCCATTCTCCAGACATCAATAAAAGTAAATCTTCTAAAAAAAAAAAACAAATTAACATAATACTTAATGGTGAAAGATTGAGAGTTTTTTCCCTAAAATCAGGCACAAGACAAGGATGCCCACATTTACCACTTCTATTTAACACAGTACTAGAGTTTCTAGTCAGAGCACTTGGTGTTGAAAAAGAAATAAATGGCATTCAAACTGGAAAGGAAGAAGTAAAACTATCTCTGCAGATAAAATGATCTTATAAAAAGAAAAACCTAAAGAATACACACACACACACACACACACACACACACACACTGTTAAAGCTAGTAAACAAATTCAGTAAAGTACAGGACTCAAAATCAACACAGAAAAATTTGTTGTATATAAATACACTAGCAATGAATAAGCCAGAAACTGTATTAAAAGAACAATCCTATTTACAATAATGTTAAAAAGAATAAAATTACTCAGGAATAAATTTAGCCAAGGAGGTATAAGACCTGTATACTGAAAAGTAAAAAGCATTTCTAAAGAAATTAAAGAAGACCTAATAAACGGAAAGACATCCCATATTCATGGATTGGAAGAATTAATATTGTTAAGATGACAACATTACCCAGAGCAATTCAGAGATTCAATGCATCCCTATGAAAATATCAACAGCATTTTTGAAGAAATGTAAAAATCCATTTTTAAATTCATGTGAAATCTCAGGGGAGCTGAATAGGCAAAGCAATCTTAAAAAATGAATAACAAGGTTCGAAGACTCATACTTCCTGATTTCAAAATTTACCACAAATCCACAATAATTAAAATATTGTAGTACATGGAATAGATGTAGAGACCCGTGGAATAACATTTAGAGCCTAGAGATAAACTCTTACAACTATGGTCAACTAATTTTCCACAAGGATGCTGAGACCATTCAATGGAAAGGAACAGTATCTTCACAAACAATGCTGAGAAAATTGTATATCCACATGCAAAAGAGTGAAGTTGGAACTTTACCTTACACCAGATACATAAATTAACTCAAAATGTATCAAAGATATAAATAGTAGAGCTAACACTATAAAACTCTTGGAAGAAAACATAGGGGCAAATCTTTATCATCTTGGACTTGGCAATGGTTTTCAAATATGACTCCAAAAGCATAGCAGAAACAACAAGAAAGAGATATATTGAACTTCATCAGAACTAAAAACATGTATGGATCAAAGAATGCTATGAAGAAAGTGAAAAAACACAGAATAGGAAAATGTATTTGCAAATTATATTTCTGAAAAGTGTTTAATATTAAAAATATTTTTAAAGTTTACAACTCAACAACAAAAAGAGAAACAACTCAAGTTTTTAAATGGGCCAAGGACATGAATAGACATTTCTCCAAAGAAGATTTACAAAATGGCCAATAAGCACCCTAAAAGGTACTCAACAGCATTACTCATTTGGGAAATGCAAATCAAAGCACAAATCAATACCAGGATGGTTATAATGAAAAAAGAGAACAAAATGGAGAGAGAGGGAGGGAGGAAGGGAGGGGAAGGAAGGAAGGAAAGAAGGAAATAACAAGTGTTTGCCAGGATGTGGAGAAACTGGAACCCTTGTACGTTGCTGGTGGGAATGTAAAATGTTGCAGCTGCTATAGAAAAGAGCTTTGCAGTTCCTCAAAACTGTATACATAGATTTACCATAGGACCCAGCAATTCAACTCCTAGGTACCTAAAATATTGGAAACAAGAACTCATACAGATGACTGTACATCAATGTTTATTGCAGCATTACTCACAGTAGCCAAAAGATGGAAATAATTCAAGTATCCATCAACAGATGAATAGATAAACAAAATGTGGTATATACATGTAATGGCTATTTTTCAGCCTTACAAAGGAATAAAGTTCTGGTACATGCTACAACATGGATAAACCTTAAAAACAGTATGCTGAGTGAAATAAGCCAGACACAAAAAGAAAAATACTTGTATGATTCATATAAAAATATTTAGATGAAATATCTAAAGTAGGCAAATTTATAGAGACAGAAAGTATATTAGAGGTTACCACGGCCTGGGAGGGGGGTGGAATTGGGAGTTATTAGTTAATGGGTACAGAGTTTCTGTTTGGGTTGATAAAAATTTTTCAAAACAGGTAGTAGTGGTGATGGTTGCACAGCACTGTGAATTTAATTAATACCACTGAATTTTATACTTAAACATTGTTAAAATGGCAAATTTTGTTATGCATATGTATTTTACCACAATTGAAAAAGGGGTAGAGTAACAATAAAATTCCAAGGCATATTTAAAAGAAACTCTCGAATCATATCATTCTATCACCCAAAAGTCCTCCAACAGATGATCATCATTTAAAAAATAAAATCAGGGCTTCCCTGGTGGCGCAGTGGTTGGGAGTCCGCCTGCCAATGCAGGGGACGCTGGTTCGTGCCGCGGTCCGGTAAGATCCCACGTGCCGCGGAGCCTATGGGCCCGTGAGCCATGTCCGCTGAGCCTGCGCGTCTGGAGCCTGTGCTCCGCAACAGGAGAGGCCACAACAGTGAGAGGCCCACGTACCGCAAAAAAAACAATAAAATCAGAATTCCGCACCTAGGCTTTCAAGCCTCTATGTATTTTGGCTCTTGTCTACTTCTCCAATGTGAAGCCACAAAATGCTCTTTTACCTGTTTCCTGAACATATTAAGCTTTTATCCACATTAGGACCTTTACATCAGATTTTTTCTGTCAACAAAGCCTAGAGTATATTTATGCAATGCACACATGTTGGCATTCTCTATAAATTCAATTTTCTTGCTGTTGAGAAGGGAGTTGCATAGCATCATAGTTAAAACCATCAATTCTGGAGCCAGATTATTAGGGTTTAAACCCAAGCCTCATCACATACTGGACCCATGACTTTGAAAGTTACTATGTCTCAATTTCCTCAAATGTAGAAAGAAAATAATAATAAAAATTGCCTTAAGAGATTATTATAGTATAGTGTAACATGTATGGGTAGGACATTAGTAAATTAATGAATATAGTTACGTCCTTAAACTAATATCTGGCTCATGGCAAACGTTACTGAGTATGTTCCATTTACTATTATTATTATTCAAGAATTATCTTCCCTCTTCCTCCTACTTCCTGCCCCTTCCTTACCAAGAGAAGACAGCTGATGTACTCAGCAGGCAGCAACCTTCTCAGGGGGGTAAGGCCGTATCTTTAGTTTTAAAGGACTGACCTCAACTGAGCTAAATCAGACATGGGAATCCCCTTCCTGCTTGACTGTCTTTGATCTAGAGGTAAATATGTGATCAAGTTCTGGCCAAGAATTCCAAATAGAAAGTCTCCTGGCATCTCTCCAGGAAAGACTCACATCACTAATTGAAAAAAATCATGTTGCAGGGGAAAAAAGTGCCTGTTTTTACATTGCTCTGTTCTTTTTGTCTTGAAAGGAATTATGTGAAGATATGATTTTGGAGCTACAGCAGCCCTCTTGCATCAGCAGACTGTTAGGAGGTAATTCTCCATGTTGTTTCTATTCCTATCATAACAGCTTTTGTTTTAGATTATCTTTTTAAGGATGTTTGCGTGGTGAACAGTCTTTAAATCTAGAAATAGTATTTCCCTTGGGAAAGAGGGCATATTTGTTTTCTGACTAGGATGATAAAGATAACTCCTCCCTCCAGTGCAAAGGGTGGGCAAGTTTGCTAGCTGTCCCCTTGAAAGATTTGGGATTTCCCACCTTGGGGCTCCTCAGTGTTCCTCCTACCTGAGTGTGTGTGCAGCTCCAAAGGGGCCCTGAGAGGTTTTCAGAGTAATGAGAATCAATATGAATGTGAAGCTCATGCTTCTTATTCTGTCTCTGACCCAGAAGTTTCCCGTCTTCTGCCAGCTTTTATGAAACTGTGGCAGGTTAACTACTTATTTTGCAAGCAGGGTAAAGTCTCAGATCCTTTACAGCTTCTCACAAAGACAAGTTTAAATACAAAAGCCAGCTTGCTGAAAAGTACTAGAGCAAAAGATAGGAACTTCCTATTGAACCACTGTACTTAACCTGGAATACCTACCTCCAGACACATCACATGATTAAAACACACACACACACACACACACAAACAAATAAAAGACTGCTATTCATATATTCATCTGATGAACACATTCTATCTAAAAATATGAAGAAAATGTATTATACTCACTCATCATTTGCTGATTTGAGTACCAAGAAGAATAGGCTGGAATACCCATTTGAAGAGATGTTCTTTTTATTTAGCCTTCTCATACCTCCTGTAAAATCTGCTATAGTTCAGGCTCAACTCTTATAAAATCTATTATAATTTTGGTTCCATGCCACAAACCGCTAGCATGGCTGCTTACAATTATGTACCATGCCAGCCCTGAGCAATCAGTAAAACTATTTTTTTAAAAAATGCTGGTTAAATACATTGGTTGTAGATATATCTAAAGAGGTTGTTTTGCCTGAGAATATTTTTGGTTTTCAAGAAGCAACCTCCTTATCTTCTCCCTACGTCCTGTGATGCTAGCCACACAGGACTTCATGGAGGTTCCACACACACCAGATGTTTGTCCACCTTTATAAATATGAAAACTCTGCTTTCTATTGCTCTGATGTTTTTATTCCACTTTGGTCTCTTGGAGAAGTTCTCTCTAATAAACTTAATGTCTTTGTTTTCTCAAATCACTCTCAGTCAGAATTCTCTGCCCTTTCTCCTATTTCCCTATGCTATTTTACACTTACCAATGTTTTCATCCATTTTGTGTCACATTGTAACTTGTATACATGCCTCTCTCCTCCATCACATTTTGTCTTGCTTTAGGATTTTTCCTGCATTATATTTTTGTAGTCCCACTCATTTTTTCATTAAACAAATACTTGTTGAGAACCTACTCTGTGCTAGCCACTGTCCTTGGCAATGGGAATATAGCTATATGAGAGTCAGGTTGAGATATTTTCTTGGCAGAACTTACATTCTAGTGAGAGAGGCAAGGTAAAAACAATAAATAAGTGGAGAAATACAATGACAAAATAAGTACAGTTTGAGATTAGTGTTATGAAGGGAAAAAAACAGCAAAATAACTGAAAAATAAAAAGTAACTGAGAAATCCAATTTGGACAGAGCAGCCAAGAAATGCTTTTCTGAGAAAGTAGTGTTTTGGTGCTGACTTGAAAGGTGAGAATGAGACAGCCATGAGAAAAGCCAGGGAAGCCCATTTTGGATGCGACACACAAAAGAGAAGACTGGGAAAGGGTGCCTGGAGACCAAGCTAGTTAGATGACAAGAAGGAGGGGAAGAATGATAGTAAAGCTTAGAGAGATGGAGAGAAGAACTGTGTGGGTTGTGCAAAGGGATTTAGAATTTGTCCCAAGAGCAACAGAAAAAAAAAAAAAATCACCGAATATTTTCCAAGAATTGATGTGATCTAACACACATTCCTGAGAAGTCACTCTGGCTTCTCTGAGGTACATTTATTCAGCACTGTTGGATGCCTGTAAACAATAGTCCAGGTCAAATAATGTGACATCTAGACTAAGGCTGAGGTATGGGATGGAGCAAAATGGATGAATTAGAGAGCTAAAAGTGTTTATTAATGGACTGAATATGGTTAATGAGGGGAAAGAGGGTATTGGGAATAATCCATAGGTTTTAAAACTGAGCAAGCAGCTGAGTGATGATAAAAGAATGAAAGGAGGTAGAATTTTTGGAAGAATATCAAGAGCTCCAGTTTCAACATATTAATTTTGAGACAGTCATTTAATATCTAAAAGAAGATGTCCAAAACAGTAGATGATTATTAGAATCAGGATGGCCTTCTGAAGAGAGATCTGAATGCAAGAAACACATTTGATGTCTATAGGAGTAATACTTGTATTTAACACTATGGGTGGATAAGATTTCTTAGGAAGATATTTCAGTTTCAGAGGAAAAGATTACCAGGACAGAGATTCGAGGCAAGAAAATATCTAAATGAGGAGCATTAGATCAATTATGATCCATAAAACTTCTCCAACTGAACATGAGTTAAGAAGGAAACTTATCAAGTAACATACAAATAAATCTAGAGGTTGGATAGGCTTCAGAGTTTGTGGGGTCACCATTTCAATGATACTGACAACCCCTAGAGGGAGTTGTTATTTATGTTTACCCACTTTACAGATAACAAAACTTATTGTCATAGAAAAAAAAAAAAAACTTGGTCAAGTTTACATAATTAGCAAATAAAGGAGCAAGGCATTAAAGTTTAGACTCATTTCTCTCATACCACTCTATCTCTCATAAACAATATATATATTTAATGTTCCTCATTATGATATTCTAAACCTATGAAATTAGGATGGTAAATCCAGTTATCCTCATTTTTTTAATCAATGAGAAATACGAGCTTCAAAAATATTTGATGATCTGTTCAGGGTCCCACTGGTAAGTGGTAGAGTCATGGCTGGAGTTCAAGTCTCAAGTCCTGCCTAAATCAGGTTGCCTGTCTAGCCATGCCCCAATTATAAAAAAAGCTTTACATTTCTCCCATTATCTTTTTTTTTTAAACATCTTTATTGGAATATAATTGCTTTACAATGGTGTGTTAGTTTCTGCTGTATAACAAAGTGAATCAGCTATATGTATACATATATCCCCATATCTCCTCCCTCTTGCGTCTCCCTCCCACCCTCCCTATCCCACCCTTCTAGGTGGTCAAAAAGCACCGAGCTGATCTCCCTGTGCTATGCAGCTGCTTCCCACTAGCTATCTATTTTATGTTTGGTAGTGTATATATGTCAATGTCACTCTCTCACTTCGTCCCAGCTTACCCTTCCCCCTCCCCATGTCCTCAAGTCCATTCTCTACGTATCTGTTTTCTTAACTGTATTATTTAAAAAACTTTGTGTGTTGGTCCTAGTTTCTCCTTTAGGCAATACTTTGCTTCCTTGACTTTTTCCTCCACCAAAAACACATCGGTGACACACACCACCTTCTCAGCATCTGTGTCAGCACAGGCTTTCAAGATCCACAAACCACTGGCATCGCTACTTACAATTTCGTGCTGAGCCAGCCCTGAGCTTCAGAAGCAGTACTCATATTATTTTTATTATAGGACACGACTCTCATTTACTAATTTAAAAGTGAAATAAAGGTGAAAAACCATAAGTATGTATTTATGTCTTATTTCTATTTTTATACATTGATACCTCTAACTTTACTGAATCTTCATATGCATGTATACCAATGACCTTGAGTTTTCTTTTTTTGCCACCTTTCCTTTTAGCCTAAATCATCTGAAAATATTCATAACCTTCTATCAGAGATTCATTAAATATCAAATAATAATAATGTAAATGAATGGTAATGAATAGCACATTTTTCATTAAATCCATCAGCTAATTCTCATTCATCTTCCAACCCAATTTCATTCAACACACACTGATATCTTGTAGGTCCTAGGCATATGGATCAGTACTTATTTCCAGGACTATTTCAATATTCTTTTTCTTTTCATACAGATAATTTGTGGAAATTAACTTCCTCAGATTTTATGTGGCAATTTCCATGTTAGAAAGTTTTATATTAAGCTTAAATCCTCTGGGTAAAGCTTATGATGTATGAATTTGAAAGTACAAAGGCACAAATAATCAGTAGTGGCAGAAAATTGTATGTACACATACAAAACACAGGTACACGTATTGCCTAAAATCATTTATACCTTGCAAGGAATATATGTGACAGTACATTTTCTCTTTTAATATTAACTGTTCTGTTTTAAAATATAATACTTCTCTACTTCAGGAAGTCAAAAAATTTGCATTACAATGAACTTTCCAGATCCATTTGCCCTTTTCATTGACATAAACATAAAATCAGAAAGAAAAAAAAACAAGATGCATGTACATACTTCTAAAGAACCTTGAGTTGTTGGTGTTGTTTTTAAAATTTTCAATACTCCCAAATTTTCCTAATTACTCCATACTTAGAAATCCTGTCACATCTTTCCTTGTCTACAAAACTGGGATTTACATGCTCCCTCCTAATACACCATCACCAGTGACAATATTGTTTTGGGTTCCCAGTGCATATTCAACTGCTGAGAAAATTAGAAATGTGTACTCGCTTAACAAGTTCTAACAAACTCATACTTCAGCTTAGTAGCGCAATAAGTTTTAAAAAAACAAAGAAACTACAAATTTCTGCAAAAGATCACAGTGAGCCAGGAGAAGAGCAGAGTGTGGCACTAATTTTCTTTTCTTCCTGAGAAAAGGACAGCCTACCACTGGCAAATGCTGAAGCCAAGTACATGTTTATTCAACTTTTTGTCCTTTCAAAACATGACCTTCAAAGTTGTCCTTTATCTGACAATTCAAATGTCCTTCTAATGAATTTCACTGGCTTTCACATAGTAAGTGTCCTATCATTATATATTTCCTTTGACAAAATTAGCAGCCACTGACTTGCCCACAGCATAGTTCCAACAGGTCTGTCCAGGTTGTGAAATCCAAAAGCATGCTCCTCGTTACGGACTTTGAGGTTCAAGCTGTGTCAATGAGGCACACCAACCCAATCCGGGCAGAGCGAATGCTGCAGCCATTCCAATTCACTGCAGTCATGTAGTCCTAGCCTCATTCTGAATTTTCTCAAGTGCTTTCACCACTTGGGTTTGGCAAATTGACAACTCAGAATAGATACAGTATTGATTTTTGTCTTCTCAGAGGTGCAGGTGGAACAGGGAAATGAAAGGAGGCTCTTGAAATTAGTAAATTGGCAGGCATCCATTCCTGGATGCATTTTTTCCTCTCTATTCATCTCACTTTGACCAGGAAAATATCTAACTGAGTGCTTTGTATGAGGTCATACACAAAGTAATTCCCTTGTTTTTTTAAAATATTTTTAGTGGACCATTAAATTCAGGAGAGCCTCAATTTCTTGTTCTAGTATTAAAATTACAATAAAACCTGACTTCTGATTAATTGAAGACATTATTTGCTACCTTAGGATTGCAATAATATGGCATTTGTAATTATGAGCACACTCAGAATGAAAAAAGCATCATGATTAAATTCCAAAATTATATTTTCCTTGTAAAGTCATAGTAATCTGTGGCCTATATTCCTCTTAGCAAATACTCTTATCTAAGTTCTAATAGCTTTCCCTGACTCCCTAAAGATTTCTAGAAAATAATGAACTATGTATCAATTATGTGAGATTCATATCTGTTAGTACATTTAGTATATATATATATATATATATATATATATATATATGTGTGTGTTTTTTTTTTTTTCCTTGCTGTACGCGGGCCTCTCACTGTTGTGGCCTCTCCCGTGCGGAGTACAGGCTCCGGACGCACAGGCTCAGCGGCCATGGCTCACGGGCCCAGCCACTCCGCGCCATGTGGGATCTTCCTGGACCGGGGCACGAACCCGTGTCCCCTGCATCGGCAGGCGGACTCTCAACCACTGCGCCACCAGGGAAGCCCAGTATATATTTTATAGTGTTAGAGACTGAATCATCTTTTTGTTAGTGAGCAAAATAAAGCATGGATAATGAAATAAATTTAAATCATATAGCCCTGGGTGTAAGTCCTAGCTCTACCATTATACCATCTATTTAACATGGAAAAATTATTCACAACTTTCAAACTTTATGTTTCTTGACCTCTGTATAGTGAAAATAAGAATATTGAGTTCAAAGGATTATGTGACATCTAATATTTGTGAAAAGGCATTTCTTAAATTATTAAGTAATAAACAGATATTAACTATTATTGGTTTTTATAGGTAATCACTGTACTCTCCCAAATTTTATAGACTTCTACAATAATACATGCTGTGGATTATTAATTGATTACTAGGTGCTACTTGTTGTTATAAGTATCAATACTTGACATGTATGAACTCATTCAGTCATTACAATAAGCTCATGAGGTAGTTATAATTATCCCAATTTCACAAATGAGGAAATTGTGGCACAGAACAGTTTAAGTAACATCACACATCTAGTAAATAATGGGGCTAAGTCTCAAATCTCAGGCTACCTACATCCAGAGTCTTTGATTTAACTTAGTCATTACATTTTAATGCCTTTCCATTTTACATTTGCAAAATTACATTTCCTAAAATGAAAATTTTATTTACATTGCTTCTCTTCTATATTTTGTAAGATAAAAATAAAACAAAACCTAAGACTGAGGCCCTCTGTTACTTAGTAACTCCAAGACTCCACGAAGTATTGCAATTATAATTGGAGTTTCAACATAGAATCAGTTACTATAAGGATAAAGAAATTCATTTTTTTAAAGTATGGTTGTGATATTTGGAGTAAAAAGCATACATTCCACATAGTAAATGTTTAAAATATTTGTGTACTGATCATTAAACAATGTTCAGAGGGAGGTTTATGACGGAGAAGAAAGCACAACGTAAATCATCGACATCATTGAGGAACATCAATATGAATATTTCTCTTTTGTCACTTTTGATAAATATATAACTCCCAGATAATGAAATGTATTTGTATATAGCTACTCTTCCATGTGTGGGCAAAGATGATTGAGTTAAGCATAAATTTACAAGGGCATAAATTTCCTTTGGGTTAATAGTGGAATGTTAATTTGTGGGCAACATAATACCTGCTCTTCCAGTTAAACTGATACATTGTGAATCAGTACTGGTTTGATGGCCTCTAACTTTCTGGTAAATTAAACTCTTGGTTCTCACACACTCAATCCTAGAATTTTCCTTGTGGAAGGACCCAGAAGTATTAGCATCCTTAACCAGTTTATGGGAATAAAGGGGTCAGAGACTATCCTGAAACCCATGTAGCCACTTCAGCTCTAAAATAGTTACCTCTAAAATAGTTACCTCATTAGTTTGTGAAAACATATAGTATCATATCATTCCACATTACTTTACTGATGGAAGAGTCTTGGCCTCAAATTCCTTTTACATTACTTTACCGTGACTTTCTTTTTTGTTGAACTTTTATTTTTGAATATTTTATCAGAATAGGGTCATGTAAAAGTAGCCATCACAAGTGGATCTTTAAAAAAAAGAAGACTATTGCTTTAAGTTTTATATGAAATAAGAAGAAAACTTCATTTTTGCAAAAGGAAACACAGAGACAAATGAATTACATATTTGTTCTAGGAAAACTGAACATAAAATGCCACTTCTTTTTTTTTTTTTTTTTTTTGCGGTACGCGGGCCTCTCACTGTTGTGGCCTCTCCTGTTGCGGAGCACAGGCTCCGGACGCGCAGGCTCAGCGGCCATGGCTCACGGGCCCAGCCGCTCCGCGGCATGTGGGATCCTCCCGGACCGGGGCACAAACCCACGACCCTGCATCGTCAGGCGGACTCTCAACCACTGCGCCACCGGGAAGCCCCAATTCTTATTTTCAGTAATGAAAACTGAAAACTCTGATCTATATCAATGAAATTAAAGGTGTTTCCCCATTGTAAAGTTTTAATGGGC
This sequence comes from Delphinus delphis, assembly GCF_949987515.2. NCBI lineage: Eukaryota > Metazoa > Chordata > Mammalia > Artiodactyla > Delphinidae > Delphinus > Delphinus delphis. The sequence goes on from NC_082683.1 coordinate 173,382,449, forward strand.
TCTAGTAAAATATTTCTGGAGAGAAATTTCACGTATATACCAAAATGAAGAAAACTATACATATTGTATTTTATGTTCCCCAAATTTCACTTTCAGGGACTTAGTCTATAGAAATAATGAGACAAGTTGCACATATATAAGTGTAAAAATAATAGCTCTTAGTCATCCAAGCACTACTCTAAGCTTTCTCTGGTACTCTCTTACTTTATCCATACCTCAACTCTATGAAGCTGATACTGTTACTATATTTTTCCATCATAAGTGACCTGAAGCTTAATAGAATCTAAGTAATTCATGGAGCACCCTGGATTAAAATTTAAGCAATGTGATTCCAAACCACTATATCATAATGGCTACAATTTTGTAATGTACATTTTTATCATCTTTGTTTAAAATATAAAAAATATTTAGAAACAAAGTTAGGTGATACGACATTGATAAAATAATGACATCCTTTCAGTATAAGTTATGCGGTTACTACAACAAATGCTGTAGTTCTATACTCTTTGACATGGGAATGTGTTTAAGGTATGTTTTCTAGTAAAGAAAAAAAAGTCAGATTTTAAAATCAATTCTATAGCAAGAATTTTAATGTCTAAGTAAAGATCTATACGCAAAAATGTGAAAAATCTACAGTTGGAAAATATCTACATAATTATATCTGGTAGAGAGATTCCTTATGGTTTTAATTTTACACTGATCTCCTTAGAAAGACTGATTTGTACAGATGCAAAATGGCCTATTGGATTAGTGCAGGAGCTCTGGAGTTGAGTGCCTGGGCGCATACATCAACTCCATCTTTTGAGTGTTGATTACCAGCTGAAGGGTTACTCTGCTGACTTCCTTAAACCTCAGCTTCCTTTTCTGTAAAATGAAGATGTTAGTAGTATCTAGCCTAGACTTTCACTATGGATTAAATGACTATCCAAGTAAGGAATATACAACTTCTATCAGTCAATATTGGCTAGCCATTTCTTTACTATAGGGAGAAAATGATTTTATAATGTCTTTATGCTCTAATCATCCAATAATAAAAAGTATTTTTTAAAGATAAAATCAGGACTTATCATTTTGATTTTGTAAATGTTTTGCAAACCCCAATACCATCATCAAGAAATATCACCTCTTAACAATGGTGAGAGGAATCAGTATTATTCTGTATTGAGGTTTCTAAGAGCCACAGACCTCATCTCTTCTGATCATTGTTGTCAATGAGCTGGAGAAGGCAAATAATATATGGTTACCAAATTTGGATATGACATCTAGTTAAACTATAACTATTTTATTTTATTGCTGAAAGAAGAGTGAGAAGTAATTTGAAAGGCAAAATCAGCTAAAGCTAAATGATGTCATTTAATAAGGATAAATGCAAATTTCTGGATATAATTTCTAAAAATCAATAGTAAAAGTTAAAGAATAGAGGAACCTTGGCTTGAAAACAGTTCATGTGCTAAGGATCTGGGGATTTTCAGTTAATCAAAGCAAATAATATGACAAGCTAGCAGAAGCTAATTTAATCCTAGGCAGCATTAATAGAGTTATAGTGTGCTTATCATGGGAATTGATAAGCCCACTATACTCTGCACTGTCAAAATGAATTTGGAACACTATTTAATTCTGGATACTAAAACTTAGGAAAGGCAATAAAAACGAGAGACTATCATTCTTTGTTAAAGATGGGGACAGGTCTGTAATTTGATATGTATGAGAATTCTTTTTTTATTAAAGTATAGTTGATCTACAATATTATATTAGTTTCAAGTATACAACATATTGATTCAAAATTTTTATGTATTATACTTCCAGCAAACAAAAGTCCAGGGCTGGACAGCTTCACAGAGGAATTCTACCAAACATACAAGGAAGAGATAATACCTATTCTTTTCAAACTATTCCAAAAAGTTGAAGAGGAGGGAACACTCCCAAATTTATTCTACAAGGCCACCATTAACTTGATACCAAGACCAGACAAAGACACCTCAAAAAAAAAGAAAGAAAATTACAGGCTAAATATAGTTGCAAAAGTCCTCAAAAAATATTAGCAAACTGTATGAGAATTCTTGAAGAGACTATGCATGTTTAGAATGAACTTGAGTTGCAGGACACCATACTCTATTTGTTATTTTATTTTACTGGCTGTTTTTTCTCAGTCTTGTTTGTTTGCTTATCCTCATCTCACCGTCTCTAAGCATTGGAGTGCTTCAAGGCTTAGTCTTGACCTCTTTTTGGCTCTATTGACATTAACCTTTTTGATGACCTCATCCAGCTTCATGGCTTTAAAATGCCATCTTTACAATGATGACTTACAAATTTGTATCTTCAGCTTGGATTTCTTTGCTGGACTTTATGCTGCAATACCTAACTATCTTCTGGATATCTCTACTTGGAAGTCTAATAAATCTTAAACTCAATAAATCCAAAATTAAATTCTTGATTTTCTCCCCACCAAAATAATTATTCTAATTCCTCCTCTTCTAAATAAATGACTTCATCATTGCTGTTACTTAAACAAAGCATCCAGTGTCATCCTTGACAATTCTCTCTTTCTCACTTTACCTACAATTCATCAACATCTTCCACTGTGTACACGAACTGTCCCGTTCTCACCAACTTCAAGACTATTACCTTCGTCCAAATCACCAACTCTCACCTGGAGAAAAGCAACAGACTGGAGTCCTTGCTTTGGCCTTTGCTTCACTCAAGTCAATTCTTAATACAATGGTCAGAGTAGTACTTTAAAAAAAGGTCTGCTTATACATGTATGCATATACATTAATTATATGCGCACATATATAAAATTACGTATATAATTATTAAGAGCTGACCAACTAGTAAAAAAAATTCCCAAAGCAACAAATGCTCCTTCACTATAAATACGCAAATAGAGGCAGAATAAACATCATAAATCCTGAAGGAATTCCTTCTCTAGGTTGCTATTAAAAATGTATAGCACATTATATTCATTTATTAAATTATTTCAGGTTATGTGGAATATATTTCAGTATCCATAGGAGGAAAAATCACTCAGTCTGTCACTCAATATGATTTTCTGAGCTCCTACTATGTTCCAGACACTATAGGGTGCTGGGTTGAATCATGTCCCCTAAAAATATATGGCCACGTCTTAACCTCTGGTACCCATGAATGTGACCTTATTTTGAAAAAGAATTTTTGGAAATGAGATCATACTGGATTAGTATGATTCCAGTGATTGATTTCCCTATAAGAAGACAGAAATTTGGACAAAAAGACATACAAGGAAAATGCCATGTGATGACAAAGGCAGAGATTGGAATAATTCATCTACAAGTCAAGGAACACCAAGGACTGCGAGTAACCACCAGAAGCTATAAGGAGATAATTAAGTGTTCTCCCCTATAGCCTTCAGAGAGGGCATGGCCCTACTGACACTTTGATTTTGGACTTCTAGCCTCCAGAAATGTAAGTCAACAAATTTATATTGCTTTATGTCACCCAGTTTGTGATAACTTGTTACAACAGCCCTAGGAAACTAATACTAGCAGGTACTAATTATAGAGTGGTAAAGTCATAGTCACTATGCTTGGCTACCAGTGGGAAAAGCCATCAAAGATGAATAATCACCAGCATGCAAACGTGTTACGAATATATACAGGGTGCTATGAGATTATTTAGCAGAGACAGCAGGAAAAACGTTCCTGAAGTGAGGCACTGGGCAAGTTCTAGCTTCCTTATTGAGCCTAGCAGTGTACTGGGTACAGAAGTCGATACTTAACGATTGCTTGAACAAAAAACAAATTACTGATTTAATGTCTGGAGTAGAAATAAGGCAAACTGAGGGCAGAATAGTATCCTAGACAGAAGGAACACCGTGTAGTCAGCAATATTTTGTTTAGCAAAGAATAAAGAAGAAAAAAATGAACTAATACAAATACAAGCACTGTAATAAATATCTCATTTCTATTTTTATTAGCTACACATTTGGATGAATGGCCAAGATTTGACATGCTTGTATGTGATAAAATCCTCACCAAAAAAGGGAAAAGGCATCTAAAACTGTGTGGTGACCACACGCTACTACCCATTCCCTCTAGTCCCCCATTTCTTCTTCCTAACAGAATCCTATTTTTGATCAACTACATAACCATATAACATATGGCTCATGAATCTAAAAAAAAAAGACTCTTTTCCTATTTCCAAGAATAGATTTTGATAAACTGACACCATTATTTTCCTTTGCAAATAACTGGTTTAGGAACCAAGGCTTCAGCTAACTGGTAGACAAAGGGTCCAAAAGACTATTATCAAAGGCTGTTACATAGGACCTAATTTGGCCCAATCATACTGATATAAAGGACTCTATTTCATGAATTGTGAGAGATATATTCTGCTTTTCTGGGAAAATAAAAATCATTAGCTTAAGTCATATCATTTGGCACATTTGATCATATCCTTTTCTTTGAAGCATTAATAAGGCCTCAATAAATGAAAATAGATATTATCAGAACTGAACTGAACCAGGTGACCATTGATTTTAGGAACATGAGAATTCTTGGCAATCTTGAAATGAACAATGGTGTTAGTATTTTGAGCCAAACCCTAATTGGAGTTCACACAAGAAAAAGTGGAAGGAGAAGAAATGGAAATAAAATGTATATAGATTTCTTTTGATGAGTTTTATTGTCCCCAAGTGCAGAGAAATGTGCAGTTGTGGATCAAAAGAGTCTTTTGCTGTTCTTATTGTTAATTGATAGAAGCAGTGACAGCATGTTTATATGCTGATGAAAATGTTCCTGTAGAGATGAAATGAAACTTCCTGAAACAGCTTTTGGAAGGAAGAGGACATGGATTACTCATCTCTAGAACTCCGCAGTGCCTCACTGTGGTGCTTCATAGTAGATACCTCAAAAAATATGTTGGATTCCATTTGTTGATATATAGTTGCTAGTCTATGCTCAGCATGATTAGCATTTGAATTTGAATTATAAAGAGCATTTATATTATGTCAACAGTACTATGATAGCAACTTGTTATCATGATAGGTGTCTAGTCTTTGATTAACTATTAGAAGACAAAAATTATATTCCCTAGAGAACAACAGATTTTAAAGTAGCTCTTTTTAAATAGAAACTTGAAAAGATCAAACTGACGTTTTTAAAACCTCACAGGTTTCTTAGGGATCGTAGGGTATAGAAATGTTCTTTTCAGTCACTTTTTCTCCAGGAATTAAGGCTTCCCGTGGTGATCTACAGGTAGGAAAAGATTGAGTTGTAGCCACACTGTAAGTTAAATCTATTTTGCCAGATTATTAGGGTCAATGAGAGAGACCACACATGCCTGTCTTCATCACTTCTTTAAGCACTGAAGACAGTTAACTTTATTGCTTTACAGTCAATACCTGAAGGAAGACAGACAGTACTAATTAGTTTTCAGAAGCCATTCTCTTCAATTCTGCAATATTTTACAGGGAATGGTAATGTATGCATAACGTTAATCTTGGATTCATTGCAATTTTACTTCGTTAGCACAGCATACGGTATAAAGTTAAAAATGGAACAAGGGATTAGATTGGTCAAACACCCTAAACTTTGTAATTAAAAAGGCTCTTTTGGAGATTAACTTCAAAAACGTTTTGGTGCCAGATGATTAATACTCCTCTTAAAATGGGCTTTAAAATTATACTGTATCTGCATGCTCTATTTCATAATATAAATATGAGATTAAAGGAAAAAAATCTTAATAAATCTTGCCAACCTGTACTACTACAGCCCTAATAATGGCAATAATAAAGATAAATATAATAATATCTAAAATGTTCAGTTCCTTTACTACGAGCTAGAAACTAGGTGGTATATACAGAGTTCACATCATTTAATTCTAGCAACAAATCTGTAAGGTAGATACTATTATTCCTGATCAATTGATGGAAAAAAAAACTGAGGATAAGAAAAGTGATGTAACTTGACTAAGGTTATCCAGCTCAAATGTGGTGTAACTGGAACTCCCAAGCCATCTGCCTTTCATGATACACTCTACTCCTGTGTTGATAGGGGTGGCACAAGTTTAAAAGGATTTTTTGAAAAGGTCACTTTTGATCCTTCCCAATATAAAAGTTTCTCAAAAGGAAAAGTAAGATACCCCTAACCTATATAGTTCACATTTCCTTTCCATTTTCACGTTTTCTATATTTTTTCAGTAAGAAAAGTAAGATACCCCTAACCTATATAGTTCACATTTCCTTTCCATTTTCACGTTTTCTATATTTTTTCAGTAAGGGTAAGGGTGAAAAATTAAAACCTTCATTCCCAATAGAGCCATACCTAGTTCCAGTGCCATCCTATAAATACCTGGGTACATTGTAGGAAAATAAATCTCAATTCTCAATGCAAACAAAATAAAATAAAAGGAAAGTCATTTGAGGATCAGGAAAAAAAGAATTTAAGACTTCCTTTAACCTAAACTTTATTAATTATTGTTTGTATATTCTTAGAAATGCTATTAATGTAATGAAATGCTTGTGTTAGATTTAACTACTTTGAGTTTCTTGCTATATTCTAATTTACTGTATTTTCTTTATAGTTATGATCAGGCTGAAGTCACAAGGATGGGAACAAATCATGTCTGAATTAAAAGCTATCCACAGGAATAGTGTTTTGTCAAGGACCTAAGAAGCCTTTTCAATACCTGAAAACTCTTTAATTATAGTATTAGGAGAATTTTATATCTAGTACATGATTCTAATTTTTTGTTGTTGTTAACATGTACTTGAACGTTAACTGTGGGACTCTGGAAAACATTATATATCATTTAAATATGTTAAACGTATTTATATGTATGCATATGTGTGCATGCATTTGTGTGTGTGTGTGTGTGTGTGTGTATGTGTGTGTGTGTGTGTGTTTGCCAAAGGACCAGTAAGTTTGACTAGGATGATTACAAAATTCTCTGAAGATCAGGATAGCAATCAAGTATTACTTACGCCAACTTATTTTATTGATTGATAATGGCCTTCTGATTTGGGTGCAATTCTAAGAGGGACAGTAAGGTGAGACCATCTCTGATAGTAAAGAAAGCCCTCCATGGTGAGGCGAGGGGAGGGAACATAGTAGCACATATTAATAAGCATAACGTTGGTATTCTTTTAGACTTCCACACAAAACCTTGCCGATACATCAATGTACTTTTCATCATATACCTGAATAAAACCTATGATATAAAGTATATATGGAATCCATTTCTGCAATAACAACAATGCAAGGAAAGCAGCAGTCTCTTAATATACATATATATTTTTTTAATATGGCAATCGACATTAGAAAACTTTAGACTTGTAAAATCACATCTTTCTGCACTCCCTTCTAATTATATAGTAAAATCACATACTTCAAGGAGGAATTCAAAACATACTTTAGATTAATTTTCTTATATATAGCTCACATCGCAGAACTATTAAATCTAAAAGCATGTTGAAAAACATTGAGTGCATGTATTACCCTGTGAATGGTTGCTAAGATTTGCATTTGATTATGCTAAAATGGATGTTATGGCTACTTTTGCACACTCACTGCACAATTTCATTTTTAAGAAACGTTTTAATGTATCCACATGCCCTAAAGCTAAGGCAAGGGAAAAGGGAATAAGTAGATGAAACATAGTTTAAGTATTTTATTTTAAAATTTCCCTCTGCATTAAAACTAATATATTGCTTGAGAAATTACTAAACAGCAAGTCTTTCATTCTTTTAAACTCAATTTTAATCCATACAAAATATTTAACAACGATTCTGTTGTATTTTGAATTTCTTACCAGTTAGGTAAGTGAAGTAGTGTAGGTAAATTGCTCATCATAATTAGTTTTGAGCTCAATTCAAAGAAACAAATTAAACCAGAGAACACGTACATGATTTTAAAAAGTGTCAAGTCTTTCACTGCTGTAACATTTCTCACTCTTTACTTATGATTATTCAGTCTTATTATTATGGAGTATTTAATGAGTTCTCAGAACAAAATATAATTTCCCCTTTTAATAAAAATGGAATTATTAAACAGAGTAGTACAATTAAATTGTCATTATTTCCAATAACACTGATTTCAGCTGTCAGTGGGTTCCTTGTACTCTTTTTCTAATGATGAATTCTCCTTTCTATAGAGAATATGCATGTGCATATGCCCTAAATAGCAAAATCTCTAAATTTATATCATTGCAAACTATGCTGGTTTCTCTTTCAGGGGCTCTATTCTTCTCTTAAATTAGGCAGTTAAAATATCGTAAGTCTTAGATATTAAAACTAAAACATAGCATAGAAGATTAAAAAACACAATTTAATTAGAGGTAGGAATAAACTTTATTTTGCTATCCATAGTTCTTTTTTCAAGTATTGTACACTGTGTTCACTATTAATGTTTCCATACGAACTATGTTTATTTAAATATTCCTTTTATACAAAGGTTTGCACACTCAGAAAATATACTATATAGACATTCACTTATATCATAGGATTAAGTGGACAAGGTAATGCACAACATAGCTTTTGCCTTCTGGAAAGAGAAAGACTCCTGAATAAATGCAGAATTGCACCATTTCAAAGAGATGGCTTTATAGCATGTTCAGAATGTGTTATTTTTAAAGTGGAGATTTAGTAAAACCACTAAGGAATTCTCATACGTAATTCTTTTGAATGGACAAGATCTTGTAAAATCAAAGCATATTACAATGTTTGTGGTTATCTTATATATCAAGGGCTTACGTGCAGGCCTTTATTTATTTTTCCTATCGTTTTGCCAAAAATTCTTACATGTTACCATGAGTAAAAATCGATCAAAATTATATTTTGAATTCCTCCTCTAAATACATGGTTTTACTAGGCAATAACTGAGAAGAGAGTAAGAGGAGATGTGTGACCTTACCTCTGTGTAATTTTTGCTAAATCCAGTTGCATAACAAAGTTCATAAGCATGGCTAACAGGAGAAATCACAATTTTAATAGAAGAAAAAATATCTTTCATTTAACTATGTTTTTGGCACAATTCAATTTTTTATTAAAGCTATTAAACAGCTTATCCAGTTTTTGTGGTATATTGCAAGTAAATATACCATTGCTTTCATGCTCCGGTCTTAGTCTTTGCACCTAGTAAGCATTTAACAAGTATTAAATTAAGACTTAAGAAATATGTATCCATGTACACACTGCTATATTTGAAACGGATAACCAACAAGGACCTACTGTATAGAACAGGGAACTCTGCTCAATGTTACGTGGCAGCCTGGATGGGAGGAGAGTTTGGGGGAGAATGGATACATGTATATGTATGGTTGAGTCGCTTTGCTGTGCATCTGAAACTAACACGACATTGTTAGTCGGCTATACACCAATATAAAATTAAAAGTTTTTAAAAAAAGATATACTACTAAGTTGAAAAAGTTAAGCATAAAAAAAGAAATATGCATTATTTTATACTATGCAGTTAAGTCTTATGTAATATATAATTATATTAAGAAATATAAATTATCATACTTAATTATACCTCACCACCGATATTGATAACTGAATATTTGTTGCAAAACCTACTTTCATTCAAATTCAACCTTTGCCTCTAAAGGAAGATGCTGCCTGGACCCTTCAAGTCAGTTTGTCATAAATGGCTCTTACATAAACTTTATTCAGTTGTGAGAAATTCCTCTCTAGAAACACTGAAGAGTCGATTGACTCTCTTTGGGTTATCGGTAATAATGAAAGGAATATCATTTGTTTTCCTTCCTAATGCTTTTTCAAAGCCACAGGATATCTCTTGTAAAATCTTTACAGATTCTCTTTCATTACAGTACATGAGAAATGGTAAAAATAAGAGGGCGTTTGGAGTGCTCCTAATGTACCAGGTAAGATTCAGGGTTCTTAATATTCATATCATCATCCTCCTAACTAACTTAGGAGGCAAGTAATATCACTGCCATTTTATAGAGGAAGAACCCAGAAGATGATACATTTAAATGAACTGCTCAATGCACAAAGCTAGTAAATGAGCAATGCTAGGTTTGAAACTTACAGTCAACCTTACATCTAAAGAAAGTAATGTCTCCACCAAGTAATCATTACCAGCTTTAACTATTTTTAAATTAAATAGTAATATTTTAACTAAAAAGTTATACAATTTACAATACTATGTATACTGCACAAAGCAAAACATTGTCACCTTCAACCACAGTGGCCAAGGATGTAGCTCCTGGCATAGTTCCTTATCCTATTCCATTTATCAAACGTGGACACCAGTTTAGGTTTGAATACCTCCTTCTTACTAAGTCTTCAAAGACTATGTGTCTACTTATTTACTGAAAAATACTGACCTTACCAGTCAATTACAGAAACCCTCGAACTAAATCTAATGTATTTATCTAGATGAGTTCCATTCTTTTTTAGGTTACAATTTCAAAACTACTAGAATATAACTTTTAGAACGCTTAAAGAAGAGTGGCAAACACAGGAGTAGATAAATATATGTGTGTGTGTGTGTGTGTGTGTGTGTGTGTGTGTGTGTGTATATACACACACGTACATACATACACTTTTGACCCTTGAACAACGTGGGTTTGAACTGAGTGGGTCCACTTACATATGAATTTTCTTTAATAGTAGATATTACAGTACTACACCATCCCAGGTTAGTTGAAACTATGGATGCAGAACCTCAGATATGGAGGAACCACGTATTATATATGGAGGGCCAACTGTAAGTTTTACACAGATTTCTAACTGTGTAGAGAGTTTCAGTGCCCCTAACCTCCATGTTCAAGGATCAACTGTATATTTGTTATATAAACATAAGAGTGTGTGTGTGTGTGTGTGTGTGTGTAGAGAGACAGAGAGAGAGAGAGACTAATTAATGTCTACATTAATTTCTAACTGAGCATGTGTTCTTAAATGCCCCATCTGCCAAGCTGGATATGGGGAGGGGGTATGAGTAGGAAGAAAGATAACAACTAAAATGGTGTAGTCAGATAAACACAGTCATTTAATATTTAAACATTAATATTTAAACATTTCCCTTTAGGTGTATGTCCTGACTCTGTAGGCATAAAGCTTTCACTTTCCCTTTCTTAAACCCTCTTCGAGACAAAGGAGATGTGTGACTTTCTTAACCACGGGGAGAGAGAGGATGGACATGGGTCCAATATGTTGAGGCTGTTGTCTTTGCCACTATGGACTGAAGTTCAGTTGGTCTTGTGACTTTTCATTGGAGAATGTGGTCCTTAACCTTCTACCTCTAGACTCAATGCTTAGACCCATTTTTGCCTTTTCATTTTCTGAGCTTCTGCCAGTATACTTCTCATCCTTCTGCAGCCCCTTAGTATAACAAGTAGGTACTTACGGCTCCTTGTATACCACTTGCAAGCCATGGAGAACCAAGAACCATGCCCCAGTTTCATCTGCCTAAGCATATTCTACTATCACCAGGCCACCCACATCATGTTGAAATTGTTCATGTATAGTGTTCTTTGACAGGCTTGCAGCCTCCCCCAATAACTAGTGAAGTACATCACTGTGGTTGCCGGTCTCAAAATTTCCATAACTATCTCGATATTTCTAGCCCTATCTCTCCCCACCCACTCATACATTTGGACTCAGTCATTTGACTTATTTTACCCACTTCACCCTTAATTATCCTCCACTTCCTAGGTTGGAAACAATAAGTCTTGGACTTTTTGCTTCCTTCATGCCATATCCCAATTCTTTCTTCACTGAGAATACAGTGAAACTCTCTGATTTAATTATAATCTAAATTTGGTACTCCCTGAGTCAGCAAGTTTGGAACAGAAATGAATACCCTTTTGGAGTTTAAATATAGGGATTGAATTAAGGCTATAATTAATTATCCTTGTGAATAATTTAATTAAGTGAATTTAATTATTAAAATTCTCTCTAATATACTAAGAAAACTATCTCATGAAAAAGAAGAGGTAAATAATATTTTAATATTTAAATAATAATACATAAATAATTGACTATATTTTCTGAATTGGTATCTTTATGTATGAGATGATTTCTACAATCTTTATCCAAGAAAAGAAAATGAATATATGAATCTGTCATATTTTGCTGAAATGATACTACACTATTGGATTAATATCCTGTTCAGTGTGGATTTTGTTTTTATGAAATAAATTTACCTGGAACATATTTTTTAAGCTATAAAAAACAGAAGTTGAGTTAATTTTGAAATATCCCAATCAATCAAACTGTAGTTTTTAAAATATCACATAAATTCAAAACAACTCAAAAGTCAAGTGTTTTTTCTCTGTGATACACAATACAGTTTTAGAATACAGACAAATTTCTTATAATTAATATTCCACTTAACATTAACATTAGTTCATGTCCTTGAGTGCAGAGAGGCTGTGTAATTCCTTTAGAGATGAAGAGGATGAAGATTCATATGTATGTTTATAAAGGTGATAAACTATTAGTTTTAAAACCTTCATTGATTATCCACATCTGATTAATAGGGGGTAGATAGTTTAAGTACACTCTACTTTGAACATCTGAATTAATAGAAGTGGTAACACAAAGTTAAGGATGGCAGAAAAGATAACCTAATTTTACAGGAAGTTTTCTCCTTACAGGTGACTATATCTCATATATTAAATATGATGCTGAAAAAATTATAAATGCACATTCTGCAAATCTGGATCAAATGAACCTAGAGAGTCTAGTTTCTAGCTTATTGCATGGAATGTCATCCGTGAAACACTCTATGCTAGGCATATAATGTTTCACTTTTCATATTGATGCAGTACTTTGGGCTAAAAATGAGACAAAATCCATTCAGTGTAAGTATTTCTCTAAGTATTCCTCACTGAACATCTGCACCAGAATGCCCTGAAGTACTTAATAAAAATCCACATTTCCAGGTTGTGGACGAGGCCTGCAAAATCAGACTCCACAGGGTCCAGGAATCTTCATTATCATAAACACAAGCAAGTCATATGCAAACTGGAGTTTGAGAATTTCTTTCTCATATAAACTTTCTTTCTATTGTAGTACAGTTGATTTACAATATTGTGTTAGTTTCAGGTACACAGCACAGTGATTCAGTTATACGTATATAACTGAATATATATATTCTTTTTCAGATTCTTTTCCCTCATAGATTATTACGAACTATTGGGTATGGTTCCCTGTGCTATACAGTAGGTCCTTGTTGTCTTTTTTATATATAGTAGTTTCTATCTGCTAATCCCAAAGTCCTAATTTATCCCTTTCCCCTTTAGTAACCATAGGTTTGTTTTCTATGTCTGTGGGTCTATTTTTGTTTTGTAAATAAGTTCATTTGTATCTCATATAAACATTTTTACATGAGAGAATTAACTTAGTGGTTGGTTCATCATTTCCTTGAGTTAAGGATGTAACTCTTTTGGTTTACAAGGATTTAACTTTTTTGATATATATATATATATATGTATGTATGGGGGGAGAGAGAGCTATACAATTTATGTTAACAGAGAGGCTACCTAAGCAGCATAGTTTTATTTAAAAGAGCATTTCCTCCATTAATTTCCTGACATATAATTAAGTACAAATAGAAAAACAGTTCACATTTATTGAGCACCTACTACAGGCTAAGTACAGTGTTTTATGTTTATATTTCATTTTAATTTCACAACAGTTATGAGGTAGGTATTATTTATATTGTAATAGGTGAGGAAACTAGGATGATCACATAAATAGAATGCTGTCTCCTTCCTGGTGTGCCCTTGCTGCCAAAGCCTCCCCCGTTCTCACTTAGCTAAAAATGCAGCTGCTTCAAAACTAAGTTCTCCTAAGAAGGCTTCACGATCCACCTGTGCCCAGTGCTTCTCCTCAGGTATGTCTCTTATAAAGAGTAGTCATACGCCATCACTGGGCGGGTTGCAGTGTTAATTAATGTCTGCTTTTATGTCTGTTCCCTCCAGCGACTATGAGTTCTTTGTGGATAGGAATTTGTCTTAATTTATCTTGTTGATGCCTTTTGAGCCGAACAGAGGGGACACTTCATCTATAAGCTAAATTCTGAAACATTCTTAAGACATACTAGATATATGTGAATCAAGATGACTCACTTAAAATTTTTAATTAAATACACACACTTACATGAAAAACAAATATCCATTCCTCCAAACAAGCAAACAATAAACAAAAAGCACCAGTAGTGCCCTTAGAAAACAAAGATAGAGAGTAGTTCCAAAAACTTCTGACAGTTTTTTTTTTTCCTTTGAGTTACTAAAGTCCCAGACTAAAAATAGAAAATCTTCCCAGGGGAGCTAATTTGCGACCCTATGTGTCTCTTCATCAAGTTACAATGACTTCAAGCTAAAAATGAAAGTAACACTACTTGAGTATGAAATTGAAGTGTATCTTTATAAAGTATAGTAAATAGTTTTCATTTAGAATTTCCCAGGGGTTTTATAGATAGAAAAATTTAAATAGGTATGTAGTACTCTGCTGTTCATAACCAATCTCTGGGTATGTATAGGTACAAGTGAAACAGAAAAAGAAGCACATGTCACATGGTATTTCCCTATGTTGAGTATCATGTACTGAAACTAGCATAGAGACTGTCTTCCACCAAGGTATAAGATAATTAAAGACCTTCTGACTGTAAAAAACAAAAAACAAAACAAAAACAAAAAATTCCCCTCCTGAACTATCTAATCTGAATTTTTTTTTTTTTTTCGGTACCCGGGCCTCTCACTGTTGTGGCCTCTCTCATTGCGGAGCGCAGGTTCAGTGGCCATGGCTCACGGGCCCAGCCGCTCCACAGCATGTGGGATCTTCCCGGACTGGGGCACGAACCCGTGTCCCCTGCATCGGCAGGCGGACTCTCAACCACTGCTGCCACCAGGGAAACCCTGAACTATCTAATCTGAAATTCACAATATTAGGTTCTCTGGAATAAAGAACAAAAGTCACAATTACGTCATCCATTTTTAGCACCGTAAAGCATGTCTGAAGTTGTCTATATTCAGCTGCTCCCTGTCTTACAGATGAATATATTGAGTCTCTAATTTTTTTAAGTATAGAACATTGATACATGCATCCTAATGGCTTAATGATCAGAGTGGTCTGATCACTTTCAATTCGTTGCTCCTTATACCACATCACTCTTTTTCTCTCCATCCTTCTTCACTCTCTAGTCATTGACTCAGATAACAAGCATTTATTGACTTCCCAGCTCTGTTGACATCTAAATCCTGAAAGACTGAGATGTATAATAAAACTGAGTGAAGACATCTCAAATCCATGGAAGGGTTTGGCTAAAAACATCTAGTATGGCATAGAAGAGAGAACTCAAAAGAATATTTTGTCATTCTGAATTTATAAAAGACCTCCAATTTATTAGGTATTGGCAATTTCCAGAATTTCAGATCTGAAAAGAATATTAAAGATTATCACAGAGACTGAATAATTATAACTCACATAGGTTAATTAGACATGTAAATAAGTCACATAATTTAATTTTGAAAGAACACAGAACAACCTCAAAATACCACCACCATCTTCAAAAACTCTTAGAACCAATAAATGAATTTGGTAAAGTTGCAGGATTCAAAATCAATATACAAAAATCTATTGCATTTCTATGTATTAATAACAAACTATCAGAAAAGAAATAACAAACTATAAATTAATAACAAACCAGAAGAAAACAATCCCATTTACAATTGCATCACAAAGAATAAAATACCTAGGGATAAATTTAACCAAGGAGGTGAAAGACCTGTACACTGAAAACTATAAGATATTGATGAAAGAAACAAAGAAGACACAAAATAATTGGAAAGATATTCCATGCTCATGTATTGTATCCCATGCTACCCAAAACAATCTACAGATTCAACACAATCACTATCAAAATTCCAATGGAATTCTTCACAGAAATAGAATAAATAATCTTAAAATTTGGGGGGGACACAAAAGACCCCAAATAGCCAAAGTAATCTTGAGAAAAAAGAACAAAGCTGGAGACATCACACACCCTGATTTCAAACTATGTTACAAAGTTATACTAATCAAAACAGTATGATAAAAACAGACACATAGATCAATGGAACAGAAGAGAGAGCTCAGAAATAAACCTATCCAAATATAGTCCATTAATTTAAGACAAAGGAGTCAATATACAATGGGAAAGGACAATCTCTGCAACAAACAGTGCTGGGAAAACTGGACAGCCACAGGCAAAAGAATGAAACTGGACCACTATCTTACACAATACGTAAAAATTAACTCAAAAGAGATTAAAGACATAATGTAAGACCTGAAATCATAGAACTCCTAGAAGAAAACATAGGCAGTAATTTCCTTGACATTGGTCTTGGAGAGGCTTTTGGATTTGACACAAAAAGCAAAGGCAACAAAAGTAAAAATAAGTAAGTGGAACTACAGTAAACTACACCTGCACAGCAAAGAAAACTATCAGTAAAATGAAAAGGAAACTTACGGAATGGGAGAAAATATTTGCAAATCATATATCTGATAAGAGGCTAAAATACAAAATATATAAGGAACTCATACAACCCAATAACAAACAAACAAACAAAAAATCCAGTTAAAAAATGGGTAGAGGATCTGAATAGACAGTTTTTCCAAAGAAGACACACAGATGACCAACAGGTATATGAAAAGATGCTCAATATCACTAATCATTAGGGAAATGTGAATCAAAACCACAATGAGATATATCACCTTATACCAGTTAGAATGACTAATCAAAAAGACAGGAAATAACAAATGAGTGAGGCAGTGGAGAAAAGGGAACCCTTGTGCACTGTTGGCAGGACTATAAATTGGTGCAAACAATATGGAAAACAGTATGAGGTTTCTCAAATAAATAAAAATAGAACTAACTAATGATCCAGCAATTTCACTTCTGAGCATTTATCGGAAGAAAATGAAAATACTAACTTAAAAGTTATATGCACCTCCATGTTCATGCAGAACTATTTACAATAGCCAAGACATGGAAACAACCTAAGTGTCCATGATGGATGAATGGATAAAAAAAATCTTGCCATTGTAAATAGTGCTGCAATGAACATTGAGGTGCATGTATCTTTTCAAATTATGGTTTTTCTGGGTATATGCCAGGAGTGGGATTGCTGGGTCATATGGTAGTTCTATTTTTAATTTTTTAAGGAACCTCCATACTGTTCTCCATAGTGGCTGTATCAATTTACATTCCCACCAACAACAATTTACATTCCCACCAACAACAATTTACATGTCCCCCACAGGAGAACAATACTGTTCTCCATAGTGGGTGTATCAATTTACATTCCCACCAACAACACAGGAGGGTTCCCTTTTCTCCACACCCTCTCCAGCATTTATTGTTTGTATATGGAAGCAACCTAAATGTCCAACAACAGAAGAATGGATAAAGAATATGTGGTACATATATACAATGGAATATTACTCAGCCATAAAAAGAACAAAATAATGCCATTCACAGCAACATGGATGGACCTAGAGACACTCATACTGAGTGAAGTAAGTCACACACAGAAAGACAAATATCATATGATATCGCTTATATGTGGAATCTAAAAAAAGTATATAAATGAACTTATTTACAAAACAGAAGTATAGTCACGGATGTAGACGACAAACTTATGGTTACCAGGAAGTAAAGGCAGGGAGGGATAAATTGGGAGATTGGGATTGACATGTACACACTACTGTATGTAAAATAGCTAACTAATAAGAACCTGCTGTATAGCGCAAGGAACTCTATTCGATACTCTGTAATGGCCTTTATGGGAAAAGAAACTAAAAAAAAAAAAGAATGGATATATGTGTACGTATAAATGATTTACTTTGCTGTACACCTGAAACTAATACAACATTGTAAATCAACTATACTCCAATAAACCCTTCTTAAAAATAAAAAAATAAATACACCACTAAAATAAAGTTATGTTTAAAAAAAATCTTGCCATTTGGAGCAACATAGGTGGAGCAACATAGGTGGAACTTGAGGGCATTATGCTAAACACAGTAAGTCAGACAAAGAAAAATACTGTATAATTTCACTTACATGTAGAATCTGAAAACAAAAAACAAACAAATAGAAAAACAAGATAGATACACAGAACAGATTGGTGGTTGCCAGGGGTTGGGGGGGGCGGGTAGAGAGGGTGGGTGAAATGGGTGAAGGGAGTCAAAAGGTACAAACTTCCAGTTATAAAATAAATAAATGCTGAGGACGTAATGTACAGCATCGTGACTATAGTTAATAATACTGCATTGCACATTTGAATGTTGCCAAGAGAGTAGGTCTTTAAAGTTCTCATCATAAGGAAAAATAATTTGTAACTATGTATGGCGATGGATGTTAACTAGATTTATTGTGGTAATCATTTTACAATATATATAAAAATTAATTCATTACATTGTACACCTATAACTAATATTATATGTCCATTATACCTCAACTTAAAAATAGGAATATAGATAAGTCATATAATTCAATTTTGAAAGAACATAGGACAACCTCAAAATATTTTAGGTTTTCAAAAATGGTTGGGAGTTAGGCAAAATCAATTCTTCTGATTAGTAAATTTTTAAAAAATGTTAATAAGTACTCTGCATTAAACAACAACTGTGAACAAAAGAGAGAGTTTAATCCAGTGAAAATTCTAGATTTTTAAAAAACTCCCCAATACATCTAGTGAAAGGGTTATTTTATCAGTCACTTAGATGTGATGGGTCACTACTCTTTTCTTCATTTTTTATGCATCACTTTGTGTGAAAATACACCTTGGTCAGTATTTGAAAGCAATAGTAGTATTTGCCAGTGCCATCAACTTCCTTCTGCCTTCATAACAGAACACTGATCTTGTTCAATTTTCATCCCATTTGGTGCAGCCCATATGACTCAGAAAAGCAGATCTTAACCATAGCTCTATAAATTACTCCTGATTTGTATAAACCAGTCAAGGTAACCCTAACGTCCTTGCCAGTAACATTGCTGCAGGAACACCAGCTTAAGCCAAGCTGATCATGCAATCCCCTAGCAAATATTATTTGCTCATAATTAGGTGCGTGATCCATGTTGGTCCCATTAGGTCTTACAAAAGACCTTATATTTCATGATTCAGGGAAAGTTTTCATTCTCTTTTGCTGAATGTGAACAAGGAAGCTTTCTGTCTCAGATGTTGCCTTCACTCATATCATGGCCCTGAGGGAAGCCTGCGTGAGGACAAATCCAGCAGGTGTTGGTGGAGCACGGAGCAGAGAAACACAAGGGAAAAAACAGCCCAGCCAACCTGGGGCTCAATTGTGTCTTGGAGTGTGTCCAACCTTCAGACTGTTTAATGTGTCTTTTTGTTTAAGCCAGTTTTTGTGAGCGTGGTGCATGGGTTTGGAAGATCAGCATCACTGGGCAGATGGATACAAGTGTAAATTCTAGGCCCCATCCTAGACCAAGTAAATCAGAGACTTGGAGTGTTGCCTATGGATGTGCTTGGGCTGAATGAGGTCTCTGTGACATTCTCAGGTGCACCAAAGTTTGAGAGGCATTAATGTGAACTACTTTTGAGTCAAGATTTCTATTACTTATAGTCAAATGTACCCAGAGAAATAAAGAAAACCAAGCATTTCTATCAAACCAAGTGTGCCACTTACACATACAGAGTTGCCAAAATAATACTATATTTTTAAAATAAAATTTAACTTTTATAAATATTCATTAAATCTAATGCAAACCTCTTTAAAATTGCAATTTGAAGTTATATTATTCATACCAATTTTAATTCATAGAAATTCATTTTCTTCACTGAACAAAAAGAAATATAATATATATATATGTGTGTATATATATATTATCTACTATTTTATATATGTGTATATATATACACACACACACATATATATATATGTATGTATGTATCTGCCCCTATTACTTAACACAGAGCTCCTAAAATCCTTGTAATCTCCTGAGTGATAGGGGTGCTAAGAGTATTTTTTTGTTCTAATGTTGGGGTGGCCAAAAAGTTCGTTCAGGTTTTCCCGTGCGATCTTAACAGAAAAACCCAAACGAACTTTTTGGCCAACCCAATATTTGGTCTTTGACTCCAATTCCTGACACAGAGCTCCTAAATCCCTTGGAATTTCCTGAGTGAAAGGAGCATCTCTTGACCTAATGAAGTAACTGGGTGTGTTCCTGGATGGGGCTGGTCAGAAAGATCAAGCCATGATTAGAAACTTGTAACTTTTAGCCCCATCCCTATCCTCCAGGAAGGGGAGATAATAATTAATCAAGGCTACATGATGAAGCTGCCATAAAAATCCATAAACTAGGAGGTTCAGAGAGCTTCTGTGTTGGTGAACATACCCGTATGCGTGGAGGATGTGCACCCTGACTCCACAAGGACAGAAACTCCTGGGCTTGGGACCCTTCTAGACTTTGCCCTGTTCTGGCTATTTATCTGTATTCTTTACCACATCCTTTATAATAACCTGCTAAACATAAGTAACTATTTCCCTGAGTTCTGAGGACCATTATAGCAAGGTATCCAACCTGAGGAAGCAACTGTAGGAATCCCCATTTTCAGCCACTTTTACCCAAGTGTGGGTAACCTGGGGATCACTACCTGTGACTGGCATCCAAAATGGGACAGTCTTGTGGGACTGAGCCTTCAACCTATG
The DNA here is from genome assembly GCF_949987515.2 of Delphinus delphis. Classification (NCBI taxonomy): domain Eukaryota; kingdom Metazoa; phylum Chordata; class Mammalia; order Artiodactyla; family Delphinidae; genus Delphinus; species Delphinus delphis. Next base: position 173,403,108 of record NC_082683.1, read on the forward strand.
GGGTCTGCACTAACCCCAGGTAGTTAGTGTCATAATGGAATTGCAGGACCCCAGTTGGTGCCTGGGAAAGTTAGAGAATTGGTTGGTATGGGGAAAAAACCTACATATTTGGTGTCACAAGTGTTGTGGTGTGAGCAAAGAGGACCAACAGCCTACTTTTAGTAGGCAGTTTTATTACTAGTCTAATATGCACCATTTAAATCTAGTAGTTAGTACAAAATCATCCTTAGAAGAATAACAGTTTTGAGAATAAATCCACATGAAACATCCTTAAATGGAAACTGACATCATGTCATGTAGGTATGTATATTTGTATGTATGACAGTTAAAGCTTCATTTTTATGGTATACTCTTATTCCTCAAAAGGGAGTTTCACTTAAAGAAACTGAAGTAATACATTTCTGTATTTAAAAAATTACATAGTTGATTATAATTTCATTTGTGAAATTATAGGCCATTTAAAATTATATAAATATATACGGACTTCCCTGGTGGCGCAGTGGTTGAGAGTCCGCCTGCCGATGCAGGGGACACGGGTTCGTGCCCCGGTCCGGGAAGATCCCACGTGCCGCGGAACGGCTGTGCCCGTGAGCCATGGCCGCTGAGCCTGCGCGTCTGGAGCCTGCGCTCCGCAACGGGAGAGGCCACAACAGTAAGAGGCCCGCGTACCGCAAAAAAAAAAAAAAATATATATATATATATATATATATATATAATATAAATATATGAAACTAATATATTCCTATATTCTTCAACTGGAAGACTTTTAGACACATGAGCATTCAAATGTTAATGGTCTATAATAGCTCCTTCTTATTGTAAATTAAAATTAGTTACATCATCTTTATACTTAACAGCAACTATCAATTTTAGAAATCCAATTTACTTTACAAAAAATCTTTTTAAACTCTATGTTAAAATATCTTTGAAGGTGTCTCCACAGGAGAATGCTTTGCCATTAAAATCACCCAGTCTATTCACAGAACAGATGAAAAAGTCCTAAGTTTACATACTGATGCTGAACTCATTAGAAAATTAGAATCAAGCTTTATACTCATCAGAACATATTTAGAATTTAATGCTTAAATTTGACTATTCTATATAAAAAACAAGCTAAATGATAAAATTTGAAACCTCTACTAAAAATAAAAAAGGCACGATACACAAAAGTGATACACTGAACTTTTCTGCCATGACTCCTTTAAAAGTGTGCTTACATTTAATTGCTTTAAAATATTAGATTTTTTATTATTAAAATTATTTTCCATAATGTTCTGAAAACATAATTTTCTGAACTAACAAACTATACATTTAAGTTATTAAAAACATTCAGTGGGGCTTCCCTGGTGGCGCAGTGGTTGAGAGTCCGCCGGCCGATGCAGGGGACACGGGTTCGTGCCCCGGTCCGGGAAGATCCCACATGCCGCGGAGCGGCTGTGCCCGTGAGCCATGGCCGCTGAGCCTGCGCGTCCGGAGCCTGTTGCTCCGCAACGGGAGAGGCCACAACAGTGAGAGGCCCGCGTACCGCAAAAAAAAATTAAAAAAACACATTCAGTGTTGAATTGGTCTAGGGAAATATGAGCATGAAGAAGTGAATAGCCTATAATCTAACTTGATATGTGTCAAATTGTGATACTCTGGCTAAATAGGAAAGATTTATTAGATTTATATTCAGTTAACCCATTAAGTTCTGCTGAGTGAATCACTTGAATTCAAAAGGCAAAATCTTAGCAGCTGCATTTCCCAGGTCTGGTTCCGATTTTTCTAACAAGGTGAAAACAGAATGAATGCAATCAAAATCCCTGATAAAACCGTGCATGGAGAGAAGAGATGCCAACATCACGTTAGGTTAGATCAAATACAGACGGAGGAGCCAAATGATCTCATTCTATCTTCACTGCCTAGCAGAGAACAAGGCTTGTAGGGACTTCCACTGAATATCACCCGAGTACATGATTTAATGATTGCATGACGAACAAATCAACATGTTAATGAATCGGAATATGAATAAGAAATGTACTTTCTAAAGGAAACTGAGAACTAAAGGGCGATTCTGTAAGTAAACTAAAAAGTATTGAGCTTCCTCCACATTTTGGAGCTAATCTAATTCTCTTCAATGTAAACCTTTTATCACTGCATGTACTGATTTTGAATCAATGTTTCCATCTCCATATGTAATTTGATAAATATGTCCATACCAAAGTGAAAATTGAGTGGAGAAGTCCTTGGTTCAGAGAGCAATGTGTATTTTAAGCAGAGCTTCTTAAGAGAATGCATGAAAGGGATGTGAATTCATTTGGAATCTACAATATGCCAGTGAACTTACCTCATCTCATTTAATCCTCCAAAAAGCCCTAAGAGATAGTGATAATTACTCCATGTAATTTTACAAATGGCCAAATCTGCTCAGAAAAAAAGAGTATACAAATTATAATTGAACCCTTAACTCTCACCTCATAATCCACTCTTGAAATCAAATTACTGGTTATTCTGCAGTCTCTCTATGGATTTTTTATTTGCAAATAATAATTTTAATGGATAAAATTTCAGTCCATAGCATACTAAAATTAGTAGCAGTATTATGCGATAGAACAATCTGACATATTTTGAAAGTTACTACTGAAGGAAGGAAAACGAATCCACTAAAGAAGTACTATAGTCTAGGGCTGAAATTCAATAAAAAGATATATTTTACTTTCAGAAGAATTTTGTTAGATGGAAAAATGGAACCATGCTAAAAAGATGTTTGTTTTTTCTTAATAAAGTTACAGATGCTCACAACTTCATAGAGCATGTTGTTACTTAATATATTTACTTCTTTTGATTAGAGAAGAATGACAATTACTAAAAATGTTTTGATATTTGCATAGCAACAAAGGCAGAATATCGTTAGCCAATGAAGAAAACATAATCTTTAGCAAAAAACAAGTTCATAATGTTACCTTAAATTTATAAAGCACTTTATAGTTTTCAAGTCTCTTTCATACATGTTATATCATGTAGCCCTTCAAAAGCCCTGTGAGACTGCAAGGAAAGATAAATTATTAACCCAATTTTATGGGTGAGATAATTAAGGCTCAGAAAGACTACATAATAATGCACATAGTTTTTACGGTGCCATTTATATATTATTAGAGTCAAGTTTCTTTCTAGATTTTCTGGTGTCTCTCAACACAATGACTTTACTATTTGGGATAAAGTTTTACAAATGTTTTCCCAGTTTTCAAAATGTTTTTAACCTAAAAATTAGAACTGAATGACTGCCATGAAATAACAACCATAAAGACCCATAAAGGCTTTCAAAAATCGTACACAGAAATTAGTTAGTATATTTCTAATGCAGAAAACCAAATATGTAAACAAATGAACCAAAAAGAGAGCAACTGTTCTTCACTTTATCAAAGTAGTTAAAAAGGACATCCATGCACTGCATCAACAGTTCCTGAATTTTAGGATTAATAATACCTCATTTTCTTAGTTTGTAGTAATAAAAAATATTTTCAAAGAATCAGTGACATGTCACATCCTTTTTAGCATGAATAGTGATGAGCAGGTTTGAGCTCTAATGATGCTGCACGATCACAGAGAATGCAGCTTGGAGGCTTACCATATAAATTAGTGCAGTATTACATTAGCAAGCAAGGCACAATCAGAGAAATGAATTCAAACTGAAGGAAAGGAATTGCCATATACTGAAATAAAGCAAAAACGCGCAATAATACTGTTTTACTGCTCAGTTTAAGCTTTCTGAATTCTGAAGGTGGATTTGAAGATTTCATTTTGCAATCATCCTTTACCATGCGGATATGCTGCAGTAACTATACAAGGACAGACAAGTAACAAAATTAATCCAAATATGTTCAAGTAATAAGACCAAAGACTAGTCAGCCAGATCAATGTTTCTTTTTCATCTTGTTACTTAGGTGGTACAGGATGCCTAGTAACACTGAGGAATACCTGATGACTTGTGGTGTTTAGGCAGCCTGCGTTTGCCCATTTCTAGATTTGCACATTGTATATTTGACTTCCAAGTTATTGTCTGCTTTAGAAAGGGGCAACAATTTCTTCAGGCTAACCCTCTTAGATTTCACCAGGATTTCATAAAGTATAAACTGTTAAGTACTTTAAAATTGTTAGTTGTTAATACTATGTACAGTTGCAGAAGTAAAAATGTACAAATGGTTACAGGATATTGGTACTGAACTCAGCTCCACCTCTAATTCTTTGTGCTACCAGTTCTTAGACACAACTGCTCCACTGGCTACTTTTTTTCCTCTTACTAAGAAATCAACAATAATAATATAAAAGTTTTCATAGTAATCATCTATCCATCACCATCTTTTAATATGCTATGGACCATGTTTTATAAGCTTAACACAAATCACATTATGCTGGTGTTTCTGCTCAGCCTGTATGCTCATACGACCACATGAGTCAGAACTATCTGGATGAGTTTCCTGACAGATCAGATTTCAATCTCAAGTGATATAAAAAGAATGCATTTTAGTTTGGCTTTTCCCTCACTTATTTTTCAAGAACTTGATACGGCTTTGAGATGAACTGGGATAATGCTGTTGTGCTGTGATATACAGTTAATTTAAAATAGGCAAGCATCCTGTGCACTGAAAACAGTTTTATCATCATGAAACAGGAGTTTCCTCAAAAAAAAAACAAAAAACAAAAAGCTTTGGGTTCTCTTATCTAATTTCTGTTAGGAAAAAAAATTGTTCCATGAAAATTCAACCAAAACTAAAATAATTGACTCTGGCAGGTGTTTTCTAAAGTTCAAATGAAAACTACAAAACAGTTCCATCTAGTAATTAATTTAGTTACCTTTTATAGCTAATTCACTTTAATTAAAGCATTGCAAGTGAAAGGAGAGATCAGTACAAAGGTTTCACGTGAACATCACTGAAGCTCTTCTTTTGTCAAATTAGATGCCAGATTACAACCGATCTTAAAATATTTCAGTCTGAGATATTATCCATCTTCCTTGATCAGAATCCCTTTGATCATTATAGAACAAGTTTTGTCACAGCAGCAAAGTAATTTATTGAGGAAAAAAATACAAATTGCTTGAATTTTGCCAGCAACTGTGAGGGCCATGCCCACAGAAGATGGGTGTCCTTCCAATTGGAGATCAACACAGTTCTGGTTTACCACCTTACATAATAGATTATTAACCCCCTTACACTATAACTGGAATCTAAAATATTTAAACCCCTCTATAGTCAATAAATGATATTGACACATCAAGTTCTTTCCAGATAGTTTTAATCTGAAGGCACTGCTGTTATCCAGTTCTTTGGTAAATCCTGGCAAAAAGAAGTGATATTCAAGAAAAGAGATTTATGTGCCATGGAGTGTATTCATTCAAAGCATGTAACCTCTAATTTATACATGGTTTGGTACATGGAAATAAGAACATATTTTCATTGTTAATTTAACTTTTTAACAAAACATAATATTTTAAATGTTATGTCTTTGGTTTTTATTCAGAACAAATGTACATAATAAAATGAAAAAAATATTTTATACATGTAGCAAATTTCTCTTAAAATTGGTTAATAAAACCCAAAAATTTGGTATCACTTGAACAGCCAATTTTTTTTTTAATAAATTTATTTATTTATTTTTGGCTGCGTTGGGTCTTTGTTGCCGTGCGCAGGCAGCGAGAGGGGGCTACTCTTCATTGCGGTGCGCAGGCTTCTCACTGCCGTGGCTTCTCTTGTTGTGGAGCATGGGCTCTAGGCGCACGGGCTTCAGTAGTTGTGGCACATGGGCTCAGTAGTTGTGGCTCGTGGGCTCTAGAGTGCAGGCTCAGTAGTTGTGGCTCACAGGCTTAGTTGCTCTGCGGTATGTGGAATCTTCCCAGACCAGGGCTCAAATCCATGTCCCCTGCATTGGCAGATAGATTCTTAACCACTGCGCCATCATGGAAGCCTTAACGTTCTTTTATTAGATGAGAATTTACTACTTTAACTGAAAGGAATTTCTAAACCAAATTAAAAATTTAATCAATTATGTTAGCCCTTGATATATTTCCATTCCTCCTCACTATAATGTCTGTTCTATGTTTATTTGTTTACATTTTTGCTATTTTTATAGATACAGTTCTCTTCTTTCAATTATATTGGTTATAAATTATTTTTAAAAATAGTTTTTTATGTGATCTTGGATAAAGTCCATACATTTTATTATTGTTGTTTCAATTTCTTAACCTATAAAATGAATGTTTGAACTACACACTTCTTAGGGCCCCTTTCAGCTCTAAAAAGCTCTGATTTTAAAGCTCTGAAAATATTAATTAGTAGAAAAGAATGATGTTACTGATTAATTCCAAGCACATGGGTCAGTGAAGTTTATTTACTAGTACCTTTTCATTTTATTTGTAAGAGCAATATACTGAAACTTATTATCTCATATAGTAGATCATTCGTTCTCAACTGAGATGCTTTTGCCCTCCAGGGGGTATCTGTCAGTGTCTGGAGATACTTAGTTGTAGAAAGAGCACTGAGTAGTCTTTTTAAACCAGGGGTCCCCAACCCCCAGGCCACAGACCAGTACCGGTCCGTGGCCTGTTAGGAACTGGGCCGCACAGCAGGAGGCGAGCGGCAGGCGAGCCAGCGAAGCTTCATCTGTAGGTACAGCTGCTCCCCATCGCTCGCATTACCGCCTGAGCTCTGTTTCCTGTTAGACCAGCGGCAGCATTACATTTTCATAGGAGCGCGAACCCTACTGTGAACTGTGCATTCAAGGGATCTAGGCTGAGCGCTCCTTATGAGAATCTAATGCCTGATGATCTAGGTGGAGCTGAGGCAGTAATGCTAGCACTGGGGAGCGGCTGCAAATACAGATTATCATTAGCAGAGAGGTTTGACTGCACAGCGACCATAATAAATCATTTGCTTGCAGACTCATCAAAATCCTATCAGTGAGTGGCAAGTGAAAACAAGCTCGGGGCTGCCACTGACCCTGCATTATGGTGACTTGTATAATTATTTCATTAGATATTACAGTGTAATAATAATAGAAATAAAGTGCACAATAAAGGTAATGCGCTTGAATCATCCCGAAACCATCCCTTCCCCCGTCTGTGGAAAAATTGTCTTCCACAGAACTGGTCCCTGGTGCCAAGAAGGTTGGGGACCATTGTTTTAAGCTATCAAGCTCTGACGGTCAGCCATATGAGTAGGTAGGGTAAAACATCCTTTCTGAAGGAGGCCTGAAGAAATTATTTATATTAAACCAGTGGTTGTGGGAAGTGGGGGGGATTTCACTTCCAGGGGAGATTTGGCAGTGTGTGAAGACATTTTTAGTTGTAACAACTTGGGGTGGGGGAGTTGCTACTGGCCTCTGATAGGTAGAGGCCTGCGATGCTGCTAAGCATCTGACAATGCACAGGACAGCCACCCAGGACAAAGAATTACCCAACCCAAAATGTCAACAGTGCAGTTCTGAGGTTGAGAAGCCCTGTACCAAGTGGAAAAAACCTTCCTGTCTTTAGCCTACTCTCTTGTAAGAGAAATATAAATGCCTATATATTAAATAACCTTATGATGACCATAACATATTTCAGGAAAAAAGCAAGAAACTCAGTCTTTTAATTTCTAGATCTTTATCACCCTTCAAAACTGCAGTCTAATATCTCAGCTTCTTTTTTCTTAATCTTATAAAGATATTTTGCATATCTTACACATTAAAAAATAAAAGCTTTAGAGTAAAAAAAAAATTTTTTTAAGTTAAACTGCCATTCTGTTTTATAAACTGATCATTCTTTGGCAGAAGTTTCAAATAGTTTCTCTTTAAACATTTTCTAAAAAAAAATTAATGTGAATATCTCACTTTGGAAAATAGAAACTGAGAATTACACTGAATATCATTCATGCAGCACATATTTCCTGAGCACCTGCTGCATGCCAGCATGACGGGAAGGAGCAGACCACATGTCGAACTAGAGAAACAAAAAGGGAAATGTTTCTATAAAAGGCCAAGGAAGAGTAAATGGGATTATCCAAGGGAAAAAGAAAACTAGCCTTTTAAGGATGGAGAGTAATGAGTGAGAGGGAATGGGGAATGACAGAAAATGAATCCAGAGATGCAGAGACAGGAGGAAAAATCACATAAAGCATGGAGGGCCATGTAATGGAAACCAGGAGAATATTGTATGAAGGAAAATGACAAGAATTAGCTTAACTTCTTTTCTTTTTTCTTTTCTTTTTTTTCTTTTCTTTTCTTTTCTCCTCCCTCTGTCCCTCCCTCTCTTCCTTCCTTCCTTTCTTCCTTCTTTCATTTTTCCTTTTATATTTCAGTAGCTGTTTAGAAGAGTATAGACTGAAAACATGAGAAATGGTGATGATCTGGACTAGGTTAGTGGTGTTGGGAATGGGGAAAAAATTGCATATAGTATAAAGGTTAACCACATGAGATCTGCTAGCAAATCAGATATGAGGGTCAAGGAAGTGTTATGCCTCCAAATTTTTTGGCTTAAACAATTGGATACATGGTATTGGTTGTCACTAAGAAATGGAGACCAAGGAGCAAGTTTTGTTTGAGCAGTTTTTACTTGCTTGCTTGCTTTGGTGGGAAAGAACTAAGCCTTCTGTTTTGAACATGTTAAGTTTAGGATGTCCATTACACATATAAATAGAGATATAAGAAAATATTCGGGACTCATGGGAAAGTTAAAATTTGGATTATAAATTTGATGGCATCAGCACATAGGAGAATGCAGATAGAATTAAATTAAGTGAAATCAGCTGTAGAGAATATAAAGCTATAAAAGAGAAAAAGAAATAGAGCAGAGGCTAAAGCATTAGAAAACTTAGAGGTCAAGAAAACAACATGGCTTCAGAAAAGGAGAATGAGAGGATCAGCCAGTTTCAGAAGGGAAACCAATAGAAAATGTTGTCCTTAAAGACAAGTGAAGCAACGGTTCAAGAAAGAGCGTCTGATAACAGAGTCTAATGCTGCTGAGAGCCAAATAAGGAGAGGACAGAGAATCGACAACTAGACCTAGTGAGAGACAATTTTCTGATGACTTTAAGAAGAGTTATTTCAGTGAAGTGCCTGGGGCAAAAGTCTGATTGGAGCGGTTACAAAAATGGAGACTTCTGGAAATCTGGTCTATTGGGTGAGGGTCTATTTTTCTCCCTACTGAAATATTGCTAAAATGACAGTAAGCCTGTTTAAATGGTATAAATTTACAAGGTGGAAAAGCAAAGACAGAGAGTAAAATAAGAGCAGACCAGATATTAAAACACATTTTGGAATTTGGAAAGCAGTTTAGAAGTAAGAGGAAGCTATAACCTACGTGCTTGAAGGGATAAATGCAGAGAAAGCAAGTCAGTTTGCTCACAGAATCACCAGGCATATGGGAAACGGAGCTGGAAGAAAGTATACAGTTACAAGTCTGTTTACACCTCAGACGCTTTCTTACCCTACCACACAGCCCCAGCTCACCACCTCCCTACCCCCATGCCCTGCATACTCCCCTTCTGCCCCTATTCTGTCCAGGAAATCTGACATTGATTCTTGGGAAAAGTACTCACAAACTTCCTGTCTGTATGATACCGGAAACAGCAGAATTCAAGGCAAAAGCAAACAAGCAAACCAAGAACAAGAAGAAGTTCACAAGGATCGGGGAAGAACTGAAGGGTGGGAAGAGGTCTGTTGGTCACATTACTTGGTAATTAACACCTAACTATGTAATAGATATTAGTTGTCATGTGAAATATAGATGATTATTTATATAAACTTGTGGTAAAGAAGATGAAAAAATCATCTACTGTAAATAAAAACACAATTAACAATGTTAACAACAAACTTGGACAAGATGTTTATGATATATATATAACCAAGAGAGGGCTATACCTCCTGTCACAAGGGGTCTTGCAATTAAGTTAAAGGAAGTTGAACTCCACAGTGAAATGAGCTAAGAATGTATATAAACTATTTAAATAAAGTAAGAACTATACTGACCTTTACTGCCGCTTAAAAAAAAAAGCATTAATGGGATATTTTGCTCCAGCAGATTAAAACTGAAGTTTAATTCTACCCACTGCTGAATGTGTAGTAATAACTTTTTGAAGGGCTTTTTGATAATGTGCTTTGGCATTTCAATGTTCAAATCCTTTGATAAGGCATGTTCAGATCCTTTGATTTAGAAAAAAAAGAAATATGTGTTTGTATGTGTGTTTGTGTGTGTGTTGTTTTTGTTTACATTAACTCAAAAATCAAAGTGACTTAAATGCATATCCTAGGGAATTGATAAAATTAGGCATCAAATATATACACATGCAATATCATGCAAATACTTAAAAAGGATGATGCCACTTACAAGAGGCTGCTCAAAGATAATGGACCCTAATCTCTGAAACCCGTAAATGTTAATTTATAAGGAAAAGATGTCTTTGTGCATATAATTAAGAATCTTGACACGAACAGATTTTGCTGAATTATCCCGGTAGGTTATCCTCATAAGAGAGAGGCAGATGAAAGAAGAGAAGGCAATGGTCCCACCAAGGCAGAGATTGGAGTAATGTGGCTACAATTCAAGAGATGCTGGCAGCCATCAGATGCTAGAAGAAGCAAGGAACATATACCCCACAAGCCTCCAGAAGTAGCACAACTCTGCTAATACTTTGATTTCAGTCTAGTGATATTAAATTTTGGAGGTCTGGCATCCAGCACTATGAGGGAATAGATTTTTATTTTTTAAACCATCAAAATTATGATAATATGTTACAGAAGCCATAGGAAGCTAATATGATACCTATATTCATCAACAAGGAAAATGTCTGTTATATTTTAATTAAGATTGTCAGTTCATGAATAATACATATCCAAAACTACATGAAAAATGCCCAGAAAATATATTGATAGGACTTAAACATGAATATTATTGGTGGTTTGCAATTTTTTTAAGTTTTTGAATTTTCACAATAACCATGTATTATTGTATATTAAAATGTATATTAAAATGTTATTTTCATTTTTAAACAAAAACTAATGATATGTGTTTATGTGTATATACTGCAAAATATCCCCATGTCTAACCAAGTAGGCTAAAGTGACATAGTTGCAGTTTTCCGTACCTAAGGGTATGGAGCTCTGTGAAGTGGCATGGCTACCCGATGAAGTTTTGTTATACATGTTATCAGTAATGATTTGAGGCTGAATGAATCTCTATTTTTCCTGTGTATCAGTTAGGAATTACATTTTGCTGCTAATATCAGAGAACTTAGTTCACTGACTTCAGTGTATTATAGGTTTATTTCCTCTCATGTAAAATTAATCTGAAGATAGGATAGTGAGAGCTGGTGTAGCAGCTCTAGAAGTCACCAGGGGCACATGTGTCTTCTGCCTTTTTATTCTTCCTTTTTTAGTGCACGTCTTCCCTCCCAAGGGCATTCGGTTGTCATAAGATATGTGCTGGACCAACATTTTAGGAGAATGCAAAGGGGCAAAGAAGAAGACACTTCCAGCTGAGCCTCTGCTCTTTTAGGAGCTATACCTACTAATCTCCACTCATATCTAATTGGCCATCCCATTTTGCAGTGAGGCAGCAAAGTGTAGTCTTATTGACAGGCACAATTACTATGGCAGAAGGGAGAATGGATATTGGCTTGACAACTGGCAGTGTCTCCCATACCCATGGAACCCATGGAACCAACAACTAAAAATGTCACTGAGAAGTATTCAAATCAAGATCCAAGAAGAATCACTGCTGTGATATTTGTTGCCAGTCATATCACTCTAGAAAGAACAACTAGATGCTAAGACTGTTCTGCCTTAAGACTAAAGACAATGTCTCTTACTCTTGCTTGCCCACTATAGACTGTAAATAGACTAAGTTACTATGTTAAGTGCTTGGTTCAGAAAGCATTCCATTTGTTTCACCTAAATACGTAAGACTTGTAAATCTTCAATTTTTAGATTATATAAATTAATGGTTAATATTAATTGCTTCATTTCTAGTGAATCACTGATAGAAAATAAAGCAAAATGAAACAAAACAAAGTATAAATGAATATTAAATAAGCATACTAGTGAGCATTTTTAATATAAATGTAATTGTTACTCTTTTAAATTAAAAGATTACTCAACAAATTAATATCAGCATAATATCAAAGAGAATCTAAATATAATTCAGTATCAAAAAAAAGATCTTCAAACAATGTTCCCTTCCTATACTTCTATGTTTATTTTACATGTTTCATCCTACTGTCTCAGTCACATTCAGTATGTTCCTGAAGTTAAAGCCAATTTTGGTCCCCGTTGAATGTCTTTTAAATTAACTTTTATAGCAAACCAAATAAAAGCTTGATTAAAGAATGATCAACTCAATACACAAATATGTTAGGTGGTCTCAAGAACTAAGAACCTCTTCAAAGATTTATTTGCTCTCTGCATGTATATACGTGTGTGTGTGTTTGCTTATATTTCCTCCACATCTGCAACAGGGAAATATTTGTATAAATATATAAAGCTAAAACATAGATCTTAGCTCTGCTGTGAAAATGCACAAATTGCTTTCTCCCTATTTTTAAGTTGCCCAGTTTTCAATCTGTTATCATTATTAAACGTCCACTGGATGCTAATCCTGCTTATATGCTCCTAGCTGCCCCTTGCCCAGGAGCACTATGAGAAAAGGAACTTTTTGATTTATTCCAAGCATAACTGCTCCCCTTATAAGATTTGTTCCAAGCATAACTGCTGCTGGCACATTGGGTGTGCTTAAGAAATCACCTGGAGTTCATCTGAACTACGTTTCAAAAACAGAAGTAGAACATAGACACATGAGCATAATACTTGAAAAACCTTTGTAGTGGAGCAGGTGTCCACGGATGTTCCTGACCACCATGGCCTGTTGGATGTCTCTAATATGAATCTGAGATGGGTCATAATGATGCAAACATTAATTCAGCACTAAATATACTCCAGTCGCTGTGATGTACCTTATGCTCATTATCCCATGTAATCCAAACATTATTATTATTATTATTAGTCATTTACCAATAAGGAAGCTAAAGCTTAGAGTGTATCAATTTGTTTTGTCTGAGATTTTACAGCTGTTGACAGTCTTACTCCAGAACTGAAGGCTTTAGCCACAGGTTAATGACCTGTATTTTTGAACGTGAAAAATCTTACTGAGTAGAAACACCTATAGGATTTTCTTCCAGAGCAAAACCATTTTGGATTGTCTTTATCTCTAGATTCATAGTTGTACCTAAACCAGAGGAAAGTATACGTAGGAGATTAAATAGAAGGTTTATTGATATACTTATTTCAGAAACTAAAATTAGTTTCATGATAATCCCCATTTTTTTCTTGTTGCTAAGAAACTGACACTTCAGAGTTGTGTAAAATGCCGCTAAATTCAAGTGAACAGAAAAGATTTTCTGAAATACAGTGAAAAATCTATTAAAATGGAATCACAAGTTAAAGTAAACAAAACTCACTTGAAAGGTGGTTTTTCTAATATTAGATATACCTATTTATTGACTTTTTAAAAAGATAATTTACTATGAAATGAGTCAGTAAAGCAAAACTACATCTTTGAATTTCATTTCCTTTAGAAAATTGCATATAGAATTCCATATCTTGTGCATTTGTTTTACTCTATATATTAAGGACTTTGGCAGAACTCTTTGAGATCTAAGTAAATTTGATCAACACAATATGCCTAATTGTCTACTAACATTTATTTGAAAACCCTACTCAGCAACGTATAGATATTTAACTATTAATGCTACTTATTACCTGTACAATATTTCTGTTGTTATTGTAGTACTTCCCAGGAAGTTATCTGTCAAAATTTTAGATGTCTTAATTATTTTTTATAAAAGCATATTTGGCCCCTCAACTAACCTGTTTTTTTGTTTGTTTGTTTGTCTTTTGGTTTTCTTCTTTAGTGCTTTGTAATTGGCCTTTTTCTAAAGTTAAAGCAGAAGGATTTGAGTAGCAAGCAATACAAAAATACAGAACATTCAAAAAAGAACTTGTTCTCATTTTAAATGCAAAAGTTATTTCAATACGAGAAAAGGAATCTTACATTCCTAGACTGTAAAAAAATATGACATATTTGATAATATGAAGATGATGCAAGGTGGGAGAAATATTGAAAACTATGGGTGGGTCATTCTTTATAAAAACTCACAAAAATAATTGTCTCCTTTTAGAATGCAAGATGATAGCTATTACTCAGTTTGGTCCTGATCCATTGAAAGATAGCTGGATAAAATACATAGTATAAAGTCAGAAGAAGTTTCTTCTCTGAATTTAGAGAATTAATTAAGTGCACCAAAATATCACTCAACTCACACTGCATTTGTGACCTAGTATAACCCTACTTAAAATTCTCTTTTCTGTATCTTGTATTTTTGCAATTTTTCCTCTTTCTTAAGTGAATTTTTATCTTCCTTCTCCTTACACATTTTTTTAAAATATTTATTCATTTATTTGGTTGTGCCGGGTCTTAGTTGCAGCACATGGGATCTTTAGTTGTAACATGCAGACTCTTAGTTGTGGCATGTGGGATCTCGTTCCCTGACCAGGGATCAAACCCGGGCCCCCTGCAGTGGGAGTGTGGAGTCTCCTTGCACATTTATCTAAATACTTCTTAAATATTCTGCTCTGTTCTTCATGACAAAAACAACCTGGAAATGCAATATTTGTCCTTCTGTGACTGGTTTATTTCACATAGCATAATGTCCTCCAGTTTCATCCATGTTGTCCAGATGGCAGGATCTTCTTGTTTTTTAAGGTTGAGTAATATTCCATTGTATGAATATACCACATTTCTTTATCCATTCATCTGTCGATGGACACTTGAATTGTTTTGATATCTTGGCAATTGTGAATAATGCTACAATGAACATGGGAGTGCAGATACCTCCTCGAAATCCTGATTTCATTTTCTTTAGGTATGTACACCTAAAGTGGTATTGCTGGATCCAATGGCAGTTATATTTTTAGTTTTTCTGAGGAATCTTCATACTGTTTCCTCTAACTGCTGCTTAATTTTCATGTCCACTAACAGTATACAATTCTTCCAATTTCTCCATATCCTCACCAACATTTGTTATCTTTTTCTTTTGATGAATCATCCTAACAGATGTAAGGTGATAGCTCACTGTAGTTTTGAATTGCATTTCCCTGATAATGATGTTGAGCATCTTTTCATATACCTCTTTGAAAGAAACTAGTCACTTTTAAAACTTTGAAAAATAAATCCTTTTAGGTATAACTTATCCTAAAATTAAATATATCTCTGATTTTTTTACCCAAAATCTGCAAAATAAAAAATATATACAGCAAAAAAACCCTTAGCTTGTTTATTGGTTACAGAATTTTGCAACCTGAATGCTTTGTCTGGCATCAGTTTGAGAGGGACTGTGGAATGCATGGAATGAACCATATTCAGAGACTAACTGAATAGACACTGGCAAGAATCATCAAAACCTAGTGTAAGCCCCTATGAGGCTCTCATCCGCCTTCTACCTGCCAACCAAGACTTGTGCTGCTTTAACTTGGGGCTTCAAACCTAATACAAAATCAGCCTCTTTGTGATACTCCACATCCTGTGGTTTCACAACCCAGCTATGATTTAAAAAAGAAAAAAATGTTGCCTTTAATATACTCGTTATTTCCCTGTCAAACCCAAACCAAGGCATGATTGATCTTTATTCAAAATTTACCTCTGAGAGTTTACTTTTTCTATGAAAAACTAAATCATATGAAGTTTATTGAAATACAAATCATTCTTTGTAAAATATCTGAGACCCTGCTATTACAGAATTTTCATGGAAAATTAGTATTCTGCAATTTCCATGTAAGTACCCATTTGTAAGCTATAGATTGTTTAGCTTGTCTAAGAAAGAAAGCAAATCTTAAAATCAATATCCATCCTTTAAACTTCAAATAATACAAAACTCTAATTACTTAAGTTCCTTTATGATCAAAAGGGAAAATGAACAAAACTGAATGTTTTGACAGAATTACATTTAGAAAAGTTAAAATTAATCTCATAACTCTGAAACTAATTTTCAAAAATAAAAATTCAGTCATTGCATACTCACCAATTTCTTACTGAATTAATAGAGTTAAGAAAACTAAATCCAGTATGTTACTTTTGGTTACTTTTGTTCCAAAGGAACAAAATAAAAATTTATATGAATTTTAAGTTTAAATCATCCTTCATACTTATAAAAAATCTGTTTAGTAATATTTATAATTGAGCTTAAAGATGAATAATACAAGTACCTATCCTGTGACATTTCCATCTAAACTTAGCTTTAAAAATATTTTATCATAATGAATGGATATTTGAAATAAAACTATATGCAGAAGTAGCTTATACCAAATTTTGATACTCGATGCTAAGGTGAACAAAGATGGCAAACCCTACACACACACACACACACACACACACACACACACACACACACAGAGTTTTTTGTATGTGTTTTCTGTATGGTTCCTAGTCTTAGAGTATATGTATAAATACATATACACACACACACACATACACACATTTTAGGTTCCTAAGAAACTAGAAAGAGAACAGTGGCCATAAGAAACAAAGTTAATGCAAAATGCTGGTGTATAGGCCAATGCTAGCTACAAGAAAACAAATTCTTTATTAAGAAAAAAATATTTCCAGGTTAATATGCAAATGTCATTTGAAAGCATTCTGACTTTTGAAATAATCTGATTCTCTTGAGAGGTTTTAAAAATATCAGCCGTGTCAGTGTAATATGTTTGCAAGCAAACCAAATTTGGGGGCCAAAGTTGATTTTTATAATGAATCTATATATGAATCTTAAATAAGTTTCAATAAGCACACAGATGGCTTTGCAGGTGGTAATGTCTTAACAACTAAAGCTTTTCAAGAAGAAGCATGTGTTAGTGTCTTGAAGCAATGATGGACACACAAAGCAGCTCTAAGAATTCTCCAGTCCACGGAGTTGACCTCTTCTGTCAATCATTTGGTCACCATTATGTTTTCAATTGCCTAAACATGTCACACTCACTCAACAGTCTTTGTGTTACCAGCCCTGAATGTACATCCTGAACAGGTGTATAAGACATATGGGAAAAGGTTGGAGATTGTCAGAGCTTGGAAGGATGCAGTAACTGCCCAAAGGGAAAAAGAAAACCTTTAGTAGTAAATGCAGTTAGATCAGACTTCTCACCTTCCACATGAAAGCAGGCTAAAATCAAATGGTTTTATCCATTTGTAACCCTATATTAACCAAATTTTTTAATCTCAAAAAATGTTTCACATTTTATAGTTAGAGTCACAGTCGCAGCACTGGATTATTTCTAATTAACATATGAATTACCCACATGATTTCAGTAAAGTGTTAGGTTTTGACAAATTACTGTTTAGAAAAATGGCCACTTTGGCCCCCCAATTGTAGAAAATGTCGTCAAACCATCATCCTTGGCAAAAAATCTTTTTATTCCTTCAAAGTGAAAGATCATAAATCCTGTCACTTATTCAGTTAACAACAGCTATCTCATTCAAAGGTCCAGCAAAGACAGTTGAGATTTTATAGACTGCCGAGCCGGAAGGAGGATGTTAGCAAAAGACGTGCTTCCAGAGGGATTTCAGTCCTTCCACCATCTAAAGGTTTCTATTTTAGTTACCTGAAAGATGTCAGAACAAGCTTGTTCGGTGAAACCTCCTGAGTGAAAAGGGGTTAATGTCCTGCCCTTATGACGTTAGCAATATAATAGGTGCATGATTCTCACTTAATATGAAAAGAATGACACAAATATGATCTTGGTACTAGCTATTCTACTGACAATGGCACAAACCTTTCACCTAATGCTAATTGTAATTAGAAATTAAATTATTCATACTGTAATCCAATAAACTGCTAATCACTAGATTTTTTCATATGTATTCCCAACAACTGTGAATTTTTAAATCGCGAATGTCTTATTTTGTGGACTGGATGCGATGGAAATGTTAAAATAATGAGCAGCCTATCTATGAAAAATAGTAAAGGGTACTCGAACAAGAATTTTTTTTCTTACTGCTATTTATAGTGGTATAAATGGCATCTGCGCTTTTAGGGTAACCCTGGCTTTTGGCAGATTCCTTAGTCCATCTATGATCGATGAACTGTTGAAGATGTATTTTTTTAAATGATACTGAAAATGAATCTATACTTGATTTTATTCAACCTTGTGTAGAAATATATCATTATACATATGTCAGACTAAAGGAGATTCTATGATATGACCATAATAATGTGTAGTAACAAAAGATATTTTATGAAAAGTAATTGATTCTCTATGATACAAATTTTACCTCTATTTCTTGAAATTGGTTACATATGTGATTACATAAATAAATATCATTTTGTTCTGTTTAGACTCCACACAACATAAAGGGTATGTTCTAATTATTAAGATTTCATGAGTCCTGAAATCACTATTCCCATATTCTGTAGTCATTGTATTTTTATCTCCAAAAGTTCTAATATTTTATTTCAAAATTCTTATGAGAAATGACTAGAATTTTAATGTTTCCTTGATGTTGTTGTTCATATGAAAATAATGGGTCAATCCACCTCCTAGAGTAATAGAAATAAAAACAAAAATAAACAAACGGGACCTAATGAAACTTAAAAGCTTTTGCAAAGCAAAGGAAACTACAAGCAAGACGAAAAGACAACCCTCAGAATGGGAGAAAATATTTGCAAAAAAATCAACTGACAAAAGATTAATCTCCAAAATATATAAATAGCTCATGCAGCTCAATATTAAAAAGACAAACAACCCAATCCAAAAATGGGCAGAAGACCTAAACAGACATTTCTCCAAAGAAGACATACAGATTGCCAACAAACACATGAAAGAATGCTCAACATCACTAAGTATTAGAGAAATCAAATCAAAACTACAATGAGGTATCACCTCATACCAGTTAGAATGGGCATCATCAGAAAATCTACAAACAACAAATGCTGGAGAGGGTGTGGAGAAAAGGGAACCTTCTTGCACTGTTGGTGGGAATATAAATGGATACAGCCACTATGGAGAACAGTATGGAGGTTCCTCAAAAAACTAAAACTGGAATTACCATATTACCCAGCAATCCCACTACTGGGCATATACCCAGAGAAAACCATAAATCAAAAAGACACATGCACCCACATGTTCATTGCAGCACTATTTACAACAGCCAGGTCACGGAAGCAACCTAAATGCCCATCGACGGACAAATGGATAAAGAAGATGTGGTACATATAAACAATGGAATATTACTCAGCCATAAAAAGGAATGAAATTGGGTCATTTGTGGAGACATGGATGGATCTAGAGACTGTCATACAGAGTGAAGTAAGTCAGAAAGAGAAAAACAAATATCGTATATTAATGCATATATGTGGAACCTACAAAAATGGTACAGATGAACCGGTTTGCAGGGCAGAAATAGAGACACAGATGTAGAGAAAAAACCGTATGGACACCAAGGGGGGAAAGTGGCAGGGGGGGTGGGGGTGTTGGTAGGATGCATTGGAAGATTGGGATTGACATATATACACTAATATGTATAAAACAGATAACTAATAAGAACCTACTGTATAAAAAACTAAATTTAATTTAATTTAAAATTTTTTTAAAAAGAAGAAAATAATGGGTCACAAAGAAATTTCTGAGTAGAACCTTGTTATTTAGAATGAGCATAAGACATTTGAGAGTCAAGCTTGGCTGGACCCAAACGATGGCCTACATCAGAAACATACTTGGAGGAGTAACAAAGGTAAAACTATGTAGGGTTCTGAGATAAGAATTCATCTTTATTTTTCTTGATGACACACTGAATTGTAATGCCATATTTGGAAGAACACATGTTTTTCTGAAAACACCCAATCCCACACAACACTTCTGGCTTCAAATTATGTGAATGAATTCAAAGATTTATTTCTGGAAAATAATAATCAACTGATATATATCCCAGACCTCTCTCCACTATTTTCTCCATTTTTATTGAGAAATAATTGTCATGCATCACTGTATAAATTTATATATAAGCATTTTTGTTTTTTACTTTGGATAGACTATTATGTGTGGCTGGATTAACAAAGCTGATTTTCAGTAAGTTCACCGTGGGATTGCTAAGAAGAACAAATTGGAGGTATGATATAAAACTTCTTCAGTTTCTATACGACTTTCTCAAAGAGTTCTTTTCAGGCCCTGCCTTCAGTAGACATTTACATACGTACCCTTCCACTTGACCTGCCATGTTTTTCCTCCATAATACCTACCACCATACAACACACATATACATACGTACATTATCCACTGGACCTGCCATGTTTTTCCTCTGTAATACCTATCACCATACAACACAATATGAATATACCCATTTACCCATTTTTTACTATATACCCTTAATTAGAATGGAGGTTCCATAAGGAAAAACATTTTTATCTTTGTTTTTTCCCACTGTGGTAATCCCAGAAACCAGAATTTCTTCTAGCTTATGGTAAAACACAGTAAATAACAGACAAATAACTACAAGCATGAATTAATGATTGATTTAAGATAGAAATATTCAAATCCTATATTATAAAAGAATTTGTAATAACTGTGTCCCAAATGAATCTAAAGTAATGTATAATTACATTCAGGAATGTCAAAGTTTGTAATCAGAGGGATTTTTAACTCTCTGAGTATGTATGTGTACCATTGTAAAACTCCTTATTTATACTGAATTAACTTGAACTCTGAGAAAAAAGATATTCTATTTTAATTCATTGAAAATGAAAAATAAAATTTAGTATTTATACTCTTTTTTCTCCTGATGAGTAATAATAATGTTAATACTATTGGAAAGTGCAAAAGTATTAATAAACAAAAATAATCCCATGTTTCCCCACTGATTAAAATGAACCACTCAACATTTTGGTGCATGAATCTATCTATTCAGGTTTTAAAATAATCTTTGAAGCTGTGGTTGCAATCCAACAGCATTGATAGTATTACTGTAGTTATTTTTCTTTAATATTGTATCATTAGCATATCAAAGATGACTAAAAACTCAGCAATTCTATTTAATCATATTCTTTACATTATTTATCAAATGTGATTTGTTTTTAACGTTGGTAACTTTCAAGGTTTTTAAAGTTTCTCAAAGTTACTCCTTCAGTCAATGTTCTGGAAAATATTTTTTGAACTCCTTCTATGTGTCAGACACTCTGCTGAGGTTATAAAACTGAATAGAAACTCCTGGGCCTTGCACACACGGAACATGTTTTCTTAAGAAAAGGGACCGACATCAAACAACAAAAGAACAGACTATAGTTATTTCTATAAAGGGCAGAGATAGGGCTCTGCAATCATAACTGGGGGACCATGGTAAGTGGCACTGTAAATATAGATTTCATAATAAGGGTAAATAAAGAGGCTTCCAATATATATATGTACTTATTTATAGCTGTCTATAAATTTTATCTATTTTATTGTTTGTTATTAAAAAGTTAAGAAAGAAGTATGGCAATGTGATTGCGTGAATACTGACACCTTAAATAATATGTATTTAAATACTAGATTTGGAAAATATTAGGAATAATGGGAATTCATGGTAAATGTCGTGAAAATACTTTTTAAGCATGAAAATTATTTTAAAAAACTGCTTCAACAAGAAATTTCTTACTGTGTAATTTGGTTACCATTTTACACACTTATCTATCAAAGGTAATACTTATTAGAATATTCACATAAAACTTCTGGATAATAATATAATGATTCTAAGACATTTTTTCAAAATGTACACATTTTTATTATGTTTTCTACTATATTGCCTTAAAAACAACTTGTTCTTCATTTAAATCACAGAATATGCACATTACTGCATTTAAGGATAATACATATTGCCTGTGATAGCATTTGTGTAAAATGTTGTAAGTTTCTGTGTCCTTGCCTATATGATTTAAAAACGTATAAAGCCAAATGTAACATAAATAGCTAGTGGGAAGCAGCCACATAGCACAGGGAGATCAGCTCGGTGCTTTGTGACCACCTAGAGGGGTGGGATGGAGGGTGGGATAGGGAGGGTGGAAGGGAGACGCAAGAGGGAGGGGATATGGGGATATATGTATATGTATAGCTGATTCACTTTATTATACAGCAGAAACTAACAAAACATTGTAAAGCAATTATACTCCAATAAAGATGTTAAAAAAAAAAATAATGAAGACCCAGAACACAAGTTTGTGTGTGTGTGTATGGTGTGTGTGAATTTGGTGAACATAAATTTTCAGAATATATGCCTAATTTGTCTCGTTTTGGCTTTTATGTTCAGAATAATACAGATAATTTCAGATTCATAATTGGAGACATAGACAACCTAAACATTTAGTTTTCTCATTTATTCAATGTTATCTTGACTTTCAGGTTTGAACCATGTAAAGAACTGAAGAGAGTAAAACCTCTTAAGGTGCTAATATAAATATGCTGAACTGGGAGTTTGGGGGGTTATTTTGTTTGTTTGTTTGTTTTTAAGTAATGTCTGCTTTAGTGTGTTAAATACTACAAGATTTACAGTACCAGAAAAAGTTCAGTTTTCCAATAATCAAAATGAGTATAATATAACCACATTATAGATGTGTCTAATTTGCTTAAATGTAATAAAATATGGAATTCTATCACAAGGCAAATGCCAGAGTCATTTAGGAAAAAAAAAACTGCTTCTTTAAAAAACAAATGATTTAATAATTTTTAAGTTGTTTCTAAAACTTTAACATTCAGTGTCATTTCTGTGCATTAAGTCCCAGATTAATCCAAAATTCCACAAGACTGTAATTAAACTGAATTGTCAAACAAACATGGAATTAGTTTCAAGAGAAAAAACTACTCCAATTATAAGCACCAATTCTGAGTCCAAAGTAGTGAAGTTTTTAGAAAGTAAGAGTTAACTACAAGATATGTTACTCCCTATTGCAAACAACTGGTTGTTACACACTTTTTAAAAAATTTATAATTGTCTGAAAACATTTTATAGTCATATTGTGACTAACGCGGTATGTAGGTTTAATCCAGGCAATACTATCCACTTGGTTCTGTGTCCTCAAACAAATGGTTCAACTTCCCTGAGCTTCAGTTTCCTCCTCTGAAAAATGTACTAGGTACAGATTGTGAAAGAGTAAAAAATGGTCACGAGTATGTAGTGTTTAACATAATGTCCACAATGTCAAAATCCCAGTCCCTACTTTTATTACTCATTTGTGTTTCTTTCATGGATGTTTTCTACATTATTTTCTTATTCTTCATTTTTTTTTTTTTTCTTTTCTTTACGGTACTCGGGCCTCTCACTGTTGTGGAGCACAGGCTCCGGACGCGCAGGCTCAGCAGCCACGGCATGTGGGATCCTCCCGGACTGGGGCACGAACCCATGCCCCCTGCATCGGCAGGCAGACTCTCAACCACTGCGCCACCAAGGAAGCCCTATTCTTCACTATTTTTAAAACCATTTTAGCCTTTATGTCTTTCTGGCTACTCAATGAATTATGTATCTGGCACCCATTTCTAGAAAGTGCCTTTTTGTGTCCATGTTTCTCAAGGTAGTCCTGACATCTCATCAGATGATTGAATTTATGCCCCAACTCTGCCACCTGATAGTCCTGTGGTCTATCAGGGGTGAGTTACATAACATTTTTACATCTCAGCCTTCTAATCTGTATAGTGAAAATCATAGTGGTACTTAACTCATGGTATAATTTGAGAGTTAACTAAGACAATGTGTGAAGCATTTAGAACTAGGCCTGCAACCCTTAACTGTGACCAGTGTGATATAAGTGAATGTGTGCTTTTGCTCTTCTTAGAATCAAGTTGACAAGTGATTGTCAGTATAGAGACGGATATATTTTGAATATACGAACTAATCTAGAACTGGGAAGATCATACTGCTCAGATTCTCTCTGAAACTCAGAAAAGACACCAGAAAATGAGATCCTATATTATTAAATTATTTAAACCTTCAGAAACCACAAAAGTAACTGTCACTGAAAAATGACACCTGCTGTAGAGGAGTCAACATGAGAAATAACACATTCAGAACATATGCTGCAAATTCATTATAAACATTCCCCACTGTGATAGGTAACTAGAAACGTAGTGAAAACCAGAGCAGCTGTAGGATTTCTGGAATTTGTAAGTGATTGATTCCTCCCATAAATATCACATATTCTAGGCCTAGTTTCCAGAAATAAGAGTTGAAGTCCAGTTTGGGGGGAGTGGGATGCGGGAAAGAGTGAATTTAAAATTTTGAATCTCTTTCAAAAACTAAAGAGCATGTTGAGTATTTTTAGTTAAGCATGTATTTTAGGTTTGCAATTTTTGACAATTGAAACAGCTTTCCATATTAAAAAATCTTTTTCGACATATCTCATTTGGAAAAACTAGTAACTTTTACAGAAAAACTTAAAATGCTAGGGTATTACCCTGTTTCAACGTATTACTTTGTAGATTGAAACAATAATTGAAATATTAAGAGTTTTTAATCTGGCTTTGGAAAGGTGACCTATTTTCATTTGTGGCCCAGGCAAGCAGCAAATTTCCATTGATCTTTCTCATTTGAAAAGAGGGGAGGAATTTTTCTAGACCCTTGACCCTTCTTCATACTGTTTTTTTTAGATGAGCAGCTCTTTATGCTTTGGTCAGTTCCAGCTCCCTGGAGGGTAGTGTCTGAGGATATATTTCCCTGGATGGGGTGTCCTTAGAGCACCAAATCTAGTCATGAAGGCTTAAATATTGTTTCATACTCTTGTATGGGGGTTGACCACTTCATTTCTGAAAGCTGAACATTTCCCTTTCACAGCTGTATGTTTCAATTCATCATCAACAACAACAACAAATTATCCCACATTTCAGTAGGTTGGGGTGGACCAGGGTCTTTCTAAGGCAGCTGAATCCACTACATTGACTTGAGTTCTGTATTTATTTAGCCTAAAATCAGAGAAAGGGTATTGACCAAAATTATAAATATTTAAATCTATCCATATGATAGTGTAAAATTTTCCCTCCATAAATATTAAGAACTGGCATCAGATAGATCAATTACTCCTACTGTGCAAAAAATTATTGTACCTTTACATATTTGGCGATTTGACAAGGAAAATATTGCCAATCCTTTTAACTTAGGTTTACTTATACTTTACATTTATGCATCCAATATAGCATAACTTAAAACATTTTGAAGATTAAATCATTACAAGATAATAAAATATTTTCTTTTGATATTTTCCTATTCACAAATGAATCTGTCAAACTTTTGACTTCACACATTACCCTCTACTCCTCCAACCCAGAAACAGAGCATATGCACACACACCTCCTGCCACTTATGTCAGACATAAGAGTTTTATTTTCTTTTATTATTATTATAGCAGCTTTTTCTTGTCTCTCAAAGGGATTTTATAATTTTATATCACTGCCACCCAATTTTGAACAATGTGAAGTCAGTTTGTGTTAACCTAGTTTCGGTGTTGCTCACAACCTGTTCTTTTATAGACTTTGCATCCTGGATATTAAGTTATTTTAACTTCTTAGTTGGTGAGAGTTCCATACACAGGATTTTCCTTTTTTAAGTAGGTATATGTGAGATTTATTTTTTGTATTATTAATCCAAATAAATAAATCCGACTTATTACAGATTTAAAAATATGTCTCCTGCCTTTTTCCATGAAAGATTACTTACGTATGCATAAAATTCTTGAGTCTTAAACTTTACCCTAAATTGTGCTGTAAATATTACTTCACTGTATTCTGGAACGTGCTGTTACACAGCCAAAGTATTGAGGCCAACATAAAGTACATTAATGGTTATTATTTTCTAATCACTCAAAATCGTAAGTACTGCCCCCTCCTCATCTTTCTATATCTATTCAGAGACATCAAGGCTCAGAAAACAACCTGATGTTGGCAGACAGGCATTTTAAAATGGGAGGCAGTTTCTCTGTATGAAGAACAATACAGTCAGGGAGAGTAGGAGATTAATATTGTTAGAAATATGTCATTACAGGACTTACATTCAAGTCTTTACTCCATTTTGAGTTAATTTTTATGTATATTGTGGCTTTCTTTTGTATGTAGTCCAATTTTCCCAACACCATTTATTGCAGACACTGGCCTTTCCCCATTGTTCTAAGTATCCATCGATGGATGAATGGATAAAGATGTGAGATATATATATATGCAATGGAATTCTATTTACCCATAAAAAATAATAAAATATTGCTATTTGCAATAACATGGATGAACTTTGAAGGCAGAGCAAGACAAATATCATATGATCCCACTTATATGTGGAATCTAAAAAACAAAACAAACAAACAAAACCAAGCTTACAGATACAGAAATAAATTGATAGTTTTAGAGGGGTGGATGGTGGGGGAAAAATGAGAGAAGGAGGTCAAAAGGTACAAACTTCCAGTTATAAAATAAATAAGACAGGATGATATAATGCACAACATGGTGACTATAATTAAGACTACTGTATTGCATATTTGAAAGTTGCTAAGAGAGTACACCTTAAAAGTCCTCAACACAAGAAAAAAAGAGAAAAATTTTTGTAACATCTATGGTGATGGGTGTTTACCGGATTTATCATGGTGATCATTTTGCAAAGTATACAGATGCCACATCATGCTGTTGTATACCTGAAATTAATATAACGTTATATGTTAATTATACCTCAGCGAAAATATATTATTATAGGGACTTTAGAGAGTCATACATATTTTTAATTCAGATTGTCAAGGAACCATGCAATGGCTTATGATAACATTCCAACTCTGCACCACTAAGAACTGGCTGATAGAAAGTTTGGTCTAGAAACTGCATGACAGACTACCTTCTTGCTATACATATGAGAAAGGAATGGCAACAGCATGTACAGTAGAAATATCTGTAAACATTCAGTCTTTTTAGAACTTAAAGATTAGATCATGTGAAAATGATAGAGGAGCTCTATAAAATACCACAGATCAAGGAAAATTAAATCCGGAAGATCAGGGATGTTAGCTTTAGAAAGTCATCTTTAGAAAGGATGCTTCTGTCCAACAACAGAAGGAAATTTCAGTACTGTGCCAGTAATATGCAGAGACATATGTAAGATGACACGGCCTCTTTAAAAGAGCACACCAGGGAGGTGAAGAAGCCAGAGACAGAAAACAGATGTGATTAAGGGAAGATGGATGAGAGAAGGGAGGACTTCAAGGGAACTAGAATTGCAATAATAAAATAAAAATCAGATGGAAGGCAAATACAAACAGAACTGGCAGTTCAAATAACTGTAGCAGGACGTGGAGGAAAATATTAAGAAAGATATCTTAGAATGGAAAGGAAAAGAAAAAAGTTTAAAATAAGGAGAAGCAAGGTGATAGTCTGAAGGTCAGAAAAAGAATGAAACCTATGAATTAGATGTGCTGTAGAACAATTTCCACGCATGGAAAATAATGAAAACCTTAGATGGCAAAAAGTCTTAATGAGATAAAAAAAAATGAATGCTTGTGGATTGCAATGATTTAACAATATCAAGGCAATACAAATAACTTAAACATTTCACAGATGCTAGCAAATACACAGATATTACCTCAAAATAAGCATAGCATATCTCCTAAAAATAAATGAACAATGCTTTTACATCTTCAATCAATCTCCAGTGACCAATTTATTTAAACAATGAAGAAATCTGACAGTGTGCTAGAACTAAGAAAGTGAGGGCCAAAAATCGCTTGTTTCAAAGAAGTTTGTATCTTTAACTTGCAAATAATGGCAATTTCTTCTATCATGAGTCGGCAACAACATACTTAACAAGGCAATAGTGCATATTATGAAAAAGACTAACATTTCACCACGTGTACTGGAAATATGAACTGCAAACCAAATAAAGTTGATCTATGAAAAGAGGCTCAGGCAATGCACAACGTTGTACAAGAGCTAAGTAGGCAAAACCTTTGCTTGACCTTAAGGAACCATACTTGTCAGAATTATTTCCAAATCAATAACCATTAGCCCCAAACAATGTTGATTTGTGCCTTTCTGAAAGCTAAATGGCTCAAACAAAATTATTGCAATAAAATCTTCCTCTCTTAACAGTATTCATTTCAACAGGAAGCCAATAAATCTGACTTTCATGAAAAGCCAGTAAATAATGAAAAGCCCAGCATTTTATTTTTAATCAGCAAAAATTTTAATGCATTGGCATATGCAATGTCAGTACTGCAAAAAAGATCTGCAGTTATATATTTATATGTATAACGTGAAGTTTCAAAAATGAAGACGCACACTTGCTTTCATTATTACAACCTAATCTGAAGATTGTAAAAGTCTATTTGTATCCTTTTGTCTGAAATTATATAAGAGAAATATTTATCTAAATCCAGAGGATAATTTTCAGGATTATTTCTGAGGGAACTAAAATATTCTGTCTCATCTTAACACCATGCCCATCATAAAATTATAATAATAAAATAGAAGTGTTGCTATGTATGGCAACACTAATGCATAATATATAATCTATGTGTAATTTTATTTCATATAGTGTAGTTTCTATCGTTTTACTTTCCTATTCCTTATGAAAGGGCATGTGACCTAATTAAATTGAATGCATTTATTAAATACAATTACTATAGAGAACATAATAATAACAGAAGTGTTTATAATATAAAATTTAGAAAAAAGTAAGATTTTTTAAAAACACATAATCTCAATTGTGTAGTATATGCCCAGTAAAAATACTAGATGGATGGAAAACACCACAAGTTAAATTTACTTGTCTCTCAGTGGTAGGCTTATAGAAGTATTATAATTTAAACACTTATACCTAGCCTTGTTTCAGACAGTCAAATCACTCTGCTTTCTTTATAGTTTTCATTAGTTTACAATTATCCACATAATACTAATTAATTTACTAATTGAAAAATAGAAACTTGTCTTAAGGGCTATATGATGTTGAGTTTTGGATTAATATTTAGAGCATTATGCTGTAAACAGGTTACTTAACTTTGTCTAATACCCATTTTGCGGAGGGAAGTCTAAAAAAATGTTATTTCAGGGATTAGTGTGAGAATTAAAAGAGACAATATAAAATATCCACTATACTACCTGGAACCTCAGAGAATACTATGTAAATGTTCAATTTCCTGCCAATGGGTTCTCTTGTCTTTACATTTGATCTATGTATTTGTTTACTCTTTTTTCTAGCTTTAAAATGTTAGACTCTTAAAATCAAAGACTTTATTATAGAATACATTTTCAGATGAGCTTAGAAAACACTTCTATACCTTTCAACTATGGGTGTGGAGAACAAGACACACTTTTAAATAGTGTCAGCCCAAGTAATGTGTTCTCTACTATTTGGACAGTGTGCTTTATATGGAAAAAAAAGACAAGTAATTACATCTGCTTATAAAAATAACAAAGTCCCCTAAATTTCAAACTATTTAAAATGCTCTCTGTATGCACCCATGTTGTATTAACACAAAATTCTAAAAATAAGACTATTGAAGGATTACATGTACATGTGAATAAATAAATCATACAAGCAAAATTAATTTGAAGGCCTGCTTTCAACAAGAGCCACTCCCTATGAAAAGGGAACCCTCCTGCCCTGTTGGTGGGGATGTAAATTGATACATCCACTATGGAGAACAGTATGCAAGTTCCTTAAAAATCTAGAAATAGAACTACCATATGACCCAGCAATCCCATTACTGGGCATATACCCTGAGAAAACCATAATTCCAAAAGATACATGTACCACAATGTTCACTGCAGCACTATTTACAATAGCCAAGACATGGAAGCAACCTAAATGTCTGTTGACAGATGAATGGATAAAGAAGATGTGGCACATATATACAATGGAATATTACTCAGCCATAAAAAGGAATGAAATTGAGTTATTTGTAATGAGGTGGATGGACCTAGAGTCTGTCATAGAGTGAAGTAAGTCAGAAAGAGAAAAACAAATACCGGATGCTAAGACGCATATATGGAATCTAAAAAAACAGTACTGATGAATACAGGTGGCAGGGCAGGAATA
Organism: Delphinus delphis; assembly: GCF_949987515.2. Classification (NCBI taxonomy): domain Eukaryota; kingdom Metazoa; phylum Chordata; class Mammalia; order Artiodactyla; family Delphinidae; genus Delphinus; species Delphinus delphis. Next base: position 173,433,178 of record NC_082683.1, read on the forward strand.
AAGATGCAGACGTACAGAACGGACTTGAGGACACAGTGGGGAAAGGGTAAGCTGGGACGAAGTGAGAGAGTAGCACTGACATATATACACTACCCAATGTAAAATAAATAGCTAGTGAGAAGCAGCCACATAGTACAGGGAGATCAGCTCAGTGCTTTGTGACCACCTAGAGGGGTGGGAAAGGGAGGGTGGGAGGAAGGCTCAAGAGAGAGGGGATATAGTAATGTATGTATGCATATAGCTGATTCACTTTGTTGTACAGCAGAAACTAACACAACATTGTAAAGCAATTATACTCCAATAAAGATATAAAAAAAAAGAAAAAGAATCACTCTCTATGATATACTACATGGAATAGTTGAATTTAAATTGCATTTATAAAATAATTTCATTACTTTCGAATGTAAGGGAAGTTTGCTTTTTAAAAAAGTCCACTTGGGAATTACTTTGTGAAAGCTAATAATCATTCTCAAATTACTGAGTGTGCAAAATATTTGCATATCATTATAAAAAAGAACCGTAAGGAAATACATTCTCCCTTAGAGCCTTAAGCAGGAATGCAGCCTTCTAACCCATTTTAGATGTCTGACTCCAGAACTGTAAAATAAATTGTGTTCTTTTAAGCCACTGAGTTTGTGGTAATTTGTCACAGCAGCAATAGAAAGCCAGTATGTCTATTGATACTAAAATATATTATGAATGGGGATTTTTGTGCTTTTAATTCAGGAAAAGGATGCTTTCTGGCTCTATCACTTCCTCTCCATTGTTAATACCACATAACCAAAAAAAACATACTCATGCTTCCTCCTGCTAAAAAAAGTTTCTGTTAACCTTGTCTCACTTTCTCTTTTCTTCTTGACTCTGCAGTGCTTCTTGAAAATGTTGTCTGAAATATGTCTTTTGTTCATTCATTTTTTTAAAACAGGTTTTTTTGAGGTATGTTTGATATACAAAGAACTGCACATAGTTAATCTTTACAATTTGATGAGTTTGAACATTATACATACACCCCTGATACCATCTCCACAATCAAGGTAACAGACATATCCCAGAGTCCATTGTGTCCTTTGGTTTTGGTTTTTGTTTCTGTTCTTGTTGTTGTTTCTGCCTTTTGTGGTAAGAACACTTAACATGAAATCAGCCTTCTTAATAAAGTTTAAAATGCCGTCACTGTATTGTTACCTGTAGGCACAATGTTGTTCGGCAAATCTCTAGAATCATCTTGATTAATCAAAACTTCATACCCGCTGAATCACAAGTCCCCATTTTCCCTACCCCCAGCCCTTGGCAACCACTACTGTATTCTCTGCTTCTATGAGTTTGACTATTTTAGATGCTTCATGTAAGTGAAATCATGTGGTATTTATCCCTCCATAACTGACTTATTTTACTTAGCATAATTTCTTCCATGTTGTCAAAAGTGGTAGTATTTTCTTCTTTTTTAAGGCCAAATCATATTCCATTTTGTGCATTTCTTTATTCATTCATTTGTCAATGGGCATTTGGGTTGTTTCTCTAGCTTGGTTATTGGGAATAATGCTGCAGTGAACATGGGCACATAGATATCTCTTAGAGATCGTGATTTTGATTCTTTTGGATATATACCCACAAGTGGGATTGCTGGATCAGTTCTATTTTTAATTTTCTGAGGAATGTCCATACAGTTTTTCAAAGCTGCTGTACCATTTTACATTCCTACCAACAGTGTACAAGGGTTCTGATTTCTCCACACCCTCCCCAATACTTACCTCTTTTTTTAATATTAGCCAGGAGTCCACCAGATGTCTTTTTATATTAAATTTGTTATACCAAATATCAAATTATTCAAGGTATTAAATATACTTTTCATTCTCTATTTCTTTTAATTACATCATTATCATCATAATCATTTTGGCTAAGTTGTCTACTGCTTCCTTTCCTTACTCCCAAAATATAAGATATCAATTCTACCTCTGAAAGATATCATCCCTGATATATTTCCTTTATTTTCGCCACTACCTTAAAGCTGCAGATCTTAATATTTCCCCATATACTGTGATAACATTTTGTTCTCCCTAAGTATATGCACTCCCTTCTAAAGATCAATCTTTTCCAAATAAAACTTTTGGAAGCACAGCTTAAAGCAGTCCATTGGGTTCCCCAATAAATATTTGTTAAAATAAAAACTCATAGATCTTAGATTCAAGATCACAAAATCTGTTCAAAATCAACTTTTTAACCTTATCCTAAAAATAATAAGAGAAAACACATTGACTACTTGCTGTGTATTAAACACTTCTTTAGCTAGTTTCCATATATTCATTCAATCAGAATACATTAAGAGCCTAGCACATGACACATAGTATACTAAGGTTTCCACATATTATAGCAGTGAAAAACTAGAAAATAATCCTTGCCATTCACAGAGATTTCATTCAAATGGGGGCTTTGTATTACAATGGGAAAGGCAGACACAGACAAGTAATAAGCTATTGAGAAAAATGAGTCAGGGGAGGATGGTGTAGAGGTTTGAAATGGTACCAAATTTAAGTAAACTGATCAGGAAGACTTTACTGAAAAGGCAAAAATACTTCAGTGAAAAGACTTCACAGGAGAAGGTAAAAAAATGAACCATATGAGTATCTGGTCAAAGAGTATTCCAGGAAAGGAACAGAATATGCAAAGGCCCTGAGGTAGTGTGCTTGGTATGGTCCTAGGAAAAGCAAGAAGGCAAAGAGAACTGGAGCTCAGTAAGTGAGGAACAGTAGGAAAAGTGATCCATGACCAGTTCACTTAATACTCATATATCAATGAACCAGTTTTAATTTCTATTTTGAGTGAGATGGGAAAATCTGGGAGATATTGGAGCCAATGAATTACTTAATTTCCCTTCTATGTTAACGGAATCTTTCTTGATGCTAAGTCAAGATACACTGAAAAAGGGCAAGAGTTGAAACAGAAACAAGTAAGGTGCCATTGAGACAATGCAGGTGTTTAATCACCACACAGATAGAGATAGTGAAAAATAGTAGAACAGACGGGATTTGTTGATAATAGGCATCCTGAACTCATCAATTTTCACATAATTTTAAAATATCATATCTCCTATTTCTTTTTATCTTTTTGTTTTATTTTCTCTATATATTATCAAATCTGTTATTAATTTTATCAAAACAGTTGTTAATCAAATTACATGTCAAAATAGTTGTCAATATGAGCACACAGTTACAAGGAATAATTTAGATAAGTATGCGTTATGGATTTGTTCAAATTATCATCAAAATGACCATAGAAAAGCAAAACACCCTAGAAGTTTAGATGACCCCTATAATACATTTGTAGAGTTCTAGTTGATGCACCTTGATCTGTTACAGCTTCTTCAGAAAACTGCTTTCTACAGACATAAACTAGTGTGTAACAAATTCATACATATTTTGATTGCCATAATTCAAAACCACATTTCTCAATTCTAAATTTGGTGTTCTTTCTGCACAATATATCCCTGGATTTTAACTCTGGGATAGCTCATAGAAGAGTTTCAAAAATCAGGGAATTCCCTGGCGGTCCAGTAATTAGGACTCTGCGCTTTCACTGCAAAGGGCCCAGGTTTGATCCCTGGTCAGGGAACTAAGATCCCACAAGCTGCGTGGCACAGCCAAAAAACAAAAACAAAAGCAAAAAATAAGTTTACTGGTAATTAAGACCTACTGAAGTTTTAATCAGAGTGATAACATGGTCAGAACTGTGACTAGGAAACATTCATCTCATATCTAATATGATAGCCTCCAAAAATAGAAATACTCACTAAACAGATGAAAGAGGATCAAGAAAGAAACTGTAAGAGTTATCAGAGAAGTAGAAGAGCCAAGTACCTATAACTATTAACTAAAAGGAAAAATGAGTGTGGACCTTAAGGTGTGGTCAAGAGCAGCTAATGATACGTTGACAAGATGCCAATAATATTCATACTGATAGCAACTTCGCTTCCTTTGTGTCAACCACTACACCAAGTGCTTTCTTGACACATCATTTAGTTGAATTATCACATAAAATATGTAAGGTAAATACTATCATTATCTTCATTTTATAGACAATAATACAGATAACTAGAGAGTTTAAGTGACTTGTTCAAGGTTCCGAGATATTGAAGTGGCCAGACCATAATTCAAACCTAGGCCATGCTTTTTAATTATTATGCTATTTAGCTACTCCCCCACTGTCACAAAATTGAGAAGAAGTCACTGGATTTGGTAATTAGATGACCGCTTTTGAATTAAAGACACTAGATTGTGTCAAGAGTGACAGGATAAAACACCAAATCTATTTTCCTCTCTTGGCACTTTTGCTAAAATACTTCTTTTCACATTCTCATCTTACACATTAATCTATGCGTTTATCCATTTTTTTGAAACATTACCTTCAGTTTCATAACATCACCTTCACTTTTTTAAACATGGAAGTTGCTCAAAGATAATAAAAAGAGTCAAAAGTCATGAAAAGATGGTTTTTAGCAAAAGAAAATATAAGATTTGTAAGCTCACTCATAATAAAGACAAACACATTTAAACACCCAGGTATCACTTTAACCTATAAGGTCATTGGAAGCCATGTCAAAATTTTAAAGGTATATCATTTTTCATCAACAATGCCACTTATAAACATTTATTTTACAGCTATACTGATGCATGTGGACAAAGATATATATGCAGGGCTTCCCTGGTGGCGCGGTGGTTGAGGGTCTGCCTGCCGATGCAGGGGACACGGGTTCGTGCCCTGGTCCGGGAGGATCCCACGTGCCGTGGAGCAGCTGGGCCCGTGAGCCATGGCCGCTGGGCCTGGGCGTCCGGAGCCTGTGCTCCGCAGCGGGAGAGGCCATAGCAGAGAGAGGCCCACGTACAGCAAAAAAAAAAAAAAAAAAGATATATATGCAAAGATATATTTCATTTCAATATGGACTTTCAAAGAATTTGAATGTCAACACTAGAGGAATGGTTTAATAAGTTGTGTTTTTACATGTACTGAAAACTATGCAACCGCTACAAAAAAAAAATGGTAGGCTTATATACACTGAAACTGTGGTTGCCTCTAATAAAAAATTGAGAACCAGTGTACTGAGATTCAAAAGTGGGATGGAGACCTATATTTCATCATATATCCATTTGCACTGTTTGATTCATACTAAATATGTTCATTTCTTCTTGTATGTATATTTTAACTATAACTATCTAAAGATCTTATAATTAATTTTGTCTACCTGTTTTTGAAAGGGCTATGTGAGTAGTGTATATTTTCATAATCTTAAGGATATACTTAATGAACATAGCAACTACAGCATAACATAAGATTCTAGATCTTTTATGTCTACAGGTACTTTCCTATACTTTGGAGGGTTTAGGGACATTACTAACAAAACTTTACTTCACTTTAGCCTGATCTCTCCTGCTTTTCCTCGTAACAATTGATCACCAAATACAGACGTTTACTTAAAATTCGACTTTTATCAGAGGTTAGGTGAATCACAGAAAGATAAGGTTTTCGAACATCTGAAGTCAGTCAGTTTTGGTCCTCATTTGCAAATTTGCCAGCAGTAGGATTTAAAAATGAGACAGAGAGAAATATTAATGCTGTGACTAAAACAAAAACCCACAGCAGTAAGCTAAGTACCACTACAACTGTACAGGTTATTACTGACTCCTAGAAACAAGATGGAATCCCAGTTAGCAGAACTGAGCATATGTAATTCAAGTTGCACTAGAAAAATACAGGGGGAAAGGCTCAGTCCTACAATGTCGGTCTATAGCCACCATCCACATTTCTTTCCATTGAGCTAAGATGTATAGAAGGGCTGAATAAGCTTATGCCAAAGGATAAAAGTCAAAGTGTTCCAATTTGGGGGGAAAGAAGGAATAGCAGGCATAGGGAATAGGTTAGAACATTTAGGCTAAATTGTATAATTAAAATGTATTTTAGTATTATATGTGTTTCTCATATCTAAACTTTGCAACTTCATCCATTATAAGGGATAATTTCCAATTCTCAATGACACTTAAAGATCATCAGATACAAAAGCAGTGGTGATACCACATTTTCTTGGTGTGGAATGTTGAAGTATTGACAAAAACCCATAATTTAGCTTTATGAGGCAAGGAATAAAACTGTTGTGGCTCTTGCTGTTGAAGCCAATCTATAAAATAAAACTCTTCAACCCCACTGTATAATTTATAAGTCAAATTAATGGTGCTATAAATTACTCAAATCTGTTTATCCTGTTCAAATGATAACCTTACAAGTATTTTTTTCTCAGAAAACTTATTCCTGAGTCATATGTCTGATAGAACTACAGGATAATATATTAATTACTGAGAGATCTCAGGAAATAGATAATTTATGACATATTATGTATTATCCCTCTCACTAGAATGTTACTTTGAGCGGCCATGTCTAAAAGTATGGTACATTCCTGAATTCTCATAACATTATTATTTTTAAATAAAATAGTTCTGGAATTTTAATGGATATTTTATCTAAATAATAAAATAAGCATGGCTATTGCTTAATTAACTGACTTTTAAATGCATTTGATGTTCTGTTACATAGGTCATACTCAAATATTTATATGCAAGTTTAAAAGAGATCTCTTACAGAAATTTTATTTTGTAAATTTTATTACTCCTTACTTAAAAATAAATATTTTAACAAAATAGTAAACTAAAATTGATTAGTACTTCATTTTCAATAAAAACTATGTCACGGGATAATGAATGTACTCATAAACTTTACAAGTAAACCATGGTTTCTTTCAAGAATTTCCTACTGCATAATTATAGTTCTTTTTCTGTCAGTTAATACAAATTATATGAGTATTAACCTACAATATAACGTATTTTCTTCTGAAATGCCGTTCAAACACTTACCTGTATTGTTGAAAGAATTGAAAAAACAAAAACAAAAATTAAGTTGCACATAAACCCACGAGACCTAATAGGCATTCTTTTTTTTTTTTTTTTTTTTTTGCCGTACGCGGGCCTCTCACTGTTGTGGCCTCTCCCGTTGTGGAGCACAGGCTCCGGACGTGCAGGCTCAGCGGCCACGGCTCACGGGCCCAGCCGCTCTGCGGCATGTGGGATCTTCCCGGACCGCGGCACGAACTCGTGTCCTCTGCATAGGCAGGCGGACTCTCAACCACTGCACCACCAGGGAAGCCCTAGGCATTCATTTTTAGTATAAAATATGAACCAAATAATGCCATTAAAAAGGATGTACTGAAGGTAATAGGAGAATACAGTAACAAAGCATGGTCATCCATACACACACAAATGGGAAGAGAGATACACTGGAAATAATCAAAACTGCAAATCAAAATATGTAAATCCCAGTAGTTTTCTATAAAACAGAACCCTTCTACCCACACCTTAGTACTGCTCTCATTCACACAGAAGTCAAATTATGTTCCATTAAACACAGCCTTCATACTTAAAGTACAGATATCACAAGTCTTAAACAGAACATTAAAGTCATGGAATTCTACTGCAATGGAAACAATGGAATGCCCAGCTGCCATACAGTTCTTCTGTTTCCAAAATAAGATACTTTAAGAACCATAATATGCAGCTGACAATTTATGAATTTGGAGCAAACATCTCACCTTTCTGGGCCACTCAAAATTGGTGACATTAAGAATCTATATCACACACAAAATGGTGAAAAGCATGATTTTTATTTGTTATACTTTGACCATCAGAAACTTCCATCTTCCAGGGCTCTATGAGTGTTTTAGGATTGTGAAAATAGATAATGGAAATCTGGTTTAAAATGGAGCTGGGAAGCTGGGAAGGAGAGTTTTCCCATACCTACCCCTGGTCTCAACTCACACAGACAAAGGAAGAAAGACTACCTCACTCCTCAGACCAAACTGCTCATTACTTGCAACCAATGTGCAACTGCCACAACCCTGAACTCTCCTTCTCCTCCAATGAACTTTTGTTCAAAACAACTTCTTCCAAGAACCTACGTAATAAAAACTAGCCTCCCTTTTCTCTCCTTGGACTTGCTCGTGGTGCACCATAGTTTGCAATTCCTCTGTTACCTCGAATAAACTTATCCTTTGCCTAATAACAACTGCCATTAATTTTAAAGTCAACAGTACAACAGAGAAGCATGGGGCTTCAGGGCAGAACACTTCTTAAATAAGATAAGAACTATCTGCTTTTGCTGGCAATTCTACTGCCTGTTACAAGAGGTGGGATGTGGTTGTTAAAGGTTTTGCCTCCACAGGACTAAATAGAGGCATGAACCTGTTTTCATACTTCCCAGATGAAATCTACTTTAATCCATCTGAGGAAATTCTTGCATTTGCTATGAGAATTAGGAATAGACCTGCAGCATTAACCTTCCAGATGTTGCAACTTACCAACAGCTCACAGATAATGGTCACATCCAGTATTGGGGACAGCAGCAAAAGATGACCTATTTGTGTTAATTTATGAACATAGTTTATAATGTTTGCTTTTAATTTTTCTGAAAAACACATACTTTATATGACCCATTGGATAAACATGAATAAATAAATCAAATTTATTAAAAGGAAGAGATACAGACTAACAAACATTTTAGAATATGCTGTTTTGTTAACAGGATCACCCCTAATGGATTGAGAAGTTAGGAATATTGTTCCAAATTAGAACTAAAGAAGTGGAGAAATTTACATGTATTCTATTACTACCCTGGATCCACATCTTTATCTATTCTTCATTATACTACTGTAAGTCTCACAGCTGCTATCCTTGTTTCTACTGATATTTGCTCCCTAATCCATTATCTTCATGGTGCCAAATAATCTTTTAAAAAGTAAATCAGATCAACCACTATCCTCTGGTTACAAGCTATCAACATTCTCTCCTTGTGTTTAGAATATACACCTGAAGTCAACTCTGGCATTCAAAAGCCGCAAGATCTAGCTTCTAGGTCTCTCTAACCTCATCTAACACCACGAACCTGATTTTCCAAGGCCTTCCAAGCCCTTTCTCTGATGAATAACTGCAATTCCTCTGCCTGGGATATTCTTTCTCCTTGCAGCTTTTGTACGGTGCATGCTCACTTTTCAGATCTCAGTTCAAGTATCACATTTTAGAACTATCACTCCTTTCTATCCTCATTGTTAATACCTCCCTCCCCAGCTTTCCTCTCTCAGTTTTCCCCACTTCTTTCCCTTACAGGAAGGGTCACAACCTGATAACATTTTATCCTATCTGTCAATATACCCCATTCCATTATCTTCTGACCTCCGATTATCTAGTGAGTAGCTAGACATCATTCTTGTAATTGCCCCGTTACGTACTTGTGCTCCTTATTCATATTTACAATTTAAAGGCTATATCTTTTGGTCACGTTAATGGAAATGTTAATTCTTGCCACTGTAAAAAAAAGTGAAAAAGGGATGTATGTACTATAAGAAGAATTATGTATAGTCACGTGCTTTGCTAGTCTGTCCAAATAGTTTGTATACGACAGGAAATTCTCAATTATCCAGATTTCAGTGAAATAGAAGTTAGTTACTTTGGTTAAAAGTTATAATTTATATAAGTGGTAGCGACCATACTAGGAGCAAGAGTGGCAGAGAAATATAATTGTGTATGTGTTTTTGTTTTTCAAGGAAAAATTAGTTTTGCCCTAAAGCAGTGGTTGTTGGCTGTGTGTGTGTGTGTGTGTGTGTGTGTGTGTGTGCTCGCCACAACTTGAGAGAGCCTTTGTGCAGCAACGAAGACCCAATGCAGCCAAAAAAAAAAGAAAAAAAAATTGGCTAAGGGTTCTGAATAGACGTCACTTAGACAACTTTCAGATCGTGGACTGTGTCAGGATTTTCAGAACACTTCTTTAGTTGAGAAGCATATAGCTTCCTGAGACTGCTAACCCAAGATCCAGCAGACCAAAAGCTAATTACATAGGAATAAGTGAAGAGATGAGAAAAATTGTTTTATAGTTGCTTATTTGTTATTTTATTTTAATGCTCAACCTTCTAGATATAGAAGGAAGTCTATCTTCTTGAACTATCTAACCCACAACAATATTATAATCTATGTTTTGCAAACTAAAATGAAAGTTTTTTAAATGACATCTGATTCTCACTGACCCTTCAGAATTCAGAATCTCTCTTGCTGTCTTCTTTTCACAACAATATATTTATTCACATTGGTCAGTAAAAGTCTGCCCTCTTTCTTACCAGGATTTAATTCAGCAACTCAATTTTATAATCAAAGCCTTATTGAAGTGTCATATTAGTGGAATAACAAGGTTTCTTACTTAAGAAACAAATGGTGGCTGTCCTTATGGGACCAATTCTCACAAAGACTTTCCAAGAAAATTAGCCTAATACTTGGCTTCCAAGGTTCAAGGCTTATAAGTGGTAAGGAAGGTTTCTTCTTGCCAGGCTAAGAATTGCAGGTGAAATCTGCTAGAGAAAGTTTCTTGGACTTGGCGTCCAAGTATTGGGATAGAAAAAGGTAAAAGGGTTTTAAAAGTGCAATCCAAGATTTATTAAAAACTTCCAGACAGAAATTAAATTTGTGGCCTTAATGATTGCTCAGTATTGTATACCTCTAGTATTGCAAGCAAATTCAAGGCCTCTTTAGAAAATTAACATCCATGCTGCACCTATATAAATGGTCAGGCCAAATCAAAAAATGCAGACCTTTTTGCAATCAAGAATCTCACATTGAGATTTTTATGATCACAAAGGGAGTAAGGGGAGAGTGTAGGAACAAAATACAAATGACTTTGAAATACACCAGAAATATTACTGGGTGTCTTCAGTGGAAAATGTAGCATTGCCCAAGCACACCTTTTAGGGTTATTTTATTCTATGAGGACTCTGCACTTTCCATAGCCTTTGAGCTTTTCATAACTCTGCAAGTTTTAGATAACTGAAAGCAATGCAAATGACTCTTGCTCATAGACATGCAAATAGCTTTTGTAAGATAGACAATTACCCTCTCCACCATGGAATAAACTAGTTACTCGTTGCTACTTACTATTTACTATTTGTAAATTCATTTCTGTATTCCTGATTGAATTCTTCTTTGAACCAGTTATAACTTCTTACTAGTTCCCCATTAATTAGTGAGTTAAATAAAATTTTTGCATGTGTTTATCATATATGTCTATGAAAGTCATACCCTGTTTATAAAATAATCTTTTAACACATGCATGGATTGGGGAAATAATTTACCTTAGTTAGATATAGATAAATGGGAATTAAATATTTTTGAATCAGAAGAAGCATGAAATTTTGTTTTGTTTTTGTCCTGGTGTACTTACATTAATTTTGGGGTGGACAATTCTAGAGCTAAAGATCCTAAAATTTATATGGCCAATAATCTTTCCTAGAAGGCCAATAATTCCATCACTTTCTTAGACAAATGGTACCAGTACCTTACAGGATAAATTTACCCAGACTAAATTATCATTCCCAAAAGAAGAGCAAACAGGAGATCCAAATTTGCATCTCTTAACATCTTTGAATTATAAATGGCAAATATGTGAGACAAATAATAGTGCTTAAGAATTCATTTTTTAAAATTTTGTTCTTAAATAAAATTGTCTGTTCCTAAAAAAATTATCTGAATAATTTGTCCTGTGCAATATAATAAATATAGAACAATATGTTTGACTGAAAATCCTATTAAGCAAACAGAAACATGAGACTTAGTCTCAGTTTACGGCTCAGTTGTCTGTGGCTGCAAACAAGCAAATGACTTGGTGTGAACTACAGGAGCTCAGTGCCATTTGGTGGAAGCATTTATTGTATTTATTGAGCATATATTATGTGCAAGACTGTGCTACATACTGGAACTACGATAAATAGGATATTATATTTGCTCTCAGGAAGCTCACAGTCTCAGATAATTCTGTAAGATAAACAATTACAATATAAGATATATTGTAATATATAATATACATATATAATATATATACATATATGTATATATGTATATGTATGTACATATGTGTATATATGTACACATGTGTGTACATGTGTGTATATATACATATATATTATATGTAAGATATATCATATTGTAATATAAGATATATAAATTCTATCCTTTTAATGAAGACAAATCTTCACCTAACTGAGAACTGCTCAAAGAGTTCTGTATAACCAGTATTGTTTAAAGTGGCTGCTTGTTTTTATAGTGTTTTTCATATTAATAAATTTTTATTAAAAATTTAGATGACCTCACTTGCTAGGCTAGGAACTGCAGGTGAAATCTGCTGGAGAAAGTTTCTTGGACTTGGTTTCTTCAGCAAAGTGCCAAGACGGCCCATCATACATGAAAATACTTGGGCTCTAGTCTTTTTGCTCACCAAAGAGATACAGTATAAGACCATAGGTAATTTATTTTACCTTTCTGAGCTACTTTTTGTCCATCTCCAATAAACAACAGAGTTCTGAGACAGAACCACCTCTATGCAAATACTAACATCTTCATCAATATAACCTTATTATTCCAAAAAATTCTTACCCAGGAAAGTAAGTTACAAATAACTGTATTGTCCATTGCAGGATCTTCCTGATAGACTTACATACTCCTCAATTGAAAGCATCAAACAATGGTTTATTACCAATACTCAACACCTGTTCTCAAAATCCTCCCTTTGCTCTGTCCATTAGTCCTAAACTAGTAGAGCCAGGATACTTATCCAATCTTATCCAGTCCTTATCCAATCCAAGCCTCTCACTACCCACATTGAAAGACCCACTGAAACAAAACTGGAAATATTCCAACTCTACCTTCTCTTCTCTGAGACACTATTAAATCTCTATTTTAGAAACACTCATTTATGATGGTAGGAATAAAGTCAGCTTTGTTGTATCAAAGGGTTATTTTGATAATACTTTTGGAAGCCAGCATTCAACAATTTTATTATTTGTTTAGGTAATTTTTGTGGTTATATTTGAAAATGTTTAATGATTTCTTAGTATACAATTTGTTTAAAATTATATCAAAATATAATTAATCCATTTAATTTTCCATTAATAAACTGTGGACAATAAAATACATTGAGGAGAAGTAAATATTTAAAAAAATAATGCTCCACAGGATTTTATAATTTTTTTCCTTGTAAGATATATAGTGCAACTACAGAAGTCATCTAAAACAAATTTAGGGGGCCACACTTATATAGAGGTATTTTGTGAAAGTATATGCTTCACTCCTCAAGATATTATAATAAAATCAAAACTGTAAAATGAGGAGATTCCAAATGAATAATCCCTAAGGTCTCTTCAAAGTCCAAGAGTTATTTTAGAATCACTTTTTGATCCTTGTATAATATTAAGTACAATCTTTAGATGTTTCAACAAAAATTACAAAAGTAATCAAAAGATTGTTATTTTGTTATAAAACAACATAGAAATGAACCCTAAATATAATTTTAAGCCGTATATTCATTTTAGACACTAGATGACATGACCCTGTAATGATTCTCTATTTCTCTTCTCTTGCTCTGTCTTATCACCCCTCTCTGTATGTAAACTGTACTAAAATCAAGGCCACAAAAGTTTTTATTAACAATATTTTCAGAATTACTTTGTCAAAAAGACATATGTCCTTACTTTGGGGAAACTTACATTTTACCGGTAGAACTCCATTGTTAGATTAAACTGGTAGCCTATGCTACCTATGCATTTTTACATGAAATCCCTTATGTACCTTCATATTTAAAACCACTGGGATGATTTTCACAAAGATTCCATCCACATTTAGAAAATGCTGGTATATACTAAATCCAACTCCTTAAATGAATTGTGAACAGCAGTGTTGTATGAGATACATGCTGGTCCAGCACAGATACAAACAGGTCATTACCCCTGCCACTGAGGAGCTGGGCACCCACCAAGAATAGATGTTTCCTCCCAAGAAAGGTTAACAGTGATGCACTCTTAGCTATCAATGCAATCTAAGTGACACAGAAGTAAAAGACAGGTTAACGCCAGCCCTGTTGTAGGAGTTCCTTGTTCTTCTTCACAGGATCCACCAACCTCGGATTCCAAAGACCAATTTCACTAGACTTTTGAGATTCACCTATATTCATTTTTGCCCTGGTTGCCTATGGCAAAGGAGGAAGTGGCCAAGCCTTTTCTGATTTGAAATCATACCTTCTATCTACTTTGTTTAATGGTACCATATTCAGAGGGTGTGTGTGTGTGTGTGTGTGTGTGTGTGGACATAGAACGAGAGAGGCTTGGAAGTGAGTATGTTTCTTTCCTTTTGACTCTGAAATAATTCAGGGCAGCAGACGTAAAGGTGAAAGTGACTTCCCGTACACTCTACTTTTTACTCTTCCAAGGAAAGAAAAATGTCTTGCTCATAAGTAGGCATGATGTTCATATGAATATTACAATAAAGAAGAAATGAAGACTATTTCAGCTGAAATTGGCTATATTAATATAAAGTGTTTTTATATAACTCCAGTACCCTAATGTGGTTTTAGTTTCCAGTTTTAATTTATTTTGAAGTTTAAAATAACAAAAGCATGGCATAAGACTCCTTTATATTTAACAAAATATAAGGGATATGTCAAAATCCAGATCAAGAGTAATGTACAGCATGGTGACTATAGTTAATAATACTGTATTTCTTGTTTGGAGGTTGCTGAGAAGGTGGATCTTAAGAGCCCTCATCACAAGAAAAAAAATTTTGTGACTACGTATTGTGATGACTGTTGATTAGAATTATCATAGTGGTCATTTTGCAATGTGTACAAATATCAAATAATAATGTTGTACATCTGAAACTAATATAATCAATTGTGTATATATATATATATATCGATTATGCCTCAGTTAAAAAAAAAAAGTTTCTTCTAAGACAGAAGTACCGGGGCTTCCCTGGTGGTGCAGTGGTTGAGAGTCCGCCTGCCGATGCAGGGGACATGGGTTCGTGCCCCGGTCCGGGAAGATCCCACATGCCGCGGAGCGGCTAGGCCCATGAGCCGTAGCCACTGAGCCTGTGCATCCGGAGCCTGTGTTCCGCAACGGGAGAGGGCACAACAGTGAGAGGCCCGCGTACCACAAAAAAAAAATAAAATAAGACAGAAGTACCAGTTCATTACTATTTTCTATAATAAGATGTGTGTGTATGTGTGTGTGTGTATTTTGAATGAATTAATGGTAGAAAGATGTTTAACTGTTTGATCATCTAATTTATAAGTATTACTGAGGCCAGAAGCAGAAAGAAGATAACTTGAATGTAAGGCCTGAACAGTAAAACTCAAAATGTGAAGAGTGCCAAGGAAGGGTTAAAGTATGAGCCCAATTTTGATGGTTAAAATGCCAGAAATAGAGGTAGAGAATCTGTCTTATGAAATATAATCCTAACCTCATATCATATCAACAATAAATCCTGTTTCCTCTAATAAGGCACCTGAGTCCACAAATAGGGACAAAAACAGGACTCAAGGTATTAAGTTCCCGTGTCCTGAGCCAATATTTTTACTCTCATTTGAATAATTTTTCCATTGGTGAAATGAAAGGAATACTCACAATGCTTTAGTTTTTTCAGAAAAATACTTTGAATCAAACTGCTTTAATCTGAAATATGCAAATATAACATAACATTTAAGAATCTTACTAGACTACGATTCTTTAAGCAGATACCAAAAAGCATTTCTGAAAGCTAAAATATAATGTAAAATGCATTCATTGAATGTTTACAGTTTGATTATAGGAAGCAACTATTTGGATTCTTTATAAAATAAAAAAAATATCTCACATGATTTGCTAAAACTACATAGTAACTAAATTATCATGGCAGGGTCAACAATGGAAATTTCATTACCTTCCAACAGATTTAAGTTTTTGATTCATGTAGCTTACATTATTTCAATATCATTCTCCTTTTAGAAGCAACTAAGATTATTTATCTTGAAAAATTACACATGAACTTTAGAAATTCTAGAAAAATCTGAGATCTTTATGTTCAGACACGATGTTCACTAAGTAAAAGTCTTTAAATCACAAAACTATGTTCAAAACAAATTCAAATATTGATCCTAAAGAAAAACTATGCAGTCAGTTCTACAGCATATTTACAAACATTTAATTTCTATATGCAGCGATAAAATCCTTCATGATCATTAACATTATGAAATAGCTTCTGTCAAAAAGACACCAGCAAGGACTCTGCTTCAATGGAACCTCATGGTGAGAAATAGACTTACAGAATTTCCTGTCATCCTCATTTACTAGATGAGGACTCACAGACAAGGAGGGGTGATACAACTGTATACGTTTACACAAAAACTAAATGATAGATACAGGCCTGAAACCTTAGTTCTATAATGCCAATTCATTTTCTATCCTATGCTTAGCTCCTTTTATCTCTCTATTCTATGAGCAGGATTAAATCAATATAATGCCCAAAAATAAGTAGTTTAACTCTAAGTTAAAGGTCAAATGAAAAAAAAAAGATTTAAGAACTTTTCAATAGGGTATAAGGATTACAAGGTCACAACCTAAAAATAAGGATCTGCAAATACAATTTCAATGTTTAAAATGGAAAAGGAGTGTCCTAGATTGCATTTCATACATGTTTGAAAAGTTGGAAAATGAAGAATAGGAAAATCTGTTTAATTTCCTCCATAGATGGCATTTATAACCTAACAGATTATCAAATAAGTCAGTATTCTGTAAAATATCTGTGTGTTATAGGGGAGGTGTGGAGGAGGATTGGGGTTTGTTTGATAGGTGGTGCGAACCAGGCTCCTTACGGATGAGTCTGAGACCAGGGGCCTCTGGCACCTGGGTTACCCAAGTGGTTCTCATCCCAGGAATCCTCTGCTGCCCGGTATAACTCCTGATATCTGAGGCCACGAAGCACGCCCTGTGGGATCCAACTGTGCCTTGTTCACACTTTAACAGGGTCAAAAGCAATATCCTAATGGGGAAGCTAGAGAAAAGCCTGGAAGTTAATACAGAGCCACAGGGCTTTATCTAAAGTCCTTGAGGTCAAATGCATCTGAGTTCAGAGTTTTTCAGACTTCAGAGGGAAAATGAGGTATATATAGTATAAGGTATATATACCTTATGTTATAGCCTCAGTGGAGTCTAAACCATCAACCCATAATTAAATACCTCAGTGTCCCTAAAATGCAACATATGAATATTTGCATTAAGTACAAAAATAAAAACTATAGCCTCACGTCTGTCCAGGGCAGGGCAGGTTTTGAAACTAAATGTGCTAAGAGAAAAAAGGCTCATCTTCAGAACTTTGGGATTTTGAAATTGTTAATAAAGGGCTTTGAACATTACAAAAACTGAAATTTATCTATTTGGAGGGTTTCTCATGATGTGGTTGAGAGATCTGTTTTCACTCTTATTCATCTATAATTTTTTATCACTAATGCAAATGAATATATATACGAGCCATTCTTTTCAAATGTGCAGATTTGAAATACAAGCGGATGTTGGATTATAATGTTCAAGAACAGAAAATTCTTGATAGATCTGTCAAATGGGGCCAAAATGTTTTTATATTACATTCAATGAGATATGGACACACAGGCAGTCCTCTCAGCAGTAGGAGAGTCAAACTGTGCCATACACAGAGCAGTATGATTTCTGCAAAACTAAAGATTAATAGCACACCTGGGTACTATAATGTAAATAAACGATGAAGAAGTAGATTTGGTACAGTAGTTAGAAGACGCAAGCTCACAAATTCTGGCTCTTCACCAGGAAGGCATTCCCAAGAGTCATAAGTGTTCATCCATTGATTCAGTTGTCTTGGGATGGAGTGAGTACTCTATCATTGGAAACATTTAAAGAAAGGGTTGATGACCACTTGACAGTAATATTACAGATGGAGATTATACAGCATGAGCTAAATATCATTAATTTAAATAGATGAATATTAAGAGCATTTTTAATTGTTCGATTTATATTTTAATTGTTGTTTATATTTAAAACAGTCTATCTTCTGAAAAGATAAATGCAAAGAAAGTTATTATCCCTTTTTTATAATAAATGTGAAAAAGTATTCTTATGTGTAATGAATTTAGTGACGACTATAAAAAGCACTTTTTATACAATGGATAATCCTTGAAAGATTATATTTTGTGAGGAAATACTTTGTAACTTTAAATGGGTGTGTTTATTTAAATCTAATGTTCTATTCTGCTTTGGGATAATAGTAGTGTGTGTCTTTAAGATAGGACAGCATACAAGGCCACAGACAAACAGAGCCTTTGCTAATTTCAGGCTGACAGGGAGGTAGTTTAATTAGTGAGCTGCTAATATCTATTTAAGTGAGCAGCCAAGGAAATGTCTGTTAGAAAAAGGACTTGCAAATGAATGGCAAGGCCATTCTCTCTGCCTCTTTTCAACTGTGTCAAAAAGGAAGAGAACAGGGAGCCTGCACCTATGTGGAAAAGAGAAGATTACTAAAAAAAAGTAGAGACAGACACAAAAGTAATCATATGTCTGTGGAACATACACAGTGAGGTTTTGAGGTACTAATGCTTCACAATAAACTTTTACATAAGTGAACTACTTCCAAATATTGTGGAATCTCTGTTTCTTGACTATGGGTAAAACATTCAGAAAAGCTTTAATAATTGTTTAATAGTAAGCAAAGAGCATGAAAATGTCTCCTGTGCCTATAATCAAGGTTATAAGCTTTTACACTTAAACTAAAATGGTTTATTAATAAATATTGTTTTTTTGATATAATAAATAGTACGTGTTTTACATTGCCTTTGTTTACTGGAATATTTAGAGAAATAGATGAAAGGAAAATAAGACT
This sequence comes from Delphinus delphis, assembly GCF_949987515.2. NCBI lineage: Eukaryota > Metazoa > Chordata > Mammalia > Artiodactyla > Delphinidae > Delphinus > Delphinus delphis. The sequence goes on from NC_082683.1 coordinate 173,451,960, forward strand.
ATATGAACACTCTGAGTAATTTTTTTCAACCAACATTTGCTGAACATCTATGTATTTCATATATCACTTCAGTCTGAGGCAAATTCCATTAATAAATATTACTAATTAATTGATGTAAAACTCTTCTCTAGGCCAAATGAATTTCACTGGATAATTTTTACAATCTAAGGCAGATTATGGAATTATGATTCCAGTCGAAAATAATAGGGAAAATAAGCAATTTATAGAAAAAGTAATTTCAAAAAAATAAAACTTGTTACTTCTATAAAAGAATGATTTTATTATAGATATTGAATAAACTCTATTAAAAACCATAAATATTCAGTATAAATTTCAGCTTTAACTTTGGAAGGTACAATATGAACGTGAGTAATCTTTTACTGTAATTCATATTACATGCTTGTTAAAATAAGAGATAATAACCTAATCTTAATTTTATGACTAATTTTTAAAAGTTGGAATTTTTTTTAAAGTATTGCAATTAAATAGCAATTACTTTATTTTATATTAAAGCAGAGAAGACATAATAAATGCCATTTTAGGACCTTTTCTTACTTACAATGAGAAATATAATGCAAATGACTTCTTTTCATAACAGTCCTTTTAAATACACACAATGCACACACACTCAAGGAAGAAGCCAAGGAAACCCCTAAAAAAACTAATATTACTCAGCTTTTTTCTCTAGTTTAAAATTTTGCATTTTTGGAATAGTGCTCAATAAAAAAAAAAAAAAAAATGCATGTTAGCAATTCAAATGCACCAAAGAAAACAACACTGATAATTTTGGCAATTAAATTTGTAAGAAGACCACAGAGATAAAGGCTGTGAAGTATCAGAATGCTTGGGAAGATGAAACTAGAGAGAGAATTAATCAAATAATTTACTTGTCTGAATGCCAAAAAATCATAATTGTTATTTCTTCTTTTGTAAATAATTGTGTGAACTAGGAGCTCTGTTCATTTTTTCATTTTAATAGAAACAAACACGAATGCACTATTAGACTAAATATTATTATTTATAAATTCTATTAATTGTTACAAAGCATGTATTTTATTTATGATCATGAGATTATAATACAATCCTCATTAAGAACTAGCTTTCCTGAATTTCGATAATTCCTAAAGCCTTGAATTAATATTTCTATTTTATTCCTGACTGAAATTTTTCCAATGTCAACTAAAGAATAAAGTATGAATTCATATGGATATCTGATTATGAATTAGAATTAAGTAACAAAAATTTAAATTTATTTTATGGCTTAATCTCAAAATTAGAGATGTAAATAGAGTTGTTTAATAGATGTATTCAATTAATTTAGGTTATTTATTTATAAAATCACTACCTAGAATACTCTCCTTAATTTATCACTGACTGTAAAATGTGCTAACAGACTAATGGAAGGATTTATGGAAAATCAACCAACTAAGAAAAATAGCTTTATTCTCTGTATAGTCTCTTCAATATAACATATACAAAATAGAAAAGAATTGGAGTGATGAAGAAAAGGGAAATTATTACATAATTTATGTTTAAGTACAAATGAACACAGAGTAATATGAGACATTCTTAGATATTATTTTTTAAAAGCATTTATAAGTGACTTTTACAAAAGACAGAAGAATGCAGATAGAAGAATTAACAAGAGTTGATTTTTGTTTTCATGCCATGTATTTGTTCTGACATTTTCCATTTTGCTTTTGGGCTTACAAGCTTTGAAGTTTATAACACAAAAGATCTTTAGAGATCTAGAGCACCCTTAATTTTACAAAAGAGGATACTGAGGTCTGAGAAATTAGTTTCTAAATCTGAGGTAACACAGTTGGTTAGTGACAAAAACAGAAACAATTCGTGTCTCCTTGCTTACATTCAAGAGAGGATATTTTCAATGGTATGAGGGCTGGCTTTGAAACCAAGCAGCCCAAATCTAAAGCCGATGCTTTTGATGACTGAGCAACTGCTCTCTCTAGGAATATAAAGACAAATAAAAATATAGAAATAAAATAAGGTATATAAAATTTTAAATAGAAAGCAGAAAGGTCCTGCCTCCAAGGCATTCATAGTTCAGAGGAGTCAACAGGTGATTTTAGAGCAATAGCATAAGTTTAAGGACAGATATTCAGGGATAGGAGGGGTAAACAAAAGGGCAACAGGTTTATGTTTTTATTTTGTTAATCTGTAAATTGGGAATTTTTATATGAGGGTTGTCTGGAAAATTAAACGACATGTGAAAGCACAATCACATAATGAAAGCACAGTATTTAGTTCCATTTTTACCCCTTTTAGTCTACACTATATATATGTTCCATAGAACACTACTGACTCATTTTATAGTTCTTACTTGTGATATAAAGCTGTTTTATTACAATTATTTTTAAACTAGGTGTTAACGCTCAAAGAGAAAATATACCTCATTTTTAAAAACTTTTATTTAAATAATCCTGGTAAATTCTCATAATTTTACTGTTAATTATTTGGAAGTGGTTTTTCAAGTAACGTATGTCTCATCCTAATATTTTAATGACATTTAGTATTTTGCCCAATCATATGAATTCCACATACTATTATACAAAAATGTAAGGAAAAATCTATAAAACTTTCCAACCAGTGATACATTGGAAACATTTACTTGTAATCTTTATATCCTACATGTTTATACACTAAAAAAGTAAGATCATGGGAAAAATCACAAACCCTACTTTCTGATTTTAACTTTTGGGGGTTTTATATGTTTCATTTAACTTTGTAATTGAAAGAATAGGAAAGAATGCTTCATAATATTCAATATCTTTGAAAATAAATCATATTTAATGACATTAAATATTTTTGAATTTGCAACTTTATGAGCCAATAGTTGAATTAATTGCTTTAAATTTACATTCTGAATAATTCGTTTTAAGGTTACGTGGTTACATTTCAACACCCCTAAAATGTAGGGATATATTGTGTTTAAAGTTTTTTTTATAAGTATCCCATGTATGTTCTTAAGAAGTATACATGTTAGGTACAAAATTTAGTACAATTGTACTAAATTCAATACTCAAATTATCTGCCTTTCCCCACCCCTACATTACTTTTTTTGTGGTCTATTTTATCCATGCAGAATAAGAATGGTAAATTAAAATCTCATGTTACAGTTATATTTTGTTCAATTGCTTTTAGAAGATCTAGTATAATATACTATTCATTAGGTAGTATTATAGGGATTTTAAGATAATTGATCATCTTTTTACATTTTATGGCCTTTTCTCCTAGGTGTAATTTTGTTTTAGGTAACTTTGTTATAAGTAGCATATTTAAGTAAATGTTTTAATCCAATTACAATAGTTATTTTCAGAGCTTGAAATATTTACATTCGTTACATTAACTATACTTTTCTGCAGTCACCTTGTTTTAAGTTATGTTTATCAGTTTTATTTAATCTTTAAATTTTTGTATGTTTGTTTTCATATGTAGCAGGGAAATTTAAGATATAATGCTGCTTTTTATATCTACCTGTTTTTATCCTTAAGGTTTGCAATAACATTTAAACTTATTTTTTCCAGTTCCTATTTTCAGAATTTAAATAAATATAAATTTTAACTCTCCACTTAAACGTTTCAAAGACTGTACTTGATCTTTAACATGGCCCTTCTTCTAGATATTTATTTATATTGTCTGAGCTTATAAACCCAAATGATTTAAACTTAATCACTATCTTTCATGTTAAATACTGTCTTCCAAGAATTGTATTTTAACATTTCCATGCAACTTCATAACCATATTTGCAGTTTTTACACTTAACTCTGTGTGTCATGGTTTTTAATGTGGATTTTATTCCTGTTGCTAAATTTATTTGCAGTATTACCTTACCCTACTCAATTCCTTTTTATTTTCAAAGTTTTCTTTCCTTACCATCTCTTCTGTTTTGTAGATGTCATACTTTCTTACAACCTATTGATAAGACCAAGCGTGCATGTGTGTATATGCTTGTGTATGTGTGTATTGGTGGGGGGGGAGCATAAAGTGGCAATTTCTTCCACCGAATCTTTATGATAAATCTTTATTTCTTTTGTTCTGCCATTTTTTATTTGTTCCTTTCTTCCTTCAGTGAAGATAACCTCCCTACAGTGTGACAGACACACAGTTATGCACTGCAAGCCCAAAGGTACTATTACAGTATTATATTTTTTTTATATCATGTGGAATAGAGAGATCTGTCAATACCAAGATCTGCTAAGAGAGTGTGTGTGTCATTTTTTCTCGCTCACTCTTTGGTTTGCTGGAAAGTACACTGAAGTGTAGAGGTTTGGGCTTAATTGTCAATGTGTGGCTGTCTTCTTCTAAGGCAGGATTTACAGGGACATTAATTTCTCTGACAGTCTAAACAAAAAAAGTGCATGAGAAACTCTATTTACTGCATTCTGGGCTCTTTCCTTTCCTGTTCCAAATTTACTTCTGAGAGTCCCTGTCACTGATACATAATCATCAATGTCAGTAATCACTTATTTCCTCCTAGAGTGGCCAGATTTTGCAAATAAAATATATGGCAACCAGTTAAATTAGAATTTAAATTTTTAAAATTCTAACTTATTAGAATTTAATTTTTATTTTTTAGTATAAGTATTTCCCAAATATTGCATAGGACATATTTATCTGGCAAAATCTCTACCTACCATGCTATTCTTGGGAACTGCTATCACCAAATGTAGTGGGAAAGAAAGATGATTATTTATACTTTGGTTACATCACAAAGCAGGGTTCTGCAGTAGAGAGAGGACTGCATAGTTTCTATTAGGTGACAACTCTGGGTTTCTGAGTAGGTAGCTGATAGTAAAGATGTAGTTCCCACCTGTATTTAAGGTAAGTGTCACCTTTGTCAAGACTATTAGGCTTGCTCTATCTTAAGCACTAAACTGTTTGCTAATCATTGATTCTTATAACCACTGAAATGCCTCTCATATTCTGGCAGAGAGTTGAATACCAACCATAGTGATTGTGTTGTGAGTTTTCAGTCTCCCTTACCCCCATGGATTCATACTATTTTAGTAGGAAATTTGAAGTGATTCTGTAAGGAATTGCTATTTAGAAGACATTTTAAACTAGAATCCCCTTCTTTTTTTATTTAAAAAACTGTATACATTCTTTTTTTTTATCTTCTCTGTAGTTTTATTTCCATGTTCTTTTTTTTTCTTCCAGTTTTATTCAGATACAGTTCATATACAGCACTGTACATTTAAAAACACTTGTATATATTCTTAAATAAAGCTCTTCATAAATGATATAATTACCATTTCACATTATTTATATCATTAATAAATACCTGCCCAATTTACATTCCTGATGAAAAATACTTGTATCAATTATATGCAGTACACAGAAAACCTTCCCAAAACTTGGAGGCTTAGAGCAAGATTTTGCGTCTGTTTATTAATGATTCTGTGAATGAATGAGCAGTACTGGCTGGGCTCAGCAGTTTGGTTCGTCCAGTATGCCTAGGGTCACTAATGTGGTTTCTATTTTCTACCAGTTCAGCTAGGTTGACTATCATAAGATGGCCTCACTTGTCCAGTGATTGTTTCTGTCTGGTGGCTATCAGGTCCAAAGGACATCAACTGGCCTGGTTCCTCTCTGCTCCATGTGGCCTCTCCTGCTCTACTTGTCCAGACTGAACTTCACAGGGTGGTTTCAGATCAGATTCAGGGCAAACCCAGTGCACAAGCACTTTTATAAGCTTCTGCTTGCATCATATTTGCTGATGTTACATTGACAAGGGAAGGTCAAGCCCAAAGCCAATAATGGAGGGAATACACAAGGCTGTTGAGATAGAGAGGTCTGATTCACCAGGAGCCTTGACTCTAACAATCTAACACAGTTTTATTAGATCTCTGTCAACAACAAAGGATGTAGATTAGATCAAGGATATATTTACTAAGCAAAACTGACTAATATATGTGAACACAGAAGGAAACACGAGTTGTCCAATAGAGTTATTTTTACATATCAGAAGATTTAATTCCAAAGATGTAGTCAGTTATCTATGGGGGCTTTTGTTTTTGTTTTTTTTAATTGTGGTAAGATGATTATTGAATTTAAATTTTAAAATATGGGTTTTAATTTTTTTTTAACATTTACTGTTTATAGACATGCTATTTAAAATCTCTGAATGTTAACTCTTTGAAATTGATATAATAATACCATCAATAAAAGGCTACAGTTAAAATCACATATGAAAAAATGGAAGGTCTTTGTAAACAACAACAAGCGAAAATTTTACTTTTGTATAAGAATGTATGTATGTATACCAAAATATAATTTTGTATTGGGGCATATCTTACTCACATATTGAACATTTCTATGGAATATAAAAGGGCTTCATAAACTTTAATAGTAAATATTGAACTGGGGAATAATTCAAAGGGATTAATTAATATACTTAATTTGAGGACTCCAGTTTTTCAATTCAAAGCTGACACAACATTCACTTACTTTTTAAATATTTTATTTTATGAAATATAAAATCTATATGAATAATTGTCTAAAATATTTAGGGTCTAATTAACAACAGTGTAACAACTATCCAGTTTAAGAAATTGAGTATTGTCATTATTTTAGAAATCCCTCATGTTCTCCCCTAAAAATCCCATCCTTCTCCTTTCCTCTTGGAGATAACTGCTATCTTGCTTTTTATTATAGTCATTTTCTTGCTTTTTATTATAGTCATTTCCTTGCTTTTTTTTTTCTTTAAGGTTTTACCAACCGTCTTTAGTTATGCATATCTAAACAGTGTAAATTAGTTGTATCTGTTTTGTGAACCTCATATAATAGAATCACACTATGTGCAAAGTTTTCCTGTTGTGCTTCTTTCACTTTACATTCTGCTTGGGAGATTTATCCAGGGTACTGCTGGTGGCTACACTCCTGTTAATGTTAACATACCTGAACTGATCAGGGTTTTTTGGTTGTTTAATACCTTGTATTCTAAGAAATCCTTGCATATCTGAAAGTGTTTTCCTCTGTTTTCTTCTAGAAACTTAATATTTTTGCCTTTTTTATTTAGATCCTTATTCCATATAAGGCAGATTTGTGTATATGGTATTGGAAAGAGACTTCACTTCTGTTTTTCTCATATGGCTACCCAAATTCCAGAACTATTTACTCAAAAGCTCCCACCTCATCCCCACACACTATTTCATTAAACCCCTGTCATGAAGTGTCCATACACTTATTTTTTTTCTAGGTTGACTTATCCTTTCCAAGATTTTTCTTTAAATAAAATTTTTCTCAGGGAACGTTACCAGGAAGACCCATGAGGCATCGTGTTTATTTCAATTTTTTCCTATTCTCACTCAAATTTTGCTTTGAAAAATTGCTCTGAAGAAGCAAGCTAAGTGGCAGTAATATGACATATCTTAATATTATTTTAAAAAGTTGTAAGAAAAGCATCATCATTTCCCACAAAATTCACTTGCACATGTGGTTAGGCAAAGAATGGTAGAAGTTAGGCCAAAAAAAAAAAAGACTTTTATTTTCTAGCAATGTATCTTAAGATTTACATATGTTAAATGTCTCTTTTATGGGAATAAAAATCACCACCCATCTGACCTTAGAATTCATATCTGTGGTTCAAGATAATGGTGTCTGGATTACTAAAAGGGTGTCCCTCATCCAGAACTCCATAACTTATTAAAAGAATGAGGATTTCCGCACCCTGGAAAAAATTATGCATTTGCTGGTAGGCATACTGCCTGAGGGTGTTTCGAGAACATAATAACTGTAGTCACAAGGCTCCAGCTTATTAAGGGGCCAAGTGTGCTCCTATTCTATGCTTCAAATGGGGCACAATTTCTCTAGGCATAGCCCACTGTCTAAGAGTAGAACACTTACTTAAAATGCCTACCCTAAGTTCCATTATCAATCTTTAGCTAAAAGATAGCAGAAAATCCAACTTTTACTATTTAACCAAATAACAATTTAAGTGTTAGCAAGCTCATTCTATGCCTTCAATTCAATGATCTACTCATAAAATAATCACCTCTTATGTCATAATGTAGCTTCAGAATAAAACCTAAAAATACTTTATAATACACTTCAATTTAAAACATAAGCTTTGACAGTTGACAAAAATGCAGCCTATCAAGAAAAAGTGGTACTTTTTTTCTTTAAGCCCTGACTATGGTTCTAGTAATGTTCAGTTGTTATGATCTTGCTGTTCTGTATTTGAAGTGAAAAGAAAAATATGTTACTGAAGAAGAAGATAAAATGAAAACAGACAACTGAAAGAAATTTGACCTAATTATTTTAACAGGCTTAATATGTTTTACATTCGTAACTAAAGAATTTCAGGAATTATGTCAACGAAATACCTAGCATAAAGAAGCTTATGACAGTAATAATAAGCACTAGTAGAATTTGGCTGATCACTTTTCAAAATTATGTGGTCTTTTAAAATGATAAATCTAGTGCTTAATATGGAAAAATACTAATTTTTCATCTATATGTCTTAGAGATTCACCAATTATATAACTAGAGTAAACATTTGTGAAACATAAAGTCTCTAATAATTATTTTTAAGACAAATATTAAAAACAAAAGTAAAAGCAAAATAAAGCCAAACACCAGGAAGCTATTCTAATCCTTGGATTTGGGATGTTCTAATATCTCAAAAATAAGGTCAACTTCACCAGGAAGAACTCAGATCCATTATATCATATGGATAAGTGGATAGCATTCTCTGAAATTTGGAGAAATACTAGTGGGACAGATGAAATATCTCACAGTGCCAAGGCAAAAGAGTCCTCATGAGTATATTATACTGCCCATTTTATAGCAACCATCAGTGATCACAGCATCATGAGCCAATGTTTCAAAGGTTATATAAGTTGTAGTCTGGTCCAGGCAGGAGGACAGGGACATCTTATTCCATTGTTTATAAATAAACAATTTCCATCCACGTTTATCCAAGCCACAAAGGTAAAGACATAGGAAGGATGAAGAGTAGCGGGTTACTGAAGGTGTTTAAGATAGAGTCCCATGAAAACTACAGGGAATGCACGAGCCTTGCAAACAAATCCCAAGGCATTATGTTTCATTACGTTCCACTGTGGTGATCCAAAAAATGTCTCTTTCATTCAGCTTAGAACCTCTAAACACATGTCAAGCCATGTTTGCAACTCATAGCTGATCAACCGATAAGCCGAACCACAACAATCACACACAAGACAACATCTCAGACCTCCCAACAGAGATGCCCATAGATCATGGACACACGCTCTGGCATCAGTCTGTTTGACAGACTGTTAAAAATCCTCTTGAAGAATGCTGAAATAGAAGACATTCTCACAGTCTGAAATTCAAGTAGCTTCAATTTGTGAAAGAAAGCTGGCTAAACCCACAAACACATGTAAAACTGAATACAGCTGGACTCATAATATATTGACTTTCCTGCTGCATGTCAGAAAGAAATCTTTAGTATTTGTCATTTCATTTAAAAAAGTAGAATGTCTTTTTTGTAGACTTGTGACCAGGCCCTGACTACCTGGACTAAAGGATTTCTCATTTAAGCGCGCACGCACACACACACACACACAGAGCAATAATTGTATGATGTTTAATGGTACGTGTTCAGTACCCCTCAGTCTCTTCTGTAAATATGCATGGCTGATAGGATTTATACATTTCTCACAATGCTGTATAAAAGACTGCATACAGACCAGAAGCACAGTGCCCTCTGGTGCACATATAAAACAAAATATTTATATAACAGGATCTACATAGATACAGGCACAAAAACAAAACTAAGTTTTGCTTCTGCATACATCTAAACCAGTCACTGGGAATTGTACATTTCTACCATGAAGAAACAAACCAAAATGATAACCTTCATAAAACATTCTTTATGGCATAGATCAAGGCAATCTAATCCATTCAGGCAACCACTTGTATACCCCTCTATTTAATGGATTCACTAGGCTTGGGTGGAGTATGACTCCTTTTTTGTAACTTATTTAGATTCAAACAGAATAACCGTAGAAGTTAAAGGCCATATATCTCAGCCTCCTCCTTTTTCTTGGCCTTTGTTACCGCATCCTATTTATCTGCATTTCCTTTGTATTCCCTGGCCATTTCCTCCAGGTTCTGAATGTGCAATTACCTTGTAGGTAAAAAAGGATGAGGTGACTCAACTTCTCAGTGACTAAGTAGAAGACACCATTTCCACTTAAGCTAAAAAAAGGTAACAAATCCTGATACAAGGTAGAAAGGAAAGGCCATTCAAGAAATTTCCTTTTAAAATTTTGAGTATTTAAAATGGTAAACTCAGCCTCAGAGTTAACTGAAACTTACTTTACGGCAGTTTAGCAGTCAAGAATTTGGGAGTTCTGCACTTGTGGTCACCATTATCCAGTTTTTCCATAACAAGTTACATCTCCAAGAAATACTTTTAAATAACCAGAAAACATTACCATGGTGAATGGTCAATAATAACCCTTCTGATAATAACCCTTTCCCACCTGAAACTTTCCCTTAGAGCAACTTAGTTATCCACCACCTTCAAGGAAGATATCTGTAATTGCTTTCCCTTTGCTTCATACCTGTATATCTTGTATCTTGTGCTAAATCCCTGCCGGCTTCTGTCCACAAAATCTGTGTATTCCTGTGAACGATGGAAGGGTCCCTTATCAGAGAGGAGCCAGTCGAAGGGGCTTGTGGCATGCTGATCCGAAACAGCAGCAACTGCTAAAACCCAGCAATGAAGACTCAGTGCTATCCACTCCCATAGAGCCATCAGAGAGAACAATTCAGCACCAGCTCTGCTCCGCCATATCATGCTTCCACTGGGGACTTAGAGCCTTCATTCTCTTAGCTTTCCCTCAACACCTAGACAAAACACACAGGCAATTAGTTAGCCCCTGGAAGATTCTTTTCTAGCAATTAAGGTACTGAAGTGGCAAATCCTTTTTCAAAAATCTAATATCAGTGTTTTAAATTAGATAATAGCAAAAGTGATTAACAAGTAAACTGAAATAATTTCTTTTTTTCAGAGCTGTGTATCTTTCAAACTTTGGTTCTTTTTGTATTTATTGGAAAATAAGTCACTGAGTTACAGCAAGCCTTGTCAGGACAGCATCATACAGTGGATCATTAAACCCACTGAGCAACAACTAGCAGAAGTTTTGACTCATAATTATTTTTTCAGCTTAAATGTTTTATAACACTGGACACTTTCAAAAGAAATATTGAATATGTTTACTTAATAAATTGTGTTATAAATTTTAATACATGTATTTTATTGTTTACTTATTAGAAAAAGGCTTTAAAATGGATTAAAATATAGATAGATGGAATGAAACTGTGGGTCTAAGAATACATAAACAAGTAAATAAATATGTGTATCTATGCCTCTATCATTTATCTATTTCTAGCAATATATTTAGATGCATGGATGGGTGGATGTGGGGGTGGGTGGGAGTAGAGGTATGCATTTTTGCTCAGTTATTTTTAACATTATTCTATTAGGGAAAAACTTCCTTGATTATTTAAACAGAATTATATTTATTTCTAGCACATTTAAAAGATTTAAATGGACATCTGTGTCTTATTCATAAGATAAACAGGCATACCTACAAAATTCATATACATACACAAACTAAAACAATATAGATTATACATAAACTATGAAAACACATACATTAATTTTATAGGCATTCAAAACCAAAGTAACAAAGAGGTGTCATCCCAATGTGATATAGTATAAATGACCTTACACAAAGCAACTGATGCAGTTTATATGCTATGCAAAATATTCTACAAATATTTGAATTTCAATTTTACTTTCCATCCCACCAAACTTTTTCAAAATTATTATTTATAACACATAGAACCATGCATTATAGAAATTCTGACTAGCAAGAAAGTTTGGTTGTGAGCATTTTGGGTCAGCAAAATCTCTTTAGGAAGCCATCAAAATGCACAGTATTAAGTAAAATATTTTAACTATGACAGTTGCCATATGTCTCTGGTGTTTGGTTACGGCGATTGATAATTTTAATTTGCTGTTAGTTGTAACCCTGTAATTCACAATTTAATCCTGAATTATTTCAATATGAGAGGTATACAGCAATTTTGCCACTAAAAACTATCTCAAAACAGTGATACAATATGGCTGACCTAGGTCTTTAGATTCAGTCTTACCCTCTACACAATTAAAAGGTTCAATACCCACATACGATCTGATTTGCCCCAATCATATGAGTTGTTTATGTGGTGATTTTAAAATGTGATGATTAAAATATGCCCTCGTCTGTAAGTAACAGAGGACATCTTACAAGTGAAGATGTTTTAACAATGATTTATCATAAGAAAGGACAATATCACATAATAAAAATACTTTGGAGTAGGAGTTAAAAGATCCTGTATCCCCATCAATTACTTGTATAAATATAGCACTGTCAAATGATTCAGATCATAACTTCCAGTTCTGATGAAGAAAATAGATTTTTTTACATATTGTTTTCCTTATGTGGAAGCAATACTATTTACCTTAAAAACAGTATATTTCATTTTCATTCATAAACTAAGAATTATTATTATGTGTGATGGTATGGTATAATCCCCAAATGGTTAATAAATATTTCTTATCTTTGTGAAACACACATTTTTATTCTGCTGATCAAATATATTCAAGGTAGCAAATTAATCATTGTTACCAAAAACTTATATAAAGCACGTAGAAAAGCACCTATAGCATGTAAGGACATTAGGAGTGTTTCAAAGCATATTTCATACTTACAGGAAATCATGTAATTATATACCATCAAATTAAACCCTACTCTTTGTGGTGAAGTACATGACTTTGTTAAGAAACAGCATGTTGTGAAAGTAGGATATGACTGACCTAGATGACATTGAAGGTCCTATTTTAAAATTCTGTCATTTTTCAATATATAATTACCCAGAACAACTGCTTTTATTATTTTCTTTATCAAATATATTGAAGATGTTTCATGGTCCTCATATTCCCTAATATTAACATATAAGAAAATGGAAAGATGTTCCTAAATTGTGTACAGGGGAACTACCTAAAAAATGTTAGTGTTAGGTTTTAATTATTTCTGTTTCTTCAACTTCTGATATGGATACATGTTCCCACTTATGTTCAGAAATGAGTTTTTCTGAAAGAACAGTTTATTAGCACATGGGAATAACAATCCTATTCAAGTTTAAATTAATTTGGGGGAACTACTGAAATCATTATAAGGTCTTTTTAAAGGGATGTAAAATAAACCGAACTATGATACCCAACAGTTCTACAGAAGCCTTCTTTGAGAAATAACTTTGAAGAGTTACAAAACAGGAAGAAACGTAGTGTTAAAATACATTAACACATTTATGTATTTAGGCTTCCAAAGATCCTTAGGACAAGTGGCCATTAGGCTCAATATTCAGGAACAACAGGACTTCATTAGCCTAGTTTGTCACAAAAGCAGGTAAATGCACATTTGAATCACCTTTGTATATGAGTACTAATTTTAAAATTATTCCTGAATGGCCTTTATAATATGATAACTTTATGATACAGATTACCAGTGACAATTACCAGTAGCATTCCTTTGAGGACATTTGGAGTTCACTGCTGAAGTAAACAGCTAAACTTAGAAGTACTGCTAGGAAAAGAAATCATGAGGTACAATGAAAGAAAGTGAAAATGATTAAGTAAGTGAATTCATCAATTCCACTCCCTGGAGTGCAGGGATAATGCACAATGATCTTGAACTTACTATTCCTGGATAAGTGCCTAAGCAAACAACTAAGGAAATAACAATGTCAATGCACAATATTTTCCAGAACATGTAAGGGTGTATTTTATGAAGAATAAAAGAGATTGAAGATCAAAACACAACAAAACATTAAAAACAAAACAAAAACTTGAGTTCATGTTAAAAAGTGGTATTGATCAAGTTTTTCTTTTCATAAACTAAAAGGAAGTAAAAATAGTGAATTATCATACTGTTTAAAAATACATCTTTAGTACATGGCCTACTCATAACAAATTTTTTCTCATAAAATAAAATTTAGTGAGAACATTATCAACTCACACAACATTATTACTTGCAAATACCCAATGGCCTTGAGAATCTGTACAGAAGAAAACACACCAAGAAGATGTTACATATATAGTAATACACACTAATACATAAAATACATCATAAATACACATATTATAATACATATATATTCTTGTATATAATTATTCTTCCTCACTAGCTCTCTGTAATCCTATTCCAGGCTAGTAGTGCACTACTTTTATCTAAAATACTGACATACCATGTGTATTTGCAATTTATAAACTACTGAAATTTATAAAATAAAATATGTCCTATCATATTGAAACTGAATTTCTAGTATACCTGAAACTATAAAGGTAAAAAGAAGACTAAGCATCACTGATATATCCTTTAGAATTGTGTGTAACATCATTGAGGCTCATCATTTAGACCACATTATTTCATTATCCAATATCTAGTTGGTATTTCAATGTTAATGATTCCTATTCGTTAAATAATTAACATTGCATGTTGTATGATTTCTTCTTTTATGTCTGCATTTGGACTGATTTTTATTGCTAACATATCTAAAGTATTTTCTTAGGGAATAAAATCCACTTGTGACCTTGCAAATGCAAAGAAGTTTCATAAGTAATTGTGTCAAATATATTTCTTTTTTTATTTTGAAAAATGTAAAACCCACAGAAGAGCTAAGAGACTAGTACAGTACACACATATATCCTTCCACTAGATTCACCAATTGTTTATATGTTACCACATATTCTAGTCAGTATCTCTTTCTCTCTCTCTCTCTCTCAATCCCTTAGAACAGAATCTAAGGAAAACTGACTGATTTGCCAAGGTCATATACCCATTCTCTAAATTTCTCGATTTGAGCAACTACTGCATTTCTCTATAAAATAGCTCCTTAACATTCATAATCACTAATACTAAAATGTGTAAATATAAAACTTTCAATCTTCAAAATAAAGTCTCCAATTCCCAAAGTGACTGTATTCATTTAAAAGCCACATTCTTCCAAGTAATTAAATGTAACATATTATTCTACTAAGTATAAATTTTAGAATCATTTTATTATTATAAAATAAGTATATCTGTATAAAACGGTCCCAAATTCTATTCAAATATAAAACATATTATTGTATTATCATATATTACATAATATATGGTAATTATTTTATTATGTATTGAAATAAATGCTAGCTCTGCAGTAAATAACTGTTAAATATAACATTGTATAAGTGAATGAATGATGGAAAAGTTAAAACATATTTTAACTGTAAATTTTTAATAGGTTTTTCCACAGTTATTCATTGTTTATATTCCTATTTAATATAGAAAATAAGCATAAAAGAGTAAATCTTATTTATTATTTACAATGTGCAAAATACTCTGATATGTTTTGAGATGGAGGTAAACCACAGGTATCACTAAAAATACCACTTCTGTCCTCAGAAATTTAGAATTAACTGAGGAAGGCCGTGTGTAAGGTGGGACCCACTGCCTATGGTCCCCTCTGTCAAAAACCAATACCCCCGTCAACTGAAAATCAACATTCTTCCATTTGTTTCTTTTTCTGGTCCCTTATCTTAAAAATGATAAAAATGATAGATACTTCCATTCACTCAAATCTTTTTTTTTTTTTTTTTTTTGCGGTACGCGGGCCCCTCACTGTTGTGGCCTCTCTCGTTGCGGAGCACAGGCTCCGGACGCGCAGGCTCAGCGGCCATGGCTCACGGGCCCAGCCGCTCCGCGGCATGGGGGATCTTCCCGGACCAGGGCACGAACCCGTGTCCCCTGCATCGGCAGGCGGACTCTCAACCACTGCGCCACCAGGGAAGCCCCATCCACTCAAATCTTTAAGCCCAAATCCTACTTTCCTCTGCCTTCCAAATTCCAAATTCTAGGCGTTCTTCCTCCTGTTGTGAGGGAACCACGGACCGAAACCGCCAGCCTCCGCTAGGCACGCTGATAACCGCTGGTCTGAGCTGTGTTGCAACAGGAGGTCCCAGTACGCCGCTGAAAACTAACTGGGAGAATTCAGGAGGGGCTGAAAGGAGGGAGGACACGCCAGCCCACAGTATATCTGATAAAACTAACCTGGAAGAATTCTCTGGCGGGGCTAAACGGAGGGAGGAGACGATGTGTCCTTCCAAGCTCCCAGGATCCTTTGCGCTGGAATCCCTCTCGGCTGAGAGATGCGCGCGCCACCCAGAAAGGCCCTGAGTCAGGAGGATTGGCCAGAGACAACCCGGAAACTAACCCCACCACCATAAAACCCGAGAGCCACGTGGCAGAGTAGTCCTCCTGGGTTGCCTTACCCTCCTGCTTTCCGCCAGGACGCCGCTTCCCAATCAAGTCTCTTGCTTTGTCAGCATGTGTGCCTCCTCGGAGAATTCATTTCCGAGTGTTAGACGAGAGCCCATTCTTGGGCCCTGAAGGGGTCCCCCACTCCATGTAACACTATGAATCAAATCTATCACTTTCTTCCATACCCACTTTACTTAACTGGGTCATTCTGTACCCCCAACAGTCTCACGGTTGCCTCTTCACTGAATTACTGCAATAGCTTCATAATTGGTCATCCTATCACCCCTGTGACTCTCTCCAATCTCTTCTTTTAACTGCAAAAGTTATCTTACTAAAAAAGATAAATGTGAACGTACAACAGTTTTACCCCACTTATATAATTATGCTTTTGCCCTCTGGATAACATCCAAACTCTAAGAAAATTTATAAAATTGTCTTCCCTTGCTTAACTCTTCATCCATATGCCCCGCCGTGTGTATGCCAGCACCATTATCAACTAAACATCAACTGTTTCAGTCATAGTTGTATTCCACAAACTTACCTCACTTTCTCCCTATCCTCAGCATCTTTGCTTATGCAGTTTACTGCACCTGAACCTGATTTCTACTTGGATCCCTTCACCTGCCCAACCCTACCCTATCTTTGAACTTCAGCCTTGGTTGTGACTTCCTCCACAAAGCCTCTGTGACCCTTTCAGGTTGACTGGTCATAGTTTACGAAGCCATTACTTCCTCTATTATAGCACATTTACACTGCATATTTATATGTATATTTTATCTATTTGCCTGCATACCTCCCCTGCCTCCAAATAAACTTTGTTTTAGGAGGACAATAATCATTCCTATTTTAATGACAGCTGAGTACAGTTAGCAAAGTGCCTGAAATAAAGTTGCTTAATAAGTATTGTCTGAGTGAATGAATAAATGATGATTAATTAAGTACTAAATTGAGGTGTAATTAATGTGATATGGATGGCAAGATTAAGAAAACTTCTTCGATGTGGAAATAAAGAACGTTTTACGAAGGAGTTTGCATCTGAGCTATGCTTCAGGATGGCAAAGACTTTGATAGCGGAGAAAAGAGAGAAATGGAGTTCTGAGGTCATGGTTTCTGTGTCCAAATCATAATCATAAATGACATGTTCAAGTAGTATCAAAGCAAAGCATTCTTAACCTTCAAAAATTAAGAACAAGGATATGAAAGCATCGTTATTAATTACTGTACTAGCTTTAGGTAAAAATATAAGGTATTATCATGATCTCACACACAATTGTGGACAACTAGGAATCTTTTCATTTATGTTCCATTATTCATGGTTTCAGAAGATAGACAAAATGAATGAGAGTTCACGGCGAAAGTCAAACACAAATCCTCTTCTCGTTAACAAGTACAGTGTCTTACATAGTACTGCAACTGTTGAATTTAAAGAATAATAATATAGAAACAGCAGTTGAATGGCTTGCCCCTCCCGCTTTGGAAGGTCATATTCTAGGGATAACTTTATCTGAAGCCCCTCCAAACCCTATACGGTCAGGGTGGAGGGGTGGGGGGAAGACAGTGATGATGAAAATGACATGCTATACTTATTTCCTTCACAACAAAATAAACATTTATTGAGTTCGTTTGATATGCCAAGCATTTTACCAATATTTCCTTATTTTACCCCCAAGCTGCACAGTGTGGTATATATTATTATCACCATTTGCTTATTTAGATGACTGAGGTTCAAGGTGAATAAACATGCAGCAGAGCAAGCTTTAAATGGCATTTCTCTTGAAGTCAAACTGAAAACCAAGCTCTCCCTGTTACACCACACTACAGCCTAATTAGAACTAATTGCATATTGAAGGTTATTTATTAGGATTTTTGTTGTCACTTACTGAAATGCTTTTGAACAAAATAAAAATTTTAAATGGACAATATAAATAATAAAAATGGAAAATAAAATTAAAATGGGATAATTTTATCTCAGGCTATTATAAGCAAGGGATCTGAGTAACTACATATTATGAGTTTTCATCATACAGGTTTTCATATTATGGGTTTTCAAAGCATATCTGCTCCATATAATTTAATGTTTTCAATAAAGATTATATCCTAATCAACTAAGTGTGATTCAGTTTAATATCTTTTGAGACATGTACCATAAACTAAAAAAATCAGAAAACTAAGGTTTTCAGCTTGTGTGTGTTATTTATTGGGCTAAAAAGTATACTCACGATCAGACTGATTTAATTTACCTATCTGCTGTTCAGAGATACTGTAAGATTAATTCAATAGGCTTGATTACTCGATCTTGTTATAAATTGCTTTATAGTTTTACTAAAAGAAAAAAATACTATCCCACATACATAAAACAGAATTGGTATCTCACAGTGGGAGAAATAATAACATTTCAGTGGAATGAGATGACTTTAATATTCTGTTGAAATGTAATCATAAATTTTTATATAAAGTCAGTTTTCTTATGTTCCCAAACATGCCAAATAATGACAAGAATATGAGGATCATTTCTAATGAGATTATTTTAAAGAACAATAGTGTGAAAACTCAGGACTACTGCTAAAAATATACATATATGTTATATTTTATAGTAACTTTTGGCAAGGAAGATCCCTGGATATAGCAAAAATAATTTTAAAGGTATAGCTTTTTAAGAGCACCAGTTAAACTCAAGTATTCAGTTTGAAAAGCTTATTCAAACACATATGGATAATATAATGCATCATCTTATATGCATGTGCATATGGATTTTCATCTTTGAATGTTCATGACCTACATATAGTATATAGCCAAATTTAATAAAAGAATGAGTTCCATTATTCAATGATTTACATCCTCACTTTAGTAATGATGTATTAATTTATGGCTTTAATTAAATTCTAGTTATGATCTGTACTTTTAGATTTCAAATGACCTAAAATTGCTCTTCCATAATCTAGACATTGTTTATTTAAAGGTATTGAATTTTTAAATAGCCTAATGGAGTAGAATTTGGCATTTTATTATGTAAAGATGTCAAGATATTCATCAAGGTATAAAATTTTGCATGTTTTACATAATGTGTACCATATTCCATATAAATAGGTAGGATTTTGCCACTCTTTTTTTCTATATTTCACCAGGGGTATAGAGAAGTGATTGCTTTACCTTTGTCTGTGCATCTGTTCAAATAAACAGTAATATGTTGAAATGGGAATAAAATCATTCTGACTTTTAGCTACGCAATTTATCACTAAGTCTATCTAGGAATTAAACCAAAAACTAAGTTTTTCTTTTCCTTATGAATTGATAATTCTTTCATTTTTCCCTTAAGAAAGTAAAACTAATTTATAAAAAGCTAAAAGTAACGCTAATCCCTAAAGTAAACAAAAAAAAAAAAAAAAAAAAAACCTTTCAACTCCAGGCATCGCAGAAACCTGAGGTTACCCATTCAGAGACTACAGCTACAGAAAGAATGGAATGCATTCATATGAATTAGCAATTCCTTTTGAATTTGAAAAACAAACGTTTGGGTGGGTTAACAACTACCTTAAATTCTTTTCAATATGGTGGTTTGAAAATTATTTAAATAACTGCAGATGGATTTCCATTCATTAGTCTTCTAAATTTTACAATATACTACTATTATCCTCTTAAACACCTTTGTTTATGACCAGATGATGAAGGATCAACTGGCATAGTAATCCTTTGGCCTCTAACTCTGTCATGCGCATTGATTGTAAGGTTTTGGAACATGCACTGACTTGAATTCCTCTTTATTTTATTTTATTTTTTTAACCTTATGAGCTGCTTATTAAGTCTGCTTATAAGAGATTTTCATTATTTAGTATGTTAGTAATGCATTATTATTGTACTTTTTCACCTTTCTTATTCTTAAAAAAAAAAAAATGGGCTTCCTTGTTTTAAATCACATTGTAAGACTGGCCTTAGAAGTGAAACTTTTTAGTCATTTAACTCTGCTAAACCTGTATTCCAGAGGGTCCTTGTCATTATTTATTTTATTTAGCTGATCAGGCAATACAGTGCCTCTGAATTACAGCTTTAAGTGTTTTCCATCTTAATGAGGGTTTGTATTCCTCTGAGGAGGTTATACTGCAGAGGGAACTAATCTCCTGCTTGATCCTGTCAATACAATCTTGTCCTACCAATAAAGAGGAAGTTAAATGCTACTACCTAATGATAGAACTGATTAGAGAAAATGAAGAGAAAGTGAGTTCCATTCTTTACTTCTGTCCAGAACATAGGAGAAATTATTCTTAAAAGCCCAAAGTTCAAGAGTAACCTGGGTTATCTTTACATTTTAAATATAAAATATCTTGGTGTTTCAACATAAGTGATTATATTAAAAAAATCTTGGTAAGATTCAGATTGTACTCAATTTTAATTCAAAAGGAAAGTGACCACAGACTAAAGAACAAAGTTTGGAGGCAGGATGTTTAGAATAGTATATTTAGATTATAAAATCTAATTTTAAAGCAAAATATGAGGACTGCTTCAGAAACCTTATTATAACTAGTATCTTTGACTACCAAAACAGAGGAACAGAAGACAGCCTAAAATAAAGATTAAAATAATCAATGTACAGGAGTGGAGTGGAAATAATGGTAACAGACATCTGGATTTAATATGGTTACTATAACTGGCAATATGATTCTGCTTTTTCTGGCATGATCCAATAATAAAAAGCATTCTAGTTTGTGAGGAGAATAAAATATCTCTTGTCAGTAAAAAGAATTCTGTCACATAAATGTAAATTTAAAGAGAATTTGAGGAAAAAGTTAATTGAAAAAACATACTATGTGCAAATCCATGTAGATGCAAAGATAATAAACCTTTTGCCCCTGCCTTTATGGACAACGTCAGCAGTTACAGTTTTGCAAAGCTTTAGAAATGCTTTTTTAAAAAATATTTATAGTGATCCTGAGTAAAAATTGAAAGTACAATACTAACTTGCTGCTCAGCAAAGGCATCTGAACTACTGTAAATAAAGGCTCACTAATATATTCCAAGACTAAGACATAATACTGGGATAAAATTCAGAAAACTTGAAGTTTGGTGTCCAAATGGACAATAAATCAATCTCTTGATCTATAAGGGGACTAAAACTTGTTTTGGAGTTAACCAGGCCTAGAAGGTGAAATAAGCTTTTTAATTAGAAATTACTCTACAGAGAAACACAAATAGAAGTGTATCTTCTGAAGTCTCACACACACACACACACACACACACACACACACACACACACACACACACACAAGAGTACATTTAAGAAAGTTTCAAAGAAAGTTTCGTAAAATTATTAAAAAGTGTTTTTTAAAGATCCTGATTATTTAGGCCATAGGGAAAACTTGTAAAATTTCAAAATAATAATCTTAGTTTCTTTTTATCCATTTGCAAGGAAATGAAAATATTCAAACTTTTCAACCTAGGAGTGTGGGTTATAAACATTGTCAGTGGACTCCTAACCTATCTTCTAATTCTGGTTACAGGGATCATTCAACTTACAGGATAATAATTCCTGTAATAATGCAATAATTCCTGAAATTCCTGTAATAATGAATTCCAGTATAAGCAACAATAGGCAAGGATTTGTGTTGTTTGATTCACTAATGCACCTGTACCACCAACAAAAGTACCTGGTGCATGGAAGGCCCTCAATAAATACATGATAGAATAAGAAAATTAAATTAATAAAGTGCATTTTTGCAATGTTAATATGATTTTTTATTAATTTTAATTCCTAAAAATCAAAAGGCATAACCCATTAAAAATGTTTCCATTGAAAAAAGCTAACATTGAAGCAAACAAACAAAATCACCACACAATCAGATGTCAACTAAATCATCACTCTGAGAATTATTATGACTTTATTAGCAGAACCGTCCTGGTTCCTCCATTTCTCTTAATAGTCATCCTTTAACTCTCTAGATAGAAAATACTTTCTTTACTGACCTATCTATATTCTGAGGAATTTGACAGTCCTCCTCTTCTCTTAAAGAGAATTATATGAACAATATCAAAATTGGACATGTGTGAAAATAAAATGAGTGACCAAGCATTAAATTTGCCTGAGTGGATTAATTAAATCAAAGTGTACTTCAAATAGCAAAAAACCCCATAAGCCTCTTAAGTGCAATTGTATCTTTTCATTGTTATATTCCCAAGCTTTACCCTAGCACACACCATTGATCAGAAATCCAATAAATATTTCTTGAAAAAGAACCAAAAGTAACAAAAAGACATGATCTACAACAAGCAAACCAATCTAGCAGCAAGTAGTTAAATCTGTCTGCTGTTTTCCAATTTCTTCTGAACCACCAGCTAACAAAGAGTGTCAGAACTCTGGGTATTTCTAACTGTAGAATGAGTCTTCAGCAATGGACTTTTGCACAGCTTACCCAGTTGCCAAAGATGCTGGGATGGCCCATATTTGCATATGGTAGCTACCCTTACAGTGCCTGGTATTGGCAATATATTCTACCTTGTGTAACTAAACTCTTTTCTAACAGTGAACACCTGCTTTCCCCATTATTCCCCAACGTGGAATTTTGAAAGCATTTGGTATTTTCAAGGACCACTCTTGTCAATATATTACTTTAACTTTTAAAATAGCTCAAACTGACTCCAAATTCAGGGAGATATAAAGAATTTAAGATACTAAGTTTCAAAAGTAAAGTAAAGTAAACCTATTTTTTTAAAAATCTGTATTATTGAAGAGAGTTTTTATATAAAAAGAGCCAGCCAGATTTTGAAGGATATTATAGGGAAAAATAAATGGGGCATTACTATATCTGACACATAGAAACTGTTGAGTATTAGCTAATACCCAGCATATCATGTACATACTAGTGTAATAGTGGTAATTTTTAAAATCATATTGTCTGAACTGGTCAGGCAATACCTTCTAAATAATAATCATAGAAATCAATATTGCAGGACTTATCTGAGACCAAAATTTGGTAATAGATAAACTTTTAATAATCAGTTAATAATTGTCCAATTTCAAATGCTGAGCAAATAAATTATCTTCAGCTTAGAACTTTGCAAATCTATATCCAAAAGACAGTAAAGCATATCAAATTGTTATCACTTTTGTCATGAAAGAATCATGTGAAGCTAGATTAAACTTTTGTTTACCTTACTGATTCAATATTATTGATGAGAAAGAAATATTTTTAATAGTTAATCACAGCAGTTTATATTGGAGTTGTTGGGTCTTACTCTAAATCCAAATTGATCTCCTTAAAGAGAAGCTGTTAAGGATAGATTTACAAAGTTATAATGACATGAGTGATCTTTTATATTCATTCTGGCCTGTCATCATATGGTTGTAATTTGTTGTTTCATCTTTTAGATTGGTTAAATAAGAGATGTGTTAAAATGTCCACATTTCATGGATGGATGGAAGAGACACATGAAAACCTGCTAGAGCTCACTCTAAGAGGAAACATGGATGCTCCAAGTTATTTTTCTCCAGTTCAAACATAATTAGTGTTATCTTTTTAGCTGAAATATAAAGATAGTTATACATTTAAAATGTCAATAATATGTCCTTGATCTACAGGTTCTCAAATAAGGAGAGAAGTGTTACAAAAAGCTGTGTGTGTTGGGGAGGAGCGGTGTAAGTCTAGAATCTGTCTGCACTCAAAGGTGAGAAGATGCTGAAAACAAGTACTTTAGTCAAAAAAAAGGTTCAAGAATAATTTTGTGCTTCTTAAGAAATTGCTTGGGATTGCCTTTTTCTTAGCTATGAACTTTAAGTTTCAATTCACAGTGAAGACTGGATTCATTTCTCTTAGTTCACATTTCAAAAAATGAAAGTGCTATTTTTTAAGTGACTGTGAAACTTTCAGTAAGTAGGGAAGAGTATCTCTTACAAATCCAAAAAACTCACATGCTATCATAATCGCTTACTCAAGACAGGTTTTGAATTCAAATTAACGAGTTGTTTAAAAACTTCATTTGGGGGCTTCCCTGGTGGCACAGTGGTTGAGAGTCCGCCTACCGATACAGGGGACACGGGTTCGTGCCCCGGTACGGGAAGATCCCACATGCCGCGGAGCGGCTAGGCCCGAGAGCCATGGCCGCTGACCCTGAGCGTCCGGAGCCTCTGCTCCGCAGCGGGAGAGGCCACAATAGTGAGAGGCCCGCGTACCACAAAAAAAAAAAAAAAAAAAAAAAAAAAAAAAACTTCGTTTGGAGTGAAATTAGTAATAAGGAACAGAAAATATACTTTCTAGTTTGTTGCTGTTGTTCATTGATCACTGGCAATTCATTTTTTTTCTAGATTATTCAATTTTGGAAACTTTAGTCTTCTTCCACATTATTTGATAGTATAATCTCGGAAATATTACTTTTCACATGTATATAATGTATTGAAACTTTGTATATTGGTGACAGGTCTGAATGAATAATCAGAAATTCTCATTATAAATTCAAGTAAAGCCACTCAATTTAAATGTTTTGAGTAAGCTAGACTTGGTCTGTATATTAATATATTTGCTGTTATATAAGAACATTTTGAGAAAAGTATGGGTCAATTATCTTAAAGGATCATTTGTTTACTTTATTGTGTGATTTATTCAACCTTTAATGATTTTCTTCTAAATATTTAGATTTTGTTCATTACTATTTGAGGTGTTCACGTCTGAAAAAGACTGTTCCACCATCTCTGTACATACATTTATGGGGCTGATTTTTCAAACCATTAGAAATACTGCCACACTAAAGACAGGAAAGCCACAACTGTATTGTCTACCCCAGGAATTTCGCGATTGAATTAACTTTTGTTCTATATTTACTTTAGCTAAACAGAAGGAGCTTCTGTACACAGTATTAAAACAGTTACAAATACTTGCATCTTAAAAGTGCATGCATATCAAAGATATTACAAATTACAAAGAATACATGATTAACAACCTGCATAAACATATGTGATTTTGTATTATGATACTTGAGTGAACCCATGCTAAATTTACTCCTTGATTTGACTTAATCACTTGCCCAAACTGGCTTATATTTGTGGACATCATCTGAAATGTTTAAAAGATTATAGTTTTCAGTTGTGAGAGTGTTAAACGAATCTGTAAAGTAGCAGTGTGTTTATATACAGCCACTGTTTGACACTGAAAAGCTAAATGCATGCTTACTCAATTCTGGTCTTCCCAAGGCTAGATTGCTTTTTAATAGTGCAATATTCTAGAGATAGCTTTTAAAATTAACAAAATGCAAAACTCCAGAAAAGTTCATAAAAAACAGCTCAATCCTGATGAGGTTGTCTGATATCTGCAGAAATCAGGAAGAATAAGTCTATCTGTAAGTATTCTTTCACAATAAATCTATAATGGAATTTAAATGAAACACACCATTATGAGACAATAATTCTTATACAGCAGAGAGCTACAATACGTTCGAATGTAATGTTAACATATTTATTAATTTAATCAATAAATGTGTATTTTATAGATTTAATTTGCTGAAACTATAACATGGTAGCTCCTTTATCAGCTATTAAAAGAAATTTGCTATGCCTTGGGTGCTTTCAGAGGCATCCACATCTGAGTAAATTAGGGTTTATGCATTAATACAAAAGCTCCTAAAGAAATAATTATAAATATAGTTTACACTGAGATACATACCATTTTTAACTCTAAACTTAAAAAATAAAAAATCTGAGAAATTATGAATTGTGTGTAAGAAATAGCAATGAATATAGAAGAATAAGACTCTTTAAGATTTCCTAATTTATTATATTGCATGTCATTTTTCCACATCTGAATTTATGCTTTCCTGGTTAAAAATAAACAGTTACAAAATTAACACAACTATTTATGTCATGATAAAATATGTAGTAATTCAATCAGCTCATTAAAAGTATATTAGTTATATCTTTTAATCTTGGGGGAAATGCAAAACTGGTTAGAAAATAACTGTGTTTATTTCAATTAGAGCATCTATTAGTTATTCATGATTTGTTACTTTGAATATGAAATTGAGAAATATCCCAGAACTGTTTGCATGAATACTTTATTTCAAACCATAAGTATAGAAGAGCTAATTCATAGCTTATGAAATAATTATCTATGGAGATTTTATAACTGGATAGGTCTGCAAATAACTAATTGGATATAAATATTCTTAATAACCCATCAAATATGCCTTGAAATGATAACAATAAAAGTCTTAAAATGTTATTGATGGGGATATTTGATGACCAGTGTAAAATGGTTTGAGTGGCTATTTGATATCGCTAAAAAGAAAAAAAAAAAAGGGGGAGCTAGGCCAGGACTTCTAGATATATTTTCAGCAAAAGGGCCATTAGTGTTCATGATTAAATTTCATCTTCAGAGAATCTTTTACTCTTTTATAGAATAGAATAGACATCTTAATACTATTTCCTTCTTTTAAGAATCAAGATCATCCATTAGCAATCAATAATATTAAACACAATTTTTTTTCTTTTGTTCTCCTTTAGAACTCATGAATTGTAAATATTAAAATCATAAAACCAAATAGCAGTGCATGGAAAAACTGGTCAGAGTTACACTACTAAATGTCTAAATGAAATTATCCATGTAGCTGCTAAATTAAAACACCAACAATGCTAGATGTCACCTAATTAATCCTGGTAAGCTGAATAAGAGTTGATAATGTCAGAAATTACAAGTCTGGCTTTTCTCGAGTTTCTTCATTATGAAAGTTGTTATATGAGAATATCTCGATCTTGTTTTCAATTAAACTGACAGAGATCAACAAGTTAATATAAATCTGCTAAGAAATCAGACTTTCACTAAATGACGCTGAAAAGTCAGTCAAGAGCAACTATTTTTGTAAGTGACTCTTCTCCGAGAACTTCATTAAAGCCAAGGTAAATACGATGTAAATAAGAACTAATGTGCCTTAAGGAGTGTACTCTTTCAGCTTGTGGTTTTTGTTTTTTGTTTTTTAGCTACACAATATCAAAACAAAAGAGATGCTATGTAAACTCATTAGACACCATAAAAACATAGACCAAGAATATTTGGTGCTAATTTTTTTTTCAGTGGAGTCAACATTACTTCTTGCATGGAAAAAGAATTTTATCCAGAAACCAAACAAAAAAATCAAACATACATGGTATCTTTTTCAAAATACATTTTGTTTTCATAACGTTTGTAATTTTAAAGCATCCTCATCTCTTCTATCATTTTTTCTGCAAAAACACTATGAAGTAGATGGTGTTTTCAACCATGTGAGAGATGAGGGCTGGAAGGAGTAGTCAAGACACCTTACTAGGATCGCATTAGTGAGATGGAACTAGAAATAAAATTGAGGAAGGGTTCTTAGATCCATCTCTCTCTACTTTTCACAATAACCCAATACTAAGAGGTAAAAAGAAAACTGTTAAGAATCTTAGAAGAGGACCTCATTAATCATAAGTCATAATCATAACATACAAACACCTTTGGGATATTTTTTAATAAAAGATAGATTTGTGCTAAACTTGCCACGGATGGGCGTTACATTTGTCTTTGCGTCTGAACTTTGAACTTCTAATACTAATATCTAATTTTCTAAATTATTAAAATTTTAGACACTCTACTCAGTAACTACTCTTTTTGGAGATAATATGAAAAAAGTCAAAATAACAGGTAATATAGGAAACTGAAGTATAGGCTGATAACAGAGCATCAAAGTTTTGAAGTCCTATCAGTTGAGTTCTTTGCACTTGTAGAGAGAAACACACAAAGGCACTATTCAGAAAAGAAATTCCATCTTTATTTAAAAAACACACAAATCTAGGAGTAAGGCTAATTTCATATATGCATGTATGCATATGATACACACACACATGCACACACACACTCTTAGAGTCCCAATGGTTTCTTCCTACTTAGGTTTGATTTACTTGATTATCATATATCAATCATTCTACATGAAGAAAATCAAAATGTACTGTATTTTATAAAAAATGTACATTTTCATTACAACGTTGAGTTTATTAAGAGAAAATATCTCATGAGAAGCTGGAATGACATATTATCTGATTAAATGATAAATGAAATCAATCATATGGTATCATGTCTACTTCATTTAAAAACACTATTAAAGCAATGTAATTTAAAATAAATACCTTTTTCACTCACCCAAAAGTGGGCATACATATGTAATACAATGTATAATAATGGTATATTCATTGCAGTAGAACTCCAGAGGGTAAAATGCAAAAGAATTCAGGAATTGGAATTCATTGACAAATTACTTTTTCCAGTGGAGTAAAAACTACCTCTTGCATCAAACTAAGAAAAGCACCATAACTTTGCAATTTTATGACCCAAAGTCACAATTATCTTTCATATTTCTTCAAGATGTTATCAGTGAGCCTTACAAGCAGAAAAATTATTGATCAGGGATCTACGTCAATAAATGTAAGTACTAAAATTATTTCCAGAGAAAAATCTTAAAGAATACAATTTCTTAGAAAAGAAAAACTGCTAGAAATAAATGAAATAGTTTTAGGATTATAGCTTATCAAAATTTTTTGCTTCACTGTGTGGGGACTCCAGACTCCTTCAACATGTAAGCAAAACAATATCAATAATAACAACATAACTTATTCAAATTGTGGTTTTCATTTTAATTGAGATTTTTGGGGGTTGTTACGTCTGATAGTGGAAGAAATCTATTGGCTAGTAACATTATACATCTCCAGAACCTGGAATTTTAAAAAGCTTTATTTATGGGAGATTTTCCATAATTTAAAAAATGTGTTTATATTTTATTTTTCAGTTTCCAACTGGTTTCTTAAGCCCAAAGATTTCTATACTGGGGTCATACATAACACTGCTTTAGGGCAAGCTCTTTTCTCATCTTGTTTGACAACTCAACCCACCTTTACCCCAAGGATTTTTTTTTTTTTGAAATTGAGAAAATTACATGAAAATACCCACAAAACATTTCTCTCAAGTAGTCAGAATTAAATTGCTAGCTGAAGACGCCCTTAATAGTTCTCCAATTCTCCTTTATATATTCAGGTCTATGACCTTAACAAGAAGCAGTTTTAAGGCATTTCTGCAACTACTAGCTTACATCCTTCATTAGGGTTCTACATTCCTTCCTCTAACTTCTACCCTCCCCATTTCTTCCTCTCACCTTGGCCCAGTTTATGATTTTTGTAACATTGTTAAACATTTAAATAAATGTACCTTGAACATTCAAGTGAATGCATGTTAAACATTTAAGTGGATTTAAATGGTTCTTGAATGCAAATATCAAGAAGTTATGCATCATATCAGACCCATTTGAAAATACATGTATTCCATCGCTTCAAACAGGGAAAAATTACCACGGGAGGGGTCAAACACAGGTTATATCATTGTCAATAAAATACAGACATTCAGTCCTTACCTGCTTAACTGCATGATGACAAATCTAAACAGCTTGCAAAAGAAAAAGTACCCCAAATCTGAATCATCCGTCTTCGAAGCTGCTGTGACAGTTTTATACCCTAGTGCTTTCTTCTTTGCTTACATCTATTTGACAGGCTAGACTACTTGTAAGCAATAGGAGGGTTATTTAGCAACCCCAGTCACCTCTTCCTCGTTTCAAGCCTCGGGTTGGTATCTCACACAGCCGGAAAAATGCATCTTATCTTCGAGGGTAGAGCCTCCCCAGCGTTTCCCAGTCGGATTCCCATCAGAAGGTGGTCCCTACTCTAAAGGGCTGATTACGTTTCTGACCTGGTGCAAAGTAAAAGGGACTGGGGCTCAACTCTTGGAGACTAGTAGAACAGCCATCGGAGTCTTAAACTCTCTGCCACTGCTCGGCTGCAGAACGAGCATCGCCAGCAGCCCAGAAGCACCACCCCCTCGCGGGTGGACGCCGGAGGGGAGCGCTCCCAGCCTGGACCCTCCTACCTCCCGCCCCGCCTCCAGGAAAGGGGAACGGAAACCGAAAAGCCTAACTTGCAAGTGGGTATAACAGAAGCTGAAAGACTCACAACCCTTACTCTGTGCTTTTCACTTATATTCCAACCTCTGGCTCCAAGTTCACATCCAACTCTTTCTTTCCCCCACCGCTCCACCCTCCGGATTCCTGCGAGTTGGTGAAGGAAGGGAGGGTGTGACGGTCAGCAACACTTTCACACAGAGCCTGAGAAGTCAGCTATTCTAAGCCCAACTAAACGGATGGATGGAGACTCATTTTTTATGAAGCAGGCATGCTGGAGAGCCGTCATTTCTCAGTCCTAGGTACAGCTCATTAAAAATAATAATAATAATTAATAAATGCAAACGCAGATGGGCGCTGCTGAGGGATTCTAGAGCTTCCAAATCTGGCCTCTAGCACAGAAAAGAGGTTTTGCTCAAATTCGGCGGGAGGAAGACTGGAAATGGAGCGTGAAGCAAGGATGAACCCCCTGGCGCGCGCCCGGCTCCAGGGCTGCGAATGCCCACGCCGGGCGCCCGTTCGCCGCAGGGGCCTAGAGCCGAGCCTGCGCCGGCGGAGCGGGCGGGGCGCGGGGCACGGTCCCCACCCGTGAGGGTCATCCCCATTCCCGGCGCCAAGCCCGGGCCGCCCGGTCTACAGGGCACCTTGTCCTCCGCGCACCTTGTCCTCCGTGCTCCCGGCGCCCAGGTGGCTTAGGCGTTGCCACGAGCTGCGGACAAATCTCCAGGCACAGTCGCCTGTTGCTCGCCCTCCCGGTTAAAGCGTCCTTGACGGTGCAATGCACATCTCCCCTCCACCAACCTGAGTTTCAGGTTATGATACAGGAAAAAAAAAAAAAAAAAGCACTTACCTAAGTACCTGACGTCTGTGCCTTACTGGAGTAGACTAGGTTAAGAAGCAAAGATCTGACTGCACGGAAAGTTGGGTTTTTTTTTTTTCCTTCCCTCCCTCCACTCCTGCGCAAAAGCAGCAGTCCTCCAAAGAGGATGTTTGAATTGGTGAATTATGGTAAGCCCCTCGTTTCTTCAGCTGAAGTCTCGGGCGCTGATGGCACTTGTCAGTCAGGACGACCAGGCTGGGAAGGAGACCAGGTAGAAACTAGTGACGGGTGAGGGGAGCCCAGTGGTGCGGACCACAGGCAGCCCCGTTCTCTCGGTGGAAGCCAAGGGGGAAAAGCCCTTGAATCCCGAGATGGGGGATGGATGATGCCGCAGCTGGAGTACTTTTCTGTCTGGAAGCTAAAAGGGCTTTTGAATTTAAAAAAGCATGACTTAGGGTGTCGAGTCAGCCATCAATGACGACAGAAATAGTTCTTTCCGAGAAATTTAAAAAAGGCGGGGGGGGGGGGAGAGAAAAAGGAAGAAAGAAAAGAAAGAAGGAAAGAAAGAAAATCTTGAACAATAGGTTTTCACCTCCATCCATCCCAGTAACCAGAAATGTAGAAACCAGCAACTTGTTCTTATGGGGAGGGGTTGGGAGGGGGGTTCACAGAGAAAAAACCCCAAACCTCAGCATGCGTTAGAGACGACCGATACATTCGGGTTTGGCAATTAATAAATTCTGTGTCCTTGTCAATGTGTGAAGTAAAAGCTAAGATTTAAATGTTTCTCAGCACACCTATACTTAAAGGGGAAGTGATAATCATAACTGTCAGTTAATCTCATAAAAATGCTCATAAAAGAAAAAAACACTGACATATTAACATACTTATTAAAATTGAGTCTGGGGGTTGAACAAGTGTGAAGATTGAGGCAATTAAATTTTTCATATAAAGTCTGTTCCTGAATTTCAATGATTAGTACCAAGATAATCAGTGCTTTCTTCTGACAGCTCTCTTCCTCTGAAATGAGCACTCTGTGTCCAACTAACTGTTCACCCGTTAAATTCACAAAGTCGGAAACCTACTCCCAAATGTGATGCCTGAATTTAAATACAACACCCAAAATAATGTGTTCATGTGTGATTTGGGATGTTGTAAAAAAAATAATAATAAAAATGGTGCACTCAAAACTCACACTCCTCATGTTACCATACAGTGGCTTTTAGTGTTTAGTATCCTGCTGAACTCATAAAAATACACTTTACAAAAGTCCCCCCTATTCATGTAATTGCTTGCAATGAACAAACAGTGACCTGAACAACCTTCTGAAGATCAGAAAAGAGTGAACTTTGCCAGACCCTGCAATTGTCAGAAGGTCTGTGTTAAGCTTACTCTTAGATAAACATAAAATTTGACCTTTCAAATGGCTCAGGAATGTGTGCCAAGAAGCATTACTGGGGTGGGGTGGGGGATGGTTAATGTTTCCTATAACCTGAAATATAAATGAGGGCAGAAATAAATAAAGAATGTAAAAGGTGATAGGGTAATTCATTACATGGGCTACATCAGCACAACTGCAACTAACATACTAATTAATCAACACATTCACATAGATCTTTGAGTTCTGAAAGTGACAAAAATGTAAGAAATAAGACATTTTTTAAACTAACAAGCTTATTAAAAATAACACTAGTACTAAGTTTCTCACAACATATAAAGAGAAGAACTTACCAGAGGAAATTTCAGGAAGCAAGATGACTATGAGAAAAATACATCCAAGATGCCAACAGATATTCCATGATCTTCCAAACCAAGGTAAAGTGATGAGCTTCAGGGTGGTGCAACTTTGAAATAATCAGCAGTTCCTGGTGGCATACCAAGTAAAAACAAGTTACACGCAGAGCCAGGAAGCCCCAAGGGAGGGAAGCAAAGTGTGAAAGAGGTGCCTTTTATTTTAGGGGGAGTGGGAGGGGGCTTATTTGTGGTGAGCCTTAGGCAGACAAAGTGAAATTTTACGGACTGTACAGCCCCATACAGTGGGGAAAAATAGAAGCTGTGTAACCCCAGAGACCAGGAGGTGGACTACCGATAAATCTGCAAAGATAAGTAAAAGGATGTGTTGAAGACAGCGGGATAAAGAGAGAACTAGGGAGCGAGGCTGGAGTCATCCTGATAGATACAGCAGCAAGAGTGATTTAGGCTGCTGGGAAGGATCCAATGAGAATTCAAGAGGCCACCGCTTCGGAAATCCTGCTCTGATCTTCCCACTCTCGGTTCTTTAAGAGTTACCTGCGTTGGGAACATGTTCATTAGGATTAATAGTATTCCATCAGTGCATTTCACTAGGATTTCCCTTGAACCCTCTCCCTTGCAGCAACCGAGGGAGGCGTAGTAAGGAACCCAACACAACCAAGCCCCCCAATAACCACCGTGGTCACTTTAGGATAACCAGATCATCCGCGATTTGCATTGGGGGCTGAAGACGCAGAGGAGGCCGGGTCGCCTGGCGCTTTCGGGGGCGCTGTGCCGGGAGGCTTAGGCACGGGGCCAGGGAACCGGCGGGTGGAAGCGGCAGCGGCGGCGGCAGGAGCCCTCCCAGGTCCTGCTTCCTCCGCGAAGGCTGCTTCCCCGGGACTCCAGGCAATTGACTTCCCTTCGAAACCTCAGCTCTAAACGCCTCGCTTTAGAAGCTAGAGCTTTGGAGGTTCTGACGACCGTCCCTGGGGGAGCAGGTGGCAGGCTGTGAGACTCCCGCGTCACCTCTTATACCTAAACAATTGCGTAGGGAGACGGTGCCAGAAATGGCTTTGCTGCCGAATGCATTATCTTGCCTTTTTCATAGCCCGATACAGCACAAACGATCGCCTGATCGATCGGGTAAGACTAGATTTATTCCTTCTCCCCCTTTCCTCTACGGCCCCATCCCTCCTCCAAGCCCAAATCCCAAACCCAAATCCCAGTCTCTCTCTCTCTCTCTCTCATTCAATTCAGGAACTTGCTTTTTTTCTTTGAAACCTACTTCCCCTAGGGAATTGCTTGTGTGACTGAGGGGCTAGCGATTCTCTTTGCGGATGATTTATGTTTTGACAGTGAAATTAATCCCCCCGTCGCCACTCCCCCGCACCCTCCTTAGAGAATCTCCCTTCCTCCCCCCCAGGGGTTCACTCTCGGCGCTGGGATCTGGGTACAGAGCGCTGTGGGAGTCTTCTGCCCTCTGTATCTTCCTCTGGACCCTGAAGCTTAAGCATTATCCGCCTCTCTCGCTCTCTCTCTCTTTCTTTTAGAAATAGGAGGAAAAGGTAGAGTGGAAATTGATTTCTTGCAGAGACTGAGGCGCCGAATGATAGAGGGAATAAACATTTCCCCCGGATAAAAATGTTCTTGGTAAGTAATCTTATTTTCTGCGGTTGAAAAGGAAACACTTCGCTTCTCACCGTCCCATCCCCCTCTCCATTCATTTCTTTGCTCTCTGTATGGAAATCACGAGCTGGGTCAGCGGAAATTTTCTTTTCCTCCTTCCTAGGAGAGTAGTAGCTTGTAAGGGTGAATTTGAAGAAACGGGCTTTAAGCAGGCAACGTGAAGGCTTTAAGGTCCTAAATTTCCTACGTTCACAATCCAGACACAGATAAAGATGATGCCTGCTTGCTTGCTAAATGGGTAAATATCTCCCTTATTTCTTACTCTCTTTCCTTTCTGAAAATAAAATAGTTTGGGGTCATAGCCCCGTGTCTGTGCCCCCTTCACCATGTTCTAAAATATATATATTTTTTCAGTTTCAGATATGAGAACGTGTATTTTTCACATTTTTGGCCAGGAAAGTTAAAGTCATAGAAACGTCTTACTAGTGTGTACACCCTCTGTCCAATTCTTGCACCAGAAACAAATTCATGGCGACCGAAGTAGGTGTTTGCATGTCGAGGTGATACCTATGAATTCATCAAGCCCTCTGGCTTCCGTGAGTCTGCAGCACCCCCAGGCTGCACACGCTCATTCTGTGGAGAATGGGTAGGTGTAGGAGTGGGAAGGAGCTAAAGGGCTCTTGATTGTGCTGACATCCTATGTCACTAGGTGCGCAGAATAACAAAGATTGCAAGTTGTGTGAACTTGGTTTTTCATGTGTAAGCTGACCGTTTTGGATGTGAACAACTAAAAGAGACTTCCTCTAAGAGAAACCATTGCAATTTTGAGGTAGAATATATTTTACTAGTGAACTATTCATATTCATTTTTTTCCTCCGTTGTCATTCTTTCCGCTGTCAATTCCTTATCCCCAAATTTTAATGCTAATTGTCATAAAATGTATTCAGGATGCCCTCAGCCTCATCTAAAATATCTGATCTTAAAATTCCATTGATAAGATGGTAAGAATAGACTTTATTTCAGATAATCAATTTTCTAGAAAGCACCAATATAAAATCCTAGAAGAGAGATAGCCAAGTGGGATATTACAATAGTAAGGCGCACCGTGCAGGTGTGCAAATCTGTAGTCATCATTACTATCAAACTTGGCAAGGGAAAAAATTTCACTAAGGATATGTTTGTATAACTTTTTTTTTCTTTCTCTCCTCAGGCTGTATTCCATTCCTAATGATGTCCTGGAACAGAAGGTTTTCTTAAGTCATCTCATTTTACCAAAAGGATGATTTCTGTGTATGTCCAAGTGTTTTAGACATACGTTGCTAGGGGGGATCTGAGGTCCACACAAGGAGGATGAATATCCTGAATTACATTCATTACAAACACAAACATAACATTTGTGGCAGAAAGAAAGCATACTTTTCATATAAAAATTCCAATATGCTTCCTAAACCTACTTACCTAATTTGTTATTCAAGGAAATAGATTTATTTGTTGAGGACCCAACTTAAATTAGAAAATGTAACATTAGCATTTTTAGCATATATGTGAAATAAATGTGAGGTTGATTTTAAATATTTGGAGAAAAACAGGACAGGATAAAAAATATTAATTTTGTGACCCATTGTTCCTTAACCTTAAAATAGTTTATAGCACTTTAATAAACAATGTATTTTAACATTATATTAAATCATATGATTATATTTGATCAACCCCCAAATAGAGCCATAGGCTTTATATCTCCTAGCTGGTTTTTACCTTAAGTACAATTCAGGTTTGAACTTATTTTCAAACTTATGTACTCATAAGTTATGCATTTTAATTTTATGTTGAGCATGTCTTTTCCTGGATAATCTCCAGGCACATCTGCAGTTGGTATTTTAGCAAGTTTTGTATTACAGGTAATGTTTTTGTCTGCTCTTCTGGCTCCATCTTTTGAAATATACAGGTACCACCTAATGTATTTCTTACCTATTAATCCACTAAAATTTCCAATCTAAAAGCAACATCCAAGATATGTTGAATTAGAGAAGTGAATTAGTGAAGCAAGTTGCTTGTGAAGATTATTTTAACCTGAAATCAAATTTACAACAAAAATGGGTTATAAGTACATTCAAAATGTTCCTCATATACAAAAGTCATACATAACACGCACATTTATGCATATATAATTGCCCTCATTAGAATATTTACATTTATTCCTTTTAGTCTCTTTGTTATGTGATTATTTTGGTTTTAGAGTTTTCTCTTTGAGAGTGTCTAAAACTTCTTAAATACTTAAGTGTGCAAGCATCTTCACGTCTCGCTTCATGAGACTGTAACCAAGCAGGACCCTGCAAGCCCTTCCCAGAATACATACACACCCATGTCCTGCGCCTGTGTTTTGTCTGTAGAAAAACTTTACTCAAAGAATAAATTTAATCAGAGAAGTCAGAAAATGCAGAAAGAAAGGAAAACAGTCAAGCAAGATAAAATAATAATACTTTAGCCTTTAAACAAAGTCAAGGACTTTTAGTTCTTAATCAAGGACTGTAGATAATATTCTGAGCCATGTCCTTTGAGCTGTTTTGCAGATACTAAAACCCCCGCCAGTAGGATAAGTTAACTGTCTGCTGCCCACAAGCACGGAGACCCCAGACTGGCTGGAACCAGAAGGGTGATGATGTTGACTCCTGATGACCTCACCACCAAGCAATCAGAAGAATGTCCACAAGCTGACCACGCCCTGCTCCCTGAACACTATAAGACTCCTCACTACCCTCTCCAGGGCGGGACACACAGTCTTGAGGGCATTAGCCAAGGCAAGAAAGCTGTTTCTTTCTACTTCACCCAAAACTCCGTCTCAGAGATTTAATCCAGCACAGGTGTACAGAGGCCGAATTTCAGCAACAAGATCAATATGCTGCTAAATAAACTGACCAACATATTCAAATCTCAAAAAAGTGTGTTGGAACTTGTAGGGACATTAAAGATAGTTTAGTCTAACTCCTTCATTATGATTGAGAGATTGAGAACCAGAGAGATTAAGTGATTAGTGTAATCATACACTAACTAGTAACCCAAGGAACTTTAAATGTAGCTTTCCTAGCTTCTTAGCTAGTATTCATTCTAAATCAATTAAATTCTATTACTACCTGCTAAAACAAGTAGTGCTTCTGAGATTGGGCTAAGTAATAAATGAAGAAGAGAGAGAGCAGTGCAGAGATAAATAAATTGCAGTCTTTTCTGAGTTTGTTGATAACACTCTTCATTGTAGAAAACTTTTCTTTCCCTGCTGTGTTTTATCCTCCCCTCCTCCCTCCACCCCTGCCCTCAATGATTGGAGAACATTTCATTATGTAATTTTACTTCCTCAGGAAAGATTCTCAGCGTTCTTTTTGTTTGTGCATTGGCTTGTTCCCTAGACTATTTTCAACCACACAGTACAACCTTAAACTGTAGATAATTCCAACCACCTGAAGATCATACTCCATCATGTCACCTCTATGTTCTACTTTTTAAATTTCCTACCAATATAGGAATAGGACTGTATCAAGAGGAACCCCATCATCTCAAAATAAGCTGCTTAACTAGACCCTGACTTACATCAGAAATGACAAACTCACACACACACACACACAATATGAAATAAATGCAGAGACTAAGACAGTGCATTGTTAAGAAAACATCATGCAAAAAAAATAAAATCCATGTTCCATTAAAAATGGGCTATCCTTATTAGGAGAAAAGCTGCAAGACTTTAGCCATTTAGGGGGTGTTCAATTTTCTGCAGTGGCTGAAGCCATATCAGTCTTCATTCTTTCATATACATCAATATTTGAGTATTACATTCAAGTCATAAGTTTTAGAAATAGCAAACCTAAAAGACAAACTTAAACACTAAAATCTATTGGGAGTTATTATTACTTCAGAAGGGGTATCGTTCCAGGATTAAACAAGACAAGA
Source organism: Delphinus delphis (assembly GCF_949987515.2). Classification (NCBI taxonomy): domain Eukaryota; kingdom Metazoa; phylum Chordata; class Mammalia; order Artiodactyla; family Delphinidae; genus Delphinus; species Delphinus delphis. Next base: position 173,490,366 of record NC_082683.1, read on the forward strand.
GTAGAATCAGATTTAAACATTAGAATGTGCTCTTTAATATAAAATTAAATTTTTACACTAATCTAGAATATTCCAGAAGATGAAACACATGTGAAGAAGAATTTATATTGGTTATTTTATGTTTCAAGTCTTGAAAAAAATCCACACTAATCAAAACCTACTTGTTGATAAATAAAAATATCTAATTGTTAAAGGGAAAGATAAGTAAGTTCATAGAATTCTTTTAAAAGCCTTCTATGGACCTGTTTCTTTAAATAATCTCAATATCAAATTGTGCAATTTTGTTATGAACATTTCATATATGACGTAACAGTCTCAAAGAGCTTAATTAATTTGCCAAACCAAGTAGAAGAATCAGAATTGGAAGTCGGGGGACACACAGTTTTGAGGGCATTAGCCCACTGTGGCCCCCTTTGCCTGCGAAAGCAATAAAGCTATTCTTTTCTACTTCAAAAAAAAAAAAAAAGAATTGGAAGTCAGTTTTTATGATGTCATAGTTTCAGTGGATTTCCACTGTACCTTTCTATCACATATAAAATACTGGGATATAGAAGCATTCTGGGAAGATTTGTTAAGTAGCATTTATATTGCTATATGTGTTTTTGTGTGATTGATAATGTCTTCACATGTACATAATGGGATTCAGAGCCTAACCTATAATATTTCAAACACAAGCTGCTTACTATCAGTTCCATGAAGAAGGAACCGTTACTGTATTTTTTCAATATTTATTCTTAACTCACTCACTTGTATCTTCACTGATGAGTACAGGATACTACATAGAAAAGGAGCTGAATTAGTATTTATTTAATAGATGAAATTAAGTACCTCACCAAGCTTTCCCTCTTTAACATTCTTATAAAGGCTTATTATATTTAATTTTTATCCAACATTTAGAAATATTGTTACTAAATGACAGCATTCTTCAAAATATTTTCAGAATATTTGACATATATTAGGCCTAGTAAACCATGTTAATGATGATGACCCTTGGCTGTTACATGGGAGTTTATGTTTTTATAGATACCTTACTAGCCACCATACTAATTTAATCCTCTCACCATGCTGTGAATTAAAGCATTTTGTTTATTTAAAAATAAGAAAAATGAGGTTTGAGGAAATTGAAGCATCAGTTTCCATTACTAAAAGAAATAATTAAGCTATTTTTAAATCATCTTTCAGTTCTTAATTTGTTGGACAGAAGAAGAAATTTAATGAAAATATCAAGTTATTTGTTAATTTTATTAATAAATTATTTATGCAAGTGTAAATTGTTTGTCAACTTTTGCAAGTAAATTATATTTATAGAAGAGTGAAATGTTTTTAATATTATGAGTTGTCCTACAAAGCTACAAGGTTATATAACATTTTGCTATTCAGAATTCTCAGAATTAAATTTTTGACATTAACAAAAATGATTATTTTCTAAATTGTACTATAAAATGTATTCATGAGTATAGTGACCAAAGTATGTTCATTGGCATAGTGGTTCTATGGATTGATGGAATATCAACTGACATGTATGAACTTGCACAATTTTTGAAGTAACTTACAAAAATGTCAGTCTTGAAAACATTCAAAGAAATGATCAGATACAACTTCCTTATAATCCATCCTTGTATCTGGATTTCAATAGTTAATCAGTTTGGTAGAAAGAATACTAGCCCCCAAAATGTCCACATTCTAATTCCCAGAACGTGTGAACTAGGCTCCTTTATATGGCCAAAGGAACTTTGCCAATTTCATAAGGTTAAGGACCTTGAGAAACAGATAGAAGCCTACATGAGCTGTGTCTACCTGATGTAATCACAAGCGTCTTTACAAGAGAAAGGCAGAAGGACGGAGTCAGAGAAAGAGATGTGATGGCAGAAGCAATGGAGTGATGGGGACCACCATAGCCAAGGAATGCAGGCAGGGCACCCTGTAGAAGCTGGAAAAGGGAAGGACACAGATTCTTCCCTAGACCTTCCAAAGGAAATGAAGCCTTGCTGACCCATTTTAGACTTCTGACCTCAGGACTGTAGGAATAAATTTGTGTTGTTTTAAGACACTATGTATTTCTGGTAATTTATAATAGCAGCAATAGGAAACTGAGTCAGTCAGCAAAGAGTTCAAAAATAGCTAGTATGTTGTTTCCTCTCAAGTAACTTTATGATTTAACAGCAAACTCTTGCTTCATGGCCATTCCATTCCTCCAGGTACTGAAATATTTCATCAAGAGCCAAGTTGATTCTTCCAACTTGGTTGTATAAGGAATGGATAGAAACCAGGGTGTGAAGAACTGGACAAAGCACCACTTTCCATAGATAAACTAACAATTTTAAAGCTTATGATATTACATAGTTTTGTTCATTTATAATGTACTACTTAGTATAGTTTTACACATATTATCATTCAATCCATACTGACTTGGTTTTTTAAAATATAGATATAGGTATAAGAGAGTGAATAAAGATCTTTACATTTGAAGATTATATGAAAAATATATGGTATGGAGAAAAAGCACAATAAGATTAAGGGCAGAAGCCAAGGGAAATTAGCAAAATATTACAAGAAATTTGAGATCTAAAATGAGACCACTAGGGAATGACTGACAGGGAGTGGGAGGATTTTTATTTTCATGAAAAGACTGACATGAAGCAATTTGATTGTTTTCTCCTTTTATTTTGTACAGTATTGCAATCAAGAAAAGAAACTGAACATTTACTTAATTAGGATGCATCATTAATTTTAGGGTCTCATGAACTCCTAAGGCCTATCACCCCTTTAACGAAAATGAAAAGAAACTAAGCTGCATGATTGCCAGTTCTCTTGGTATCTCTAAATCTCTCTAACACTTGTACTTCCTATTCTGAAAAAATACATACCTTGTAAGAGGATGAAAAGCAATCCCTCAGATTGATCACGGAGTTTCGCCTCTGAGGAGAAAATATGAATTTACAGACAAAAGCAATTTTAAAAGACCATATAAAATGAATTCATTTTGTATTTATGGAAGGAAACCAAGCCTAAAAGTCAATTCAACAAATACTTATTGAGCATGTATTCAACAATCATTTATTGATGGTATTATATATAAGCAGCAAGGTTCTAAATGTTATAAGAATATAAAAATAAATAAGTTACAGTTTTATGTCCTAGGAGGAGGATAAGGGGAGTAAACTGATAAACATAAAGGTCTTTTTGACTCCATACCACACTCTATTCACATAATCAATCATCCTTTTATTAAAAGACAAAAAAATATTGATTGTCATCTAAAGGCCAACACTTCTGAGGATAATGTACTGAATAAGATGACCAAAGTCACAGACCCCAAGTATCTTACAAATATTGACACAGCAGCACCAACAAAAAAAATAACAAACCTAGAGTTGAATAATTGCTGGTGTCTTTAGCCTAGGCATAAGATCCCTTGAGCAATACATGCTTCATTTATTTACATTATTTAATAGCTTCTGGAAGCATGTAAGTTTGTTACGTATTGCCTGCACTTGTTGGGAGGAAGAGTTTGCTTAGAGTTTAAGAGTTCAGGAGGATGGATGGTTTTTACACTATAATTTTAAAGTGGCAATTAACAATTCCAGTATCCTGTTGTTCAATTAAAATTTGAAATTTGTGCTGATGCACCATTCAGTTGAGTCAGTGGGATGAGTGTGGTGATCTGATACATAGTAATTCAGGGACCCAGATGCCTTCCATCTCATGACCCAGTGTTCCTCTAAGTCCTTAGATATTCTCTATTCATTCAGTAAATGTGGTAAAGAGAAATTGTGGAGGATCACTTAGGAGATTTTGTGGGCCAGATCTAGAAGTGGCTCATATCACCTCCATTCACACTCCATTGACCAGAACAATTCTTATGACCACATCTAACTGCAAAGGAAGGTGTAAAATGAAGTCAAGCTTTGTGTCTAAGAAGAGACCATGGATAGCAATCTGCTGCACTGATACTCTCAAACCACAGCATTCTGATATGTGACTAAAGCATCAAACCATACATTCGGTGCAGGGCAGAGACTTCAACTTTGCTGTGGGAAGGAATTAGATAGAGTTTTATGTGGTGCATTGTTAGGTAACAGGGGAAATTCCAGTCCTTGTCAGCATCTAGAATGGGCTCTGCACATGGTTGGTGTTTAATAAATGTTTGTTAATGAATGAATACCTATGGCCTTGGGCATGCCCATAAAATATCCCTGTGCCCAAATTTGGCATTCAACTGTATATCCACACACACGAAAGTGAATCTAAACACAGAATTATACTTTTTACAAAAATGAACTCAAAATAGATCACAGGCCTAAATGTAAAATGCAAAACTAGAAAGCTCCTAGAAAATAATATAGGAGAAATCTAGGTGACCTTGACTTTGAAAATGATGTTTTAGGTACAACACCAAAAGCACAATTCATGAAAGAAAAACATTGATAAGTTGGACTTCATTAAAATTAACAACTTTTGCTCTGCAAAAACACTACTAGGAGAATGAAAAGACATGCCACAGACTAGGAGAAAATATTTGCAAAACACATACCTGATAAAGGATCGGTATGCAAAATATACAAAGAACCCTTAAAACTCAAAATAAGAAAAAAAATTAAACATGGGCAAAAGATCTGAACAGCGATCTCACTAAAGATTTGCAGATAGCAAATAAGCATATGAAAGATGCCCAACATCGTGTCATTAGAACTCTACAACTTAAAAGAACTAACACAATATTGTAAATCAACTATACTTCACTTCAAAAAGAACAATGAAATGGCACTGCACATCTACTAGAATGACCAAAATCCAAAAAACTAATAATAGCAAATGGTCAGAGGATGTGGAGAAACAGGAATTCTTATTTATTGCTGGTGGGAATGCAAAATGGTACGGCCATTTTGGAAGAAAGTTTTGGCAGGTTCTTATAAAGCTAAATGTAGTATTATCATATGATTCATCAACAGCATTCCTTGTTATTTACCCAAATGAGTTGAAAAAGTATGTTCACAGAAATACCTGCAGTTTTATTCTTAACTGCCCCAAACTGGAAGCAACCAAGTCATCCCTCAAAAGGAAAATGGATAAACAAACTGTGGTATGTCTGTACAGTACAATATTATCCAGTGATTGAAAGAAGTGTACTACTAAGCCACAAAAAGACATGGAGGAACCTTAAATCCATATTGCTTAGTGAAAAAAGCCAATCTGAAAAGGGTATGCACTGTATGATTTGAACTATGTGACATTTTGGAAAAAAAAAAACTACAGAGACAGTAAAACAATTAGTGATTGATCAGTGGTTGGGTTTTATTGGTGATGGTGGTAGGGTAGAATGGGATGAATAAATAGAACACAGGGGATGTCTATCTCAAACCGATGGTCAATACTTTCAGGACAAAACAATAATTGATCTTCTTTCTACATCTTTGATTGCTGCCTTTGAGTCACTTTTTCTACTATATTCTCATCATCTTGAACTTTTAAAGTTGGAATTCCCTAAGACCCAGTCCTTGAACTTTTTCACATTTACATCTACACTAAATCTCTTGGAGAATTCATTCATTTCCATGGCGTCCAATACCATTTGTCTACTGATTACTCCCAAGTTTATATTTTCAGGCTGACCTTTTCTCCTAGACTTTCCAGAATCTATACAAATTCCTATTGAACAATTTCACTTGGAAGCATAGTAATCATCCTAACTTTAACATGTCCAAAATTCAGCTGTTGGACCCCAACCCTTCCTCAAACCGGTTCTACGTATGTTCTTTGCCAACTCAATTAGAGACAATCCATCTGTGCACATAGGAAAAAAAAGAGAGAGAGAGAGGGATCTTTGACTTCTCTCTTTTTCACAGAGCTCATACCCAAATAATCAACAAATCATCTTAACCCTACCTACAAAATACATCCAGCATTTTACTACTTCTGATCCTTTTCATTGCTAATATTTTTTTTTTTTTGCGGTACGTGGGCCTCTCACTGTTGTGGCCTCTCCCGTTGCGGAGCACAGGCTCCGGATGTGCAGGCTCAGCGGCCATGGCTCACGGGCCCAGCTGCTCCGTGGCATGTGGGATCTTCCCGGACCGGGGCACGAACCCATGTCCCCTGCATCGGCAGGCGGACTCTCAACCACTGTGCCACCAGGGAAGCCCTCATTGCTAACATTCTAACCCAAGCCACCAATTATCTCTAACCTGATTTATTGCAAGAATATCTTCTTTGCCCTGCCTCCCCCATTACCATTTCTTTCTATCCATAGCAACAAATACTATAATCCTGTTAAAATGAAAATTGATCATGTAACTCCTCTGCTAAAAATATACAATGAGTTCCTGTTTATCTAGAACAAACACCAAAATCATCACCATGGATCCCAAGACCCTAAAACGTTTCATCTTTCTTTATCCCCTAGTCTGTGAGTACTGTATCCTTAGTCACTCTCTCCCAGCCACCTTGGCTTCTTTACAGAAATTTCAAGTCATGCTCCTTCCTTAGGCCATCATATTGATAAGAAGTCCCATTTTATACTTGTCTCCTAATTCCAGTGCTCATTGGGTCCCAAAGCAGCTGTTCAGTATGATCTCCCTCTGGAAAAGCTGGATAGTCTCCACAACATACACAGTTCATGAGAAACAAAGAGATACTTCTTCAGGCCCCTTTTCTTTCCAAAAGGCCACAGTGCAACCTTTCCTGTATTGTCAACAGCACCCTTGAAAGTTGTTCCTTTCCAAAACTCCAGGAGAAAAGTGGAGCAGAAATTTCTCTCCTCTATGACATCTTATTATCTCTATTCACACCCAGCCTTCACCTTGCTCTTCGCTTCCTCTCCTTTCTTCCTGTGGCCAAGTAGACTTTAGTTAACTTTCTATAAGTAAGAAACCTGTCCTTATGTCTAATGTTCTAAACATTAAAGTAAACATTCTCTAGATTAAAAATTCTCTGCCAGAGTAATAAGATTCTGCTGTGAATCCACTGAGATCTGGGTCTCAAAGGGAAGTTTTTAAAACTTACTTTCTTCAATGTTTAGCTCTTATAAACAAAAAAGCACTTTGGTTTCATACCATATAACCAGTTGAGACTAAAGAAACACATTCAGGACATTAATTGACATTGTTTTTCCCTTAGGGGAGGAAAGAGCAAACAACTGCTGAGTTAAAATATTCAAATTCTACCCCATTGCATTAAAGCAAAAATGGGCTTATGTAAAACTTTTACAAGAAAGAGAAACATGAATTAATGAGTTTGAATCTATCTACATGCAAGAATGTGCTTTTATTTCAGGGCAAATATTCCTTTGTGGTCTTCTCTATGACACTTTCTAGTGTGCTATCTAATACATCCTAGGAGATGCTGAATATTTGACTCAGAAAAATTCCTCCCCTCAAGAGCCAGATGCCATCACTCCTATTCTTGTCAGAATATTGATTCTATCAAGTATCTGCTTCTTTATTATTTTAAAAATCAAATCTCAAATTAATTCTGAATTATGGGGTCTAGGCCACATGCTTGGGCTACAAAAAGAAGACAAAAGAGGAAAATAAGTTTGAGACTCAAATTGTCTCAAAGTGTGTAGAGAATATGCAAGGAAGTTACAATACATTGCAAATATCTACCAATTTGTATACAGCTTCTACAGTTAAAAGGTAATGAACTTCACAGTCAATATGAGGAGGTTAAAGCAAAATAGTGACTATCTAAAATTAAATTTTAATTGACAGATTATTGTAAATTTCTGATAGAATCATAGAATATTCTTGATTGATTAAAATTACCATGCAAATATATTTAAAAGAGATTTGAAATGTACTCATCTTACTTTTTTCCCATGCAAATGTTATTTTTCCAGCAGCTTTTCTTCAACTTGCAAACCAAATATCCAGTATATAAAAAGCTATGAACATTGTCCAGTACAATTATTCCTTTTTAATAAATTCTAATTGAGTTCTAGGAAAAGTTGTAATTGAACTAATGAAACGATTCATGCTTTTACCCATATCATTGCCTAATACATATTAATACATATAAACTTTTGAGATTATTAATATTGGAAAAATACTTTCAATCTAGGATGTAAAAGGAAATAATTATTGACAATTATAAAGAGGATTAATTTTCTTAAATATTATAAATGTAATTAATAATATTTTAAATACTATGTTTACCAAAAATTCGTACATATGTGCTGCAGAATCCTCAGTTTATTTGCCATTCTCTCATGAATCAATTGATAATCCTTAGAGGAAAGATACAAAGTATTTTAAAGTAAATATTGTTTATATAGACAACATTAGGGGCCCTAAAGATTTCTTTGTTAAATACAATAATACATACACTCAAGTTTTCTAGATTTAATTATGTTTAATTATATGCCATAGAGGAAAAAGCAATATAATCAATTAAAAGCAGAAAAGACATTGGGACGGAAGGGTAGAAATTTTGGTCACAGATAATATAACCAACTATTTCTAGTAAAATAAAATTTCTTTCAGCAATTATTGCTATATTTCTTTGATGAGATCTTAATTTGCTTTGAGAATCCCATAAAAAAATTTTATTTGCTCATAGAAAATAAGACAGTATTTGTTGTTAAGCATGAGTAATTAATAGCAGATTTTTAAAAGTCACCATTGTCTTGAACAACTATAAGAAAATGTGTAAGTTTTCAAAGGGCAAATATATATTTGCAGATTAATATATATAAAATATAAAAGAATGTAAACTCAATATATTCATCATGCTATATGTCCCACACATGGATACTAGCAGGTTTGCATACATTTTAATCATTTTACTATTAATATATACTTATATAACCAAGTTCTTACTAAATATTCTCAGTAATAAATTCTGCCTAATATGTAAATAGTTGATTTATTTTTAATAGTGTATAAAATTCATTGTTACATTAGAGTTCAGAAAAAATATACTTATTTATATATCTATTATAAGTAAAAGTATCTTTCTTTTGTTTAATACAGGTCATTTTTATTCTATGCATTCACAGAAAATTCTTCGAACATCATCACAACACTAATGATAAACTTGGTAGCATGATCTTGGTAACTCTCCTTTATGCACTCAGAGTTGGAATATACACCAGTCTTCTCATATCTTCCTATAACTGTGGATAGAACAAAATCAGTAAAAGGCAGGTAGTGTATTAGTCTGCTCAAGCTGCCATAAGAAAATACTATAGACTGGGCCTGTTAAACAACAGAAATTTATTTCTCACAGTTCTGGAGGCTGTGAAGTCAAAGATCAAGGTGTCTACATGGTTGGTTTCTGTTGAGAGCTCGCTTCCTGGCTTGTAGATGGCTACCTTCTCACTGTGTTCTCACATGGTAGAGAGAAAGCTTTGGCGTCTCTTCCTCTTCTTATAAGGGCATCAGTTCTACTGGATCAGACACTGCCTTTAGGACCTCATTTAGCTTTAATCACCTCCTCAAAGGCCCTATGTCCAACGCAGTCACATGGGGTAGGGGGTTAGGGTTTCCATATCTGAATTTGAGGTGACCCAATTCAATCCACAGCAGATAGACTATGCCAAAAATGATAATTCACCTCAAAAATAATTTACCTTTACTTTTAATTTACCTGATGGTTCTTTTTAACCATCAGTCTAGACCAGGAGTAGTTCACCACTTTCTGTTTTACCAGAGATGGTAATGCTTCCACGCAGAGTATCCTCCAAAAAGAGTGCTCATGAAGTAAACTGTGAGTTATGCATAATTTCTTACTAAACTCTGGCAAGAAAACAATCGTTAACTGGAAGACCCAGGATATTAAGTTAAACAAACACCACAAGAACATATAGGGGCAAAAACTAGGGAGATCCACAACTGAACTTTCTGAGACAGTTTTTTGCCATATGGGGATAATTAAATAGATTAACTTCTAAATAGGAGCATTTGCATTTTCTCAATCTGCACTCTCTCCCTAAGAGATTTCTTAAAATCTATTATATGGTTAGTATAATGGCTGGATTGGACTGGATACTTGTCATAATACGAGTTGCTCATCGTCTGAAACCCATTCCTATGAGTGAGGAATTCTCCACTGCATGAGACTAGTTTGGACTCAGAGAAGCTACAAAGATGCACTTTTCCAGCTCAAGCATATGTTCTAGGTTGGATAATCAGATGCACATGCCTAGCAGAGTTTAAATCTCCAACTAGGAAACAAATCATCTCACACAGTCAGAGGTTCATTTTCAGGGTAGCCTCCGGCACAGCTGCGGCTTGGGCACAGCACTGCTCCTGCAGTGCTGCACTGCTCTTTGCGGCACTGCAGGAGCAGTGCTGGCAACACCTTTAGCAACATCCAGTATCCTATGGCACAGAGGGGTCGAGGTGAATGAGGTGGGAGGTACGAACATTCTCACTAGAAGGGCTCTGGGGTATGATTTTTGCTTTGAGTTGACTACCTTGCATTCTTTGCCCTTGATTGTTTTCTGAGCCTGGTTCTGTGGACATATTTGAGAATACCTGAGTCAATAAAAATCCTTCCAGTAAAGCCACACTTCTGCTTAAATGATCCACAGTTGTTTCTATTGCTTATTTATAGGAAACCTATTTGCAAGTAACTGTAACTTGTGTACTACCAGTCCAGACTCCTCTTCTGTGCTCCCGATGGGCACGTACAACTGACCATGCAATATCTCCTATTAGAAGAATGTCACAAAATACTCCAAATCAATAAACTCAAAACTGAACTCATCTTCTTTTTCGTCAAATCCTACTACTTTTCCAGTATCCCTAAACTCAGTGAATGCTCCCACCATCCATCCAACTGTGTAAGTCATTCCTGAATTACTTTCTTACTCTTCCCCCAAATTGAATCATCAGGAAGTACATACAACACCATAAAAAGCCCTATTCTGATCAGTTCTCACTCTGTCATTATAACCCTTGCCCAAGCTGTTATTGTTTGTCATTTGGACGACTGAAAGCAACTCCTAATTGCACCTAATCTGAATTCTCTACAACCTAGTCAGTGACATGTTTTCAAATGTCATATAAACCATGTCATCCCCCCAATTATAATTATTTTCAGGTTGTACAAAACTCTTCTTTACGTTCGTTAATCAAGACACTGCTTTATTTCATTCTCTTCTGTCTGCCATGCTCCCACATGCTTCACGTCCTTTACACTTGCTATTTGTCTGCCTGGAATAAGATCCCTTTTCATCTAAACTTGCTTGATTTCTACTCTGCTGTCATATCACAGGTCAGGTGATATTTTCTGGTGGGCCTTTGACATCTCTGACAAAATAAAATCATTACTATAGGCCTAACATTTGTAGGTATGTAGTCATACTGCATATAACAACCAGTAATCATTATACAAGAAAATGAATTAGTTTTTCAACTCAGTGTAAACCTATAATTGAGTTAGCTGCCCTTAGACATTGATATTAGAATATTAAAGGCCAGTTTGCCATGGTAAAGGATTATATCAGGTAAACTTTGCAGCTTTTCTTATTTTTAATAAAAATAGCATGTTATAAAATAAGAATTAAATGCCCTTCAAATACATATAAATATTGAGAAGAAAGGAATAGCAATGACCTAAACAAACAAACAAACAAAAAACTCTTGTTTTCTCAAAGAATAGGATATTGCTTATTCTTAACTGTGGAGATGACTTTCCCAAAAAGAAAAGCAAATGGTCAAGTGCTCAAATGCCAGGCCTGTTGAAAGAGTGTTCATTGGAAAACTCACAGGGATAGAAGCAGTAGCAGCTGTGTAGGTCCCTGATCACCTAGTACACATCTAGAGGGCTAGCAAGGCATGACATCACACTCCAGGAGAGGGATGCTGATCCTTCGGCCACAGATCCTTTACGTGGCAAGAGTGGTAATGTTACCGAGTCTAAACTCATACTGCTCGCTGCATGACAGGCCAATAATCGAGAGATGAGTTGCTGGGGAAAGAAATAATGACTTTATTCAGAAAGCCAGCAAAATGAGACGATGTGCCCCAAAGAACCATGTTGCCTGAGTTAGAATTCAGGCCTCTTTTATACTAAAAGGGAGGGAGTAAAGCCAAACACTTTACAGGTTCCCGTCAGCCTCCAGAGGGGATGTGTTAATTTCTTCCTCCTGCAGTCATTCACAGGTGGGTCTGGTCAGGATGTTTCCTGTGAGCTAAACAAAGGTATTTTAGCTTAATGCTCATTACCTGGGAAGCAGGGTTGCCAGAGATGGCTCATTATGTATAACTTAAGCTTATAGGCAACATCCCTTTAGTGATTAACTTGTAATAGAATACAAAATATTCTTCCCTATTACAGTAAATGCCCCCTCTTTGTGAGACTGGGATCAAGATAATAGCAATATGACAGGACAGAATCTTGGCTCCAGTCTTATCCTGCCAGTCCACTATTTTTGAATGGAAAAGCACAGACCTCTCATTGGCAGGATCAGGAATCTCAGTCCAAGTCTTGCCCTGGACCAGAAGTGGTTGCTTGAGCACCAGACTGTGACTGCTTTCTTTAGGACTCTGCCTGAGCCAACTCCTTTTCTGGGAGGTCAGCTTCTTGGAGATCAGTTTTGGTCAAGTAAACACTAACTTTTCACTGAAATAATTAAAATAAAGTTTGAAGTAATTCTAATTACCATAGTAATTTGTATTTCCAATACTATTTATAATTTAATAAACCTGATGTAGTAATATTTTTATCTCAGGCTGCTTGTATTTCCTTCTCCACCATCCTGTATCTTCCCATATTTCCTTTCCTATCATACATCCTTGTATAAAAGATCTGAGGTAGAATTCAGTTTAAATTCTCTATTTTTCAAAGGGACTTTAACCTTATTTGTTTTCTTCAGAATTAGACATTTTTGGATATATCAATTGTGCATCTTCACATCTGCCCTGAGAATGTGAAGGTTTCCTTATCATTTGTCTAAAGAAATATGTATATTTCCCTCTGGACTTCAAGATTTTTGAAATATATAAAGATCTTGATTCTTATTAATGCTGTAAACTTTAAAAAGTAAATTCTTACTCCAGTTGTAGATATTTATATATAGTATATTTTTTCAATAATGTATTATTTACATTTTTCTTTCAAGTATTATAACTGGAGTTATAATACTTAAATGCATAAATCTCAACCTTCTGGTGCATAATACTATATTCTTACTAAATCACAAGTAGAAAATACCATAAAAACTTAAAATTTTAAATGGTACATGATTAAATTTGGGAGCAATATTAATTAAAGATTTCCATCATGGTTTTAAACTTTGAATTCGTATTTTCTATTATTATTACTACTCTTCAAATTTTTATTAGAAACTAACTATAATTTTAAACTGAGAAGGAAGCAAAATAAAAGTCATTTTTTGGTACAGATTCTGAGTAGATTATCTTTAAAAATTTTAAGTGAGAAAAAATGAAAATTTCAAATCCTTCCCATATTGTGAAAAAAATCTCTTAATAATCAAGAATAATGTATTTCATAATAGAAAGTTGGAAATGCTACATAAACTGAAAACACTATATTGTATATAAATGTTATCTATAAATATATATATAGATAAGATATTGTATATAATAATATATAACCATATAAGACACTATATATAATATTTTTACCAAATTGAAAATTACTTTTTGTAATTCTTTATATAGAATTAACGGTGTGCTTCACCATAGGTTGAACAATAAAAAAAATATGAAAACAAAGAAGATAGAGACCATACATGTATGATTAAAATCTAAATAAACATCATCTTAATAACTGTCAGTTTGCCTGAACATTAAAAAAAATACAAAAATTGTTTCAGATGAATATGTCATTTATCTATTAATTTTATGGATATCAAGTTATTTGGTATGTAAATTTATATTGCTTATTTTCTTAAATACTTCAGTGTGACCCTGACATTTTGGACAAATTTTAGTGAAAACCCAAAAGAATTTCAATAGTACCGGTAGAAGACACACAGTCAAGATCTGCAGGGTTAATTTGTGCTCTAATTTATTAAGGAGTGTCAGTAATGCCTGAAACTCCGTGTATTTTATTATTACCCTCCATCAATCATTAGTTCCAAAAACTATTCCTGTATAGTCCCAAGGAAGGGGTGGTGGATAATGCCCGAGAGGAAGGAGAATATGACATATTGAAGCTTTTGAACACTTAAGAAAGAGGAAAAAGCCCCAACTTTGGAATAAGAAAATGATCAAAGTAGATAAAACAGTCAGTGAGACATATGGTTATTTAAGACCTCCTAATCCTGAGGCAAAGCACTTGAGCAGGGAAACCTGAGGAAGTTGAGAACAAATTGACTTTTCTTTCTCCTTCCTCCCCTCCTCCCTCCCTCCTTCTCTTCCTTCCTTCCTTTCTTTCCTTCCTCCCTCTCTCTTTCTCTCTTTATATATCCCCTTCTTTTTTCCTTTTTTTCACATTTTAGACTCAGAGAAGAGGCTGGCTTTCAAGATGCATCATCACTAACACTGTAAGACATCAGAACAAAATTGGTGTTCGGGCATGGTTTCCAAGACACGAGGTGTCCTATGGTTCCAGCTTGCCATTTGAAGTGACAGGTTACAAAGCTACAGAAACCAGTTAGTGAATGCATCCGATGGTTCACTGTAATGGAGAAAAGCACACTTGTAGAAAACGACCAAAGGGCTGAATTACCAGGTGAAGAATTGAGTAAGAGTCACAGGCAGTCCTCAAAGGGAAATAACAATGAGACTTGAAATGGGAGTCCATCAGCAAAGAGGAGACCATCTCAAGAGCAAACTGAAACAGAAAACATCTTGAGTTCTGTAGCTGCACAACAGAAGCCCACAAAATATGTATTGAACAGCCAGACAGGGACATTATTGTCATTGAGACTCATGTGGATTCAGATGATACTACATAAATCTAAGACTGTCTCCCTTCCTACCACAAGGCCACAGTAAACTCCGCCATATATTAGGACACTATATTTGGAGTACAATGGGAAGGAATGAAAATCTGAGATTTCAATGATTTATCACAAAAGAAACAACCAATAGATCTGGATGGCTATAGTAAGATCAGACAAAACAGTCTTTAAGACAAAACTATCAATGGAGGAAAAAAAGTTCATTTTGTTACAAGAAAATGCTCAGTTTATCAGGAAAACATGACGATTATGTCTCTACCTAAAATAAACATTCAAAGTTATATTTTTTTAAATTACATAATTGCAAAGACCAAGGCTTGCTTGCTGGCCTAATGTGTATGGCCTACACTGGAGAATGTATTTAACAGTAATAACTGGAGATGTCAATATCCCACTTTCAAAGCCAGAGAGAAAAATTAGGCATAAGATCAACAAGCAAATAGAAAAACACTATAAAACAACTAGACTTCTACAAAAGAGGCACCTAATAAGAGCAGAGTGACACATTCTTCTCGAGAACCCAGGGAACATTCTCCAGTGTAGACCATATGTATTAGGCCACAAAACAAGTCTTGAAAAAAGAACTGAAATCATACAAAAGCATACAAAGAATGTTCTCCAATCCAGTGTAATTAAATTTTTGTAAATTACAGGAGAAAATGTAGGATATTCACAAATATATGAAAAGTAACATATTCCTAAATAATAAATAAGATAAAGAAGAAACAACAAGGGAAACTAGAAAATACTCTGAGATGAATGCAGTTAAACTAGTTTTTAGAAAGAAATTAATGGCTATAAGTGCCTATTTTTAAAAAAAGAGAGAGAAAAGATCTCAAATCAGTAATGTAAATTTACATCTTGAGAAACTAGAAAAAGAAAAAGAGCAATCTGGATGGAAATCAAGCATTAAGGAGAAAATAATAAGGATTAGAATGAAAATCAATGAAATAGAAGATAAACACATAGAGAAAATCAATAATATCCTATTTGGTTCTTTGAAAGTACTGACAAAATTGAAAAACTTTTAGGTATATTGACAAAGAAAAAAGAAGTCAAATTATTAAAATCACAAATGAAAAAGGAGATTACACCATTGAATTTACAGATACAAAAATATTTATAAGGGAATACCATGAGCAACTGTATGCTAACATAGTATTATGCTAACATATATTAAATAATCTTGATGAAATGGAACATTCCTGGAAAGGCACAAATTACCAAGTCTGACTCAGAAAAAGGAAGAAAATTTGAATAGACTTGTAATAAGTAAACAGATAGAATTAGTAATTCAAAAACTCCCCCAGAAGAAAACCTCACTCCAGGTCCAGATGGCTTCACTGGAGAATTCTCAACATTTCAAGAAGAATTTATCCCTATTCTTCACAACTCTCAAAAATAGAAAAGGAAAGAACACTTTCTATACTAGTCATATTTCTCCAGAGGAACAGAATCAATATTATATATGTGTATATGTGTGTGTGTGTGTGCGTGTGTGTGTGTGTGTGTGTGTGTTTATAGAGAGAGAGAGAGAGAGAGAGAAATTTATTAGAAGGAACTGACTCACCCAATTATGGAGGCTTAGATGTCCCACAAGCTGCCTTCTATAAGCTGGAGGCCCAGGAAAATGTGTATAATTCAGTCTGAGTCCAAGGGCCTGAAAACCAGAGGAGTCAACGATGTAAATCCCAGTCCGAGGGCCAGAGAAGATGAGATGAACTGTCCCTGGTCAAACAGTGGTACACAGAAAAAGGGATGGATTCGTCCTTTCTCCATTTCTTGTTCTTTTCCGTCCCTCAGTGGATCAGGAAGGTCGAACTCCCTTATTGACTCCACAGACTCAAATGCTAATCCCATCCAGAAATGCTCTCACAGACACTCCAAGTGTAACGCTCAATCTTCATGACCAGTCAAGTTCATACACAAAATTAACCATCAAACTCCCCAACTCAATCTTATGGGACCAGTATTGCACTGATAACAAAAAGACATAGACATCACAGGAAAACTATCCCTTATGTGGATATATATGGAAATCCTCAAGAAAATACTACTTAGCTAAATTTAGCAACCTAACGAAAGGATATATAAAATGACTAGTTAGGACTTACTGCTGAAAAGCCAGGTTGATTTACCATACAAAATCAACCAGTATTACATACCATATTAATAGATATTAATATATTAAGGAACAAATGCCATTTGGTCATTCAATATATGCAGAATAAGCATATAAACAATCTAGTACTTTACCATGACAAAATCACTCAATAAGCTAGGAATAAAAGGGATCGTCCTCAACTTGGTAAAGTTTGGCTATGAAAAATCCACGGCTAACATCATACTTAAAGGTAAAAGACTAAGTACTTTCCAACTATGATTAGCAACATATATAAAGGATGCCTGCTCTTACATGTGGATATGGGAAGGGGCAAGAGGAGGGTAGGATGAATTGGGAGATTAGGATTGATGTATATACACTACCATGTGTAAAATAGACAGCTAGTGGGAACCTGCTGTATATAGCACAGGGAGCTCAGCTCGGCGCTCTGTGATGACCTAGACGGGTGGGATGGTAGGGTGAGAGGGAGGTCCAAGAGGCAGGGGATATGTGTATACATATAGCTGATTCACTTAGTTGTACAGCAGAAACTATCACAACATTATAAAGAAATTACACTCCAATAAAAAAAAAAAGATTCCTGCCCTTGCCACTTCAATTCAATGTTGTGCTACAGGATTCAGCCAGGGAAATTCAACAAGTAAGAGAACTACAAGATATTTAGATTAGAAAGAAAGAGATAAATTATCTCTCCTCACAGATGGCCAGAATCATGTGTATAAAAAACCTTAAGAAATCCACCAAAGACCTATTGGAACTAATAAACTAGTTTAGCAAGTTTGCAGGACAATTAATCTATGACAAAAGGGGCAAGAATACCATGCAGAAAGAAAGTCTCTTCAGTAAATGGACAGCAAAAGAACCAAACTGGACTACTCTCTCACACCAAACACAAAAATAAATTCAAAATGGATTAAGACTTAAATGGAAGACCTGAAACCCTAAACCTTCTAAAATAAAGCATAGGCAGTAAGCTCTTTGACATAGGTCTTAGTAATATTTTTTTTGGATATGTCTCCTCAGGCAAGGAAAACAAAAGCAAAAAGAAACAAATGGGACTACATCAGAATAAATAACTCGTTGAATTAATGCATTTGACTCTTTTACATTTTGTTTCTTTCTCTCTCCCTCTTTCTCATACTAAGTGGATTTTAAAATGTTTTATCTAACATTTTATCCTGCTTATTTTATGTAATAGTGCCCTCTCATGCTTTAAAATAGTCTTTGTAATACTTAACTTCTTATGGCAGCATAGAATTTCATTGGTTTATTTTTTTAAATCTGCTTTATTTAAATATCATTTGCAAATGTTAAAACACCTCTACTCAAATGTATTTCAAAAAGTTTTAACAAATTAATGGACCTGTGTAACCACCACTGTATTCAAATTATAGAATATTTCTATCACCTCAGAAGTTCCCATACAAACACTGCTACTTCCCCACCTTATCTGGGCTTTAGGAAAAAACTGATCTTCTTTGGGTCACTATAGATTAGACCTGTCTTTTCTAAATTTTCCTGTAAATGGAATTCTACTGTCTAACATCTTTGCTCAGCATGTTTTTGATATTTATTTCTGTTGTTGTGGGTATCAGTAGTTCTTTGCTTCTTATATTTAAGTAACATTACAGTGAATGACTATATCACACTATGTTCATTCTGTTGATGCAGGTTGTTTCCAGTTTTCTACTCTTAAAAGTAAAGCTGCTGTGAACAATCATGTACACATGTTAGGGTAAGCAAATGTTTTTATTTCTTCTTTGTGAATTTCTGAAAATTACATTGCAAGAGCACAGGATAGAAGTAGGTTTAACTTTATAATCTGTCAAGTTGTTTTCCAAAGTGTTTATATTAATTTTTATTCCCAGCAGGATGAGTGTCTAAATTGATCTATATCCTCAGCCACACATGGTATTATCAGTCTTTTTAATTTTAGCTCTTCTAATGTTTATTTCATTGTGGATTATTTTTCATTTCCTAGAAGAAGAATAACAAACACCTTAACAGGCATGAATTAGTTATTTGCCTATCTTGTTTTCTGGAGTGTACTTTCAAATAATTTATCCATTTTAAATTCTTTCTTATTCATCTTTGCTGTTTTCATTATTCAATTGTAATTTTTTTTTCAGAATTCTCAACACAAATTTTTGTCATATACACACACACAAGCACACACACACAATAGTTTTCAAAGAGGAAATTTAATTATGATAAAAGTCAAATTTATCATTTTTTTCTTTTAAAATTTGTGCCTTCTATATCTTATCTAAGAAGTTTTTGTATAATTGAGTCCCCCAATTTCCTCTATGTTGTCTCTAATAGTTTCATAATTTCAGCTCTTATATTTTGGTCTATGATCCATTTCCATTTAATTTGTGTATATGGTATAAGGTAAGAGTTAAGGTTCACTTTTTTAATATGAATATCTATTTTTTTCAGTACCATTTGTTGAGAGGATTACACTGTAAATGTAATGCTGATTCAGTGATGGTGGTACATCACTTAGAGATGTAATTAGAGAAAGAAGAACAAGAAAACCCCAAAGTTAGCAGAAGGAAAGAAGTCATAAAGATCGGTTCAGAAATAAATGAAAAAGAAATGAAGGAAACAACAGCAAAGCTCAGTAAAACTAAAAGCTGGTTCTTTGAGAAGATAAACAAAATTGATAAACCATTAGCCAGCCTCATCAAGAAAAAAAGGGAGAAGACTCAAATCAATAGATTTAGAAATGAAAAAGGAGAAGTAACAACTGACACTGCAGAAATACAAAGGATCATGAGAGATTACTATAAGCAAGTATATACCAATAAAATAGACAACCTGGAAGATAAGGAAAAATTCTTAGAAAAGAACAACCTTCCAAGAGTGAACCAGGAAGAAATAGAAAATATAAACAGACCAATCACAAGCACTGAAATTGAAACTGTGATTAAAAATCTTCCAACAAATAAAATTCCAGGACCAGGTGGCTTCACAGGTGAATTCTATCAGACATTTAGAGAAGAACTAATGCCTATCCTTCTCAAACTCTTCCAAAATATACCAGAGGGAGGAACACTCCCAAACTCATTCTACGAGGCCACCATCACCCTGACACCAAAACCAAAGATGTCACAAAGAAAGAAAACTACAGGCCAATATTGGTGATGAAAATAGATGCAGAAATCCTCAACAAAATACTAGCAAACAGAATCCAACAGCACATTAAAAGGATCATACACCACAATCAAGTGGGGTTTATCTCAGGAATGCAAGGATTCTTCAATATACACAAATCATTCAATGTGATACACCATATTAACAAATTGAAGGAGAAAACCAAATGATCATCTCAATAGATGCAGAAAAATCTTTTGACAGAATTCAACACCCATTTATGATAAAAACCCTCCAGAAAGTAGGCATAGAGGGAAAACTTTGCTCAACATAATAAAGGCCATATATGACAAACTCACAGCCAACATCATTCTCAATGGTGAAAAACTGAAACCATTTCCACTAAGATCAGGAACAAGACAAGTTTACCCACTCTCACCACTATTATTTGACATAGTTTTGGAAGTCTTAACCACAGCAATCAGAGAAGAAAAAGAAATAAAAGGAATCCAAATTGGAAAAGAAGTAAAATTGTCACTGTTTGCAGATGTCAGGATAGTATGCATAGAGAATCCTAAAGACTCTTCCAGAAAACTACTAGAGCTAGTCAATGAATTTGTAAAGTAGCAGGATACAAAATTAATGCACAGAAATCTCTTGCATTCCTATACACTGATGATGAAAAATCTGAAAGAGAAATTAAGGAAACACTCCCATTTACCATTGCAACAAAAATAATAAAATACCTAGGTATAAAACTACCTAAGGAGACAAAAGACCTGTATGCAGAAAACTATAAGACACTGATGAAAGAAATTAAAGATGATACAAACAGATGGAGAGATATACGATGTTCTTGGATTGGAAGAATCAACATTGTGAAATGACTATACTCCCCAAAGCAATCTACAGATTCAATGCAATCCCTATCAAACTACCAATGGCATTTTTCATAGAACTAGAAGAAAATATTTCACAATTTGTATGGAAACACAAAAGACCCCGAAGAGCCAAAGCAATCTTGAGAAAGAAAAACAGAGCTGGAAGAATCAGGCTCCCAGACTTCAGACTATACTACAAAGCTACAGAAATCAAGACAGTATGGTAGTGACACAAGAACAGAAATATAGATCAATGGAACAGGATAGAAACCCCAGAGATAAACTCACACACATATGGTCATCTTATTTTTGATAAAGGAGGCAAGAATATACAATGGAGCACAGACAGCCTCTTCAATAAGTGGTTCTGGGAAAACTGGACAGCTACATGTCAAAGAATGAAATTAGAATACTCCCTAACACCATACACAAAAATAAACTCAAAATGGATTAAAGACCTACATTTAAGGCCAGACACTATAAAACTCTTAGAGGAAAACATAGGCAGAACACTCTATTGCAGAAATCACAGCAAGATCCTTTTTGACCCATCTTCTAGAGAAATGGAAATAAAAACAAAATTAAACAAATGGGACCTAATGAAACTTAAAAGCTTTTGCACAGCAGAAGAAACCATAAAGAAGATGAAAAGACAACTCTCACTATGGGAGAAAATATTTGCAAATGAAGCAACTGACAAAGGATTAATCTCCCAAATTTACAAGCAGCTCATGCAGTTCAATATCAAAAAAACAAAAAACCCATCCAAAAATGGCCCTGAAGACCTAAATAGACATTTCTCCAAAGAAGATATACAGCTTGTCAACAAACACATGAAAGAATGCTCAACATCACTAATCATTAGAAAAATGCAAATCCAAACTACAATGAGATATCACCTCACACCAGTCAGAATGGCCATCATCAAAAAATCTACAAACAATAAATGCTGGAGAGGATGTGGAGAAAAGGGAATCCTCTTGCACTGTTGGTGGAAATGTAAATTGATACAGCCACTATGAAGAACAGTATGAACATTCCTTAAAAAACTAAAAATAGAACTACCATATGACCCAGCAATCCCACTACTGGGCATATACCCTGAGAAAATCATAATTCAAAAAGAGTCATGTACCTCAATGTTCATTGCAGCTCTATTTACAATAGCCAGGACATGGAAGCAACCTAAGTGCCCATTGACAGATGAATGGATACAGAAGATGTGGCACATATGTACAATGGAATATTACTCAGCCATAAAAAGAAACGAAATTGAGTCATTTGTAGTGAGGTGGGTGAACCTAGAGGCTGTCATACAGAGTGAAGTAAGTCAGAAAGAGAAAAACAAATACCATATGCTAACACATATATATGGAATCTAAAAAAAATAAAATGGTTATGAAGAACCTAGGGGCAGGACAGGAATAAAGATGCAGACCTAGAGAATGGACTTGAGGACACAGGGAGTGGGAAGTGTAAGCTGGGACAAAGTGAGAGAGTGGCATGGACTTATATATACTACCAATCTAAAATAGATAGCTAGTGGGAAGCAGACACATAGCACAGGGAAATCAGCTCAGTGCTTTTTGTCCACTTAGAGGGGTTGGATAGGGAGGGTGGGAGGGAGACGCAAGAGGGAGGAGATATGGGGATATATGTATACATATAGCTGATTCACTTTGTTATACAGCAGAAACTAACACACCATTGTAAAGCAATTATATTCCAATAAAGATGTTAAAAATAAAGTATATAATATATATAACTACAAAAAAAATAAAAATAAAAAGACTTCTAAATCCCTATAGGCTAGGTTACCCACAGGCATGTATTTTTTCTTACCTTTAGTCTATCTTTAGTGGTGTCCAGTTGACTATTTGTGTTACTCTCTCATTCACTAGGTTTTGATATCCTTGAGAGAATGGAACAGAGCCTAAGCACTGTTGTATAAGCCACAGAACAAGATGTTATTAGTTAAAAATGAATAAACTAATAAATAAATGACTTGAAGATGCTATTTTTTGGGGAGTGGAAAGATAATTTAAGTTCATGTGAGTCAAAAAATTACTAAGGACAGTTTTCATTATAAGAAATACCATAATTTGTCTGGCAGAGAAATATGGAAATCTCATTAATATGGCTTCAGGACATTATATGATTCTAATATAAATTATTTCTCTAATTCACATAAATGTAAAATGATACATTAAATTTACTTGATCCATGTATTTGTGAAATGCTTGGTGAAACGAAAAGGTTTCTGTAGAGATTTCAGAGTCTAAAATAATTTTCTGTTATTACTAACTATAGGCTTCCACAACTGGAAAATTTTTTTTTTTTTTTTTTTTTAACTGGAAAATTTTTATACGCTATTTTGGAGGACAATATTTTTAAAGATGCACTTGTGAATAATTATTGGTTTTACTCCACTTTTTTGTCACTTTTAAATATCATAATTATTAATTATATTTTAAAAATCTGTTGGTGATTTCATTATTCAAAAACTGAGTTGAAGATTCATATTTATTTCTGTACCTCATAGAATGTTATCTGAGGATACTGACCCTTATTTTGGTTACAATCATAAAATCTTTTCTGTTATTGGCATAATACGTTTGCCATGTAGCTTCTCAAATGTATAGGAAGCCTAATTTCAAAATACTTTTAAAATATTTTTCTTTCCTTCCCACAGTGTCTGTCAATTTTTTCATTATTGTTTTCTATATGTTTCATAAAATAAATTCTGATGCTTGTGCATGTAACAAAATGTGACTTACTGATTGCCAACCCCAGAGTTTTCTCTCAGTCTTAATTCTGCTCAATTTAACAGTGGTCTTGCATACAGTCAATCACAATGTTCTTGTTACTTGACTTCACGGGGTAGCAGTGACTTCTCATCTTGCATCTTATCTTTCCAATCATCCTTTTTTTTGCCTGTGTAGTAAAGACACTTCCTAGGATTCCTAATATGACACTTAGAGTGTATAATTAATGGCAAGGATTGGTTGAAGCACCATGGGGCTCCTCAGTCGCTGCTGTGTTTCCTGAACTCACAGTCTATACAGGACTTAATAGTAATAGATGCTCAGGGAGCATTAGATAAAGAAAGAATGTGTCACTTGATCATAATGTATTTCTTCATAAATATTCCATGTTCAGAATTCTGGATTTTTCATCCTGAAGTACACAGTAGTTTCTATATTCTAAGAGAAAAAGACTAGGCTTTCCTTCAATTGACAAAGCTTTTAGAATAAATACATGTCAGATATTAGCCAATTTAATAAAATTAGTACATTGATCTCATATATGACAAGGCAATACATTATCATATCCTTAGGATGGGTGTAAAAAACGTGCACTCAGAGAGTATCAATGCATGCTGGACCAGAAAAAAGTCAAGTATCAGATATTACAGATTTTCTTCTTTAATAAATATCGGGATGGCCAAAAAGTTCATTCGGGTATTTGTAGCATCTTATGAAAAACCCGAATGCACTTTTTGGCCAACCCAATATTATATATGTATATATATGATATCTATATTCCTATTTGCAAGTTGGCCTTTCAACTGAAATATGCTATGTACACCAACATGACTAGTTCAGTTTATTCATCCAATTTCTTGGAGTTTGCCTAGATAATTTAAGTCTATTAAGTGATTCAAATGTTAACAATGGATATAATTTTTTAATCAATCAAGCTCCTTGAGATATTTAGATTTACAAAGGTTGCAAAGTCTTTAAAGAATGAAATGGGATGATATTGAAATTTCTTCATTTTTGTTTGGTTACTTTCCTTATCAATTCAATCAGCAATCCTAAGGCATTGAGTTTATTGACCTCTCCAGTAGAGCTTATATTTAGAGATTATATTTGAAGAACTTAATACGTGAAAATTATTTTTGGAAGCACAGCATTTATTGAAAGAGAAAGGAAAGAATATAGGCATCAGAAGAATCAGGTTTGAAAGATAGTTCTTCCATATTCCTGTGACCTATTCCCAAACATGTAACTATGAGCTCAGTGTTAAGAGATGAACTGTGTGTGTGTGTTTGTGTGTGTGTGTGTGTGTGTGTGTGTGTGTGTGTGTGTGTGTGTGTGTGTGTATGAAATGGAGCAGGACCCTATGGTCCTCCACCTGCCTTTTGTCTATAGAAAAACTTTAGCTAAAGAATAAGTTTAATCAGAGAAGTGAGAAAATACAGGAGCAAAAGAGAGCAGTCAAACAGGACAAAACAATAATAGTTTAGTCACTAAGCAAAGTCAAATACTTTTAGTTCTTCCTCAAGGACTATAGATAATATTCTGAGCCATATCCTGTGAGCTGTTTTGTAGATACTGAAACCCTCATCAGGTGGAAGAAGTTAACTAATTATGACCAGACTGTACTCATGACATAAGTTGTCACAATTCTGAGACCTGGCCTCAAAGAAATGAGAACAAACCGACCCTGCAACTGAAGACTAACTGTATTTAAAACAGCCAAGATGATGCTAATCAGACCACCACATGACCAATTTCAAGACGACTGTCAGAGCTGACTGTGCTGTTTCTGTGTGTAGCCCCCACCCTCTGCCTATAAAATCTCTTGCCCACTGATTGTCAATTCGTGGGGGAGTCGGCCTTTGTACTGGAGCTCCCTCCCATGCCAGTTGCCAGCCTCCAAAATAAAGCAAACTTTCCTTTCCAACAAACTTGCCTCTTTATTGGCTTCAGAGCAGTGAGCAGCTGGACCCCACTTTTGGTAACAGTTTTTAGCACCCAATGTGGGGCTGCTGTGCTCTCAGACTGGGTCATCCAGGTTTCCTGGAGTAAAGCCACTGGCCACAGCAACGTACTGGGATGGTTGCGTTGATGCCCAAAGTGAGGCTGTGCTCTTGTGATATCTGGCTCCCCAGTGTTTTCCAGAGCAGAGCTGCCAGCCACGGCAGCACTCTGGGATGGTGATCGTGAGCCCACCGCTCACGGTCATGGCCCAGAGAGGGGGATTTTGGGGGATGTTCCTAGCATCTGCCGAAACCATTTGTTTCCAGTGGCCTCCCTGTTTCTCCTCTTCAAGGCACTGCTGCCAACTTACACTTTTCTTTGGTGTAATGGAAAGATGCATCTGGATGAGCCAATGAGCTCCAAGACTGAGTAAGTCCGTCCACCAGTGTGCACCTGGGCAAACTTCTCTTTTGAGCATGAAGTGCTATTTGGACATTTTGCCAGTTGGTTCTGATGTCTGTCTGCTGTTGAGGACAGTTTGTGAGCACTGAGTGTTTTGGGGTATTTGTGTCAATTGGTTCTGACGTGTGTCTGCCATTGAGGACCATTTGTGTTGGGAAATTATTTGTTTGGGGCTCTGTATCGGACATCCTCTTGAAGGATTTGTGACAGTTCTGTCTTCTGGTGTGTGAATGTGTATTCCATTTGTGTGATTGGTATTCTTGCTGCCTTGTGTAAAATGGGAAATTCAGGTTCAATTCATTAGAAAACTTTAAGCTATGAATTAAATATGACTAAAGAAAAAGAAAGAAGTTTTTGTTTGTTTGTTTTAACATTGTGTAGCCAACTGTACTCTTTAGATTCTTGAGGAAATTGGTTAAGATGAAACTATTTTGAAAATCCAAAACTGGTTCTTTTTGCATATGCAGTTAGAGAAAGCTAGCTTGATAAAATATTTTCTTCAGAATTCTGACCCTGAGAGAATAAAAATATGCCTAGGAGAAAGCTTGAAGTTAACTCTTCTTGTGTCCTTGAAATACAAGAATCAACAGAGATACAATGGAGAAAAGACAGTCTCTTCAATAAGTGGTGCTGGGAAAACTGGACAGCTACATGTAAAAGAATGAAATTAGTACACTCCCGAACACCATACACAAAAATAAACTCAAAATGGATTAAAGACCAAAATGTAAGCCTGGGCACTATAAAACTCTTAGAGGAAAACATAGGAAGAACACTGTATGACATAAATCTCAGCAAGATCTTTTTTGACCCACCTCCTAGAGTAATGGAAATAAAAGCAAAAATAAACAAATGGGACCTAATGAAACTTAAAAGCTTTTGCACAGCAAAGGAAACTATAAACAAGATGAAAAGACAACCCTCAGAACGGGAGAAAATATTTGCAAATGAATCAACCGACAAAGGATTAATCTCCAAAATGTACAAGCAGCTCATGCAGCTCAATATTAAAAAAACAAACAACCCAATCCAAAAACGGGCAGAAGACCTAAATAGACATTTCTCCAAAGAAGACATACAGATTGCTAACAAACACATGAAAGGATGCTCAACATCGCTAATCATTAGAGAAATGCAAATCAAAACCACAATGAGGCATCACCTCTCACCGGTCAGAATGGCCATCATCAGAAAACCTACAAACAACAAATGCTGGAGAGGGTGTGCAGCAAAGGGAACCCTCTTGCACTGTTGTTGGGAATGTGAATTGGTACAGCCACGATGGAGCACAGTATGGAGGTTCCTTAAAAAATGAAAAAGAGAACTACCCTATGACCCAGCAATCCCACTACTGGGCGTATACCCTGAGAAAACCATAATTCAAAAAGACACATGCACCCCAATGTTCATTGCAGTACTATTTACAATAGCCAGGTCATGCAAGCAACCTAAATGCCCATCAACGGACAAATGGATAAAGAAGATGTGGTACGTATATACAATGGAATATTACTCAGCCACAAAAAAGAATGAAATTGGGTTATTTGTAGAGACGTGGATGGGCCTAGAGACTGTCATGCATAGTGAAGTAAGTCAGAAACAGAAAAATAAATATTGTATATTCTTTTTTTTAAATTTACTTATTTTATTTATTTTTGGTTGCCGTTGGGTCTGCATTGCTGTGTGTGGGCTTTCTCTAGTTGCAGCAAGCAGGGGCTACTCTTCGTTGCAGTGCATGGGCTTCTCATTGCAGTGGCTTCTCTTGTTGCGGAGCATGGGCTCTAGGCTCGAGGGGTCCAGTAGTTGTGGCACGCAGACTCAGCAGTTGTGGTGCATGGGCTTAGTTGCTCCATGGCATGTGGGATCTTCCTGGACCAGAGATCAAACCTGTGTCCCCTGCATTGGCAGGCAGATTCTTTACCACTGTGCCACCAGGGAAGTCCCTAAACATTGTATATTAATGCATATATGTGGAATCTAGAAAAATGGTACAGATGAACCAGTTTGCAAGGCAGAAATAGAAACTCAGATGTAGAGAACAAAGGTATGGACACCAAGGGGGGGAAGCGGGGTGGGGGGCAGGTGGTGGTGGGATGAATTGGGAGATTGGGATTGACATAGATACACTAATATGTATAAAATAGATAACTAATAAGAACCTGCTGTATAAAACTAAAATAAAATTCAAAAAAAAATCAACAGGGATACAGCTCATTGGGGTGGAGAGCAGGTAAGGGGTATGTTGAGGGGAGCTTTAGTGTGAAGCCTTGGCAGGTGAATCAGGGCTACATAAATCATTGTGTAAATGGTAGGTCACCAAGAGGATGCAGTGTATACTCACGTGGTTTGAGAGGTCAGAAGACTGAAAGAGGAAAAGTCTCAAAGAAAAAACGCGTCTTTCTTTTTAATTGGGATATAGTTGCTTTACAATGTTGTGTTAGTTTCTGCTGTACAACAAAGTGAATCAGCTATATGCATACATATATCTCCTCCCTCTTGGACCTCCCTCCCACCTTACCCCCCCACCATCCCACCCATCTAGGTTACCACAGAGCACCGAGCTGAGCTCCCTGTGTTATACAGCACGTTCCCACTAGCTATCTGTTTTACACATGGTAGTGTATATATGTCAATCCCAATCTCTCAGTTCATTCCACCCCACCCCCCCAGGCTGCATCCACATATCTGTTCTCTACGTCTGCATCTCTATTCCTGCCCTGAAAATAGATTCATCTATACCATTTTTCTAGATTTCACATATATGTGTGTCTTTGAAGGCATAGGCAACTCTCCACAGTTTGCAAATCATTCAGATTTGAATTTGATTAATTGCTTCCTAATCCAAATTATCAAATTGCAAGTCCAAATTCAAACCATTTTCAACTGCTGAGGGCTCGTTTTTGAACAGAGCTGACAATAGAATTTGTGGGTTCCTAAATCATTTTGCCTCCTCTTTTCCCATCTAATTTTCAGGGATGGTTCCCTCATAGCACTGTGATGGGACATACGTTTTACTTTATATTATATTTAAAAAACAAGTAGTTTCCTGTCACTGCAGGAATAAAATTAAGTTCTTACATTGGTGTTTGCTATTTGAACCCCTCCTACCAGAAAAAAAAAAAAAGAAAAGAAAAATTCAGGATCTTAATACCACCTACACATACTTATAAATAAAGCACATGCACACATTTTGTTATAAAATACAGCATTTGTAGCTCAGTTTCAACAAATATATTTTAAATGATATCTTTCAGATCCATGATATAGCTGTCATGTATTAATGACTATTAAACTTGGACCACAGCCACTGTTTTCAGCCCAGTGGCAGCAGCAATAACAGCTGGTTGTGAAAACACTGGTCTCTAGCCACCCATTTGCTGGCTTTTTAACATGTGACTGAGGCAGAGAGTTGTTAGAATTCACAGATTCCATCCCGTACACCCCTTTTTTTGGCCATTGTCTGTGTTTGCACTGTCGAAGCACAGCTATTGGCTTTTAGACTTTGGCACCCCCAGGCGCTTAATACGTTAGTTGAGGTTTTCTGGAAATTTGCCCACCCCAAGCACAAGAAAAGCTCCTTGCTTCTCAGTACTTTCTTCAAGTCATTTAAATACAGAACTGTAGGGATTCCTGACATCGTTTAAAAAAAAAAGATGCACAGACAAAAACCAACCCTTTTTTCTCTGCTCTCTGAAATATGATGAACGTTTGAACAAACAGGTACAGGGATTTGATTCAGACTAGAGTTTCAAACATGAATTCTTGAAGTACAGACATAGTCTGTCAAAATTTAGTGACTTTTCTGACTTCCCAATCTTCTTTGATAATCTGCATGACTGTCTGGTTAAGGACCATTCAAAAAACCTACCTGACCTGGTGATTTTGGTCACTTAACAGTTTGAAATCTATGGAAATAATGAGAGTTTGAAGCAGTGTTTAAAAAAATTGCACAAATTATGAGCTATATGATAAGCTACCTCACATCCTGTTTCTAAGTGGTCAGTTTTTCATTCCTCTGGGAAAAATAAGGGAAAATAACCCAAATTGATTTCCTTTACTCATAAATTGTAGGGTTATTTTGATACTTAAGAAACTGGAGAGTAAACAAATGGATTATTGCAAAGGTCGTAGCAGTACTTCTGTGCCTGGTAAAGGCTTAAATTTTATAGTAATACATATTGGATAATAGCACACAACTAGGGACATCACAGGCAATTTAAAGTACAAGTGAGTTTAGATTAATATAAGTAGGTCTTTATTAGAGTAAAATGCAACAATCAGATTATATTTTAAATAACAGGGAGATAGGAAATGATGACAACTGTGAACTGTATAACATAGAGCAGAACAAAATACACAAAAGTAAGGAACTCAGGGAAATGTAGTCAGCACTTGTAAAATGACTGGCTGCAGTAAAACAGGAAGGCTTACCCTTTGTGCTCAAGCAGTAAACACTCAGAGGAAAGGGAAAAGCTAAAAGAATCTGTTCATGTATTACTGTGAACTTCGATTGAATTGCTAAGTGTAGCTCTGCCTTGGTGTTGCTCCATCACAGCCTCTGTTCTCCATCAGGTCATTTCTGAATCTGATTCTTTCTTTTACCAGGATTAGCTATGACAAAACGTAAATAAATCTGTGCATGAGTTGAGATTGTCCTAGACCAAGGTTAAAATTCCAGGGTGATTTTCTTTTTTTAAGTTCTGAAACAGAGCTGTTTTGCCATTTCTGGTTCAAATTGACCCTTCCAATTTTTTATCAATTTTATGAAGGTTTCTGAAAAGGAATTTTGGTGGAATTGTAAAATAAAGATTTGCAATGAGAAACTCAGATGCCTTAAAGAGTGTAATGTATTTTCCCATAATTAAATTCATTTTATATCATATACCTGATTCTCTCTGCTGTACAATGACACAGAAACTTGGTCATTTCCAGTTAAATTGTGTTATTTTCAGTTATTTCACAGTCATGTCAGATTATCACTCCAATTGTGTTCAGTAACATTTCCATTTTCTACTTTCTGCCCTTCTGAATTTCATGCTAAACATCTAGTGGCTTACAAAAATACCACTCATATTTGTGGGGAGGGGAAAAGAGAAGACTCCTTATTGATTTTTCTTGATGCTATATTAACAGCATTTGAGATATAATAATTTCTATCTGATCTTTGGACATTTGTCCTGTCTTTACTGCAATATTCTAGAATGCAGCCCTGTTTTCTTCAAACCCAGCAGGATAGTTCACGTGATATCTTTTGCTGTGTGGACAGCTGTCCCAGCTGCAAACATTGCCACAGGTCTACCAGCTTCCTCACTGCCAACTTTGCCACTTTATCTGTTGGACACTGTGGAGTGGACTGTTGTATCCTCCTTTGACCCAGAGTTGTAGGTGGAGACTTGCTCTGCCCCTTGTTATATTAACTAAACAAGGAAGCCATCAGACCGCAGTGCCTCTAATGTCATGAGAGCCTACATAAGCAAGTGAAAATCTAAGCTTGTAAATGCCTCAAGTTTACAAAATCAAACCACTAAGGACAACCAATCATAGTTAACTAAGCTTTAAGCTTTAGCTAATCAATACTTTCCCTTCTTTGCTTCTGCACCTTCTCTATATATGTCTTCCCTTTGGTTCCTGTGGGGCAAAGCACTGGTCTCCCCAGATTCAGTAGCTTACCTCACCACTACCTTTCAGTGTAATAGTCAGGGTTCTACAGAAAAACAGAGCCAATAGGAGACATATTAAAGAAACAATTCCAGAAACCCCAGACCCAATTTGGAAAACTCATCCTTAAAATTCTCCTTTTCTAGAACCACTCTCAATACTGAAATAATTCTTACCAGAGAACAGAGCCATTGTTTTATAATCATGTGATTATGGGGCTGAGAGATCACATGATGTGTCATCTGCAAGCTGGAGACCCGAGAAAGTCAGTGGTATAGTTTGATGGCCTGAGACCCAGGACTTCTTAGCACAGAAGATGGATGTTCCAGCTCAATCAGTCAAGCAGAGAGAGGGAATCCTCCCTTCCTCTACCTTTTTGTTCTGTTCAGGCCCTCAGTGGATTGGATTAACTCACCCACATTGCTTTAATCCAGTCACCAATTTATATGTTAATCTCTTTCAGAAACACCCTCACAGACAAACCCAGAAATAACATTTAATGATATACCTGGGCATCCCATAGTCCAGTCAAGTTGAAACATAAAATTAACCATCACAATTCCCACCCCTGTCAACTAGGCACTGATACGTATTGCCTTAAACCATACTTAATCTCCAAAAAGACACACTATCAGGGTCATAACATGATATAAATGTCCTGTGTACAGCTGAAAACACACTGATCACTTCCCTAGAAAAAGAAGTAAAGTTCTTGTGTGTCGTTTCCTTGATATCCCATAACCTAGAAACTATTATGTAAAATTAACAATACTTAAATACTGTGATATAAAGTCAAAAGATCTTATGTTACATGGTAAAGGAATAGGAGGCAAAAATGAAACAAAAGCATTTACACACACATATATAGAGTATACTTGTACAACAATTGAATACACACACACACACACACACACACAAATGTTTCCATAACAAGGTAAAGAAGGAAATACTTGTGACAATTAGAGTCCTTGTTTCTGTAACTAACCATGTGGACATAGCTGGTATTTATAGCTACCTTTCTCTACTACCCATTCTAATTACCCTTTGACTTCAACAAGCACCTCAGCTAATCACAGTTCTTTCCTGGTGGACTGACACATACCTTCATTCCTGAAGAATCTGGGTCATTATTAGCCCTGCCTGTGTTAGGTTGTTGTAGTTTCCCACTGACCTTAATCACAGGGCACGGTAATACTAAGAGACACCCTAAGTGATCTCCTGTAACCTAGACATACTCTTCCTTACCTCCATTGTGGAGTAGTAGTCCAATTTCCCTTTGGTAGTCAGGATCACTCACCACAGCCATCGCCTTACCTTCCTTCTTTGCTTGTTGATTCAGAGGCATGGGGAGCCCAAAATGACTGGGTGACAGTCTTAATTTCCAGTTCAATGGGATCGTTGTTGTGTCTCCTGGAACTAAGTGCTCTAGGCCGGCAGATTATACAATCCTGGAAACACAAAATAAACATTTGCTAGTGGGTCACCGGGAGTAATAGTGAGTGATGTCACTCTCATTTCCATTCTGCAATTTCTGGGCCTGTGAATCCTGACTATGGGAGAAACAGTACCAAATACTGGAAACTGATTTATAGCATTAAAAGCCTTCTGTAGGCCCTTGCTCCAGCCCTGCAAGTGACTGCACCTAACTGCCACTATAACTGAGTCTTCAAAAGGCCATTCTATCATTCTATTAAACCACCTGCTTCAGGTTGGTGGGAAACATGGTACAACCAATGAATTCCATGAGAATGAGTCTGTTTCTGCACCTCATGTGCTGTGAAATGAATTCCTTGATCAGAATCAATGCTGTGCGTAATACCGTGATGGTGGCTAAGGCACTATGTAGTTCTTCTCGCAGAGGCCTTGTGTGCAGGAAAGGCAAATTCAAATCCAGAATAAATATTCCAGAAAGAACAAAATACTTCTCTTTCCATGATGGAAGTGGTCCATTGTAATCAACCTGCTACTAGGCAGCTGGAGGATCACCCCAGTGATTTTTGCCGTATCAGGGAATCAGTGCTGGTCTCAGTTGCTGGAAGATTGAGCATTCAGTAGTGACCATAGCTCCATCAGCCTTGGGAGTAGAAGTCCATGTTGCTGAGCCTAAGCATAACCTCCATCCCTGCCACCATGGCCATTTTGTTCATGAGCCCATTAGGTAATGACAGAGGTGGCTGAGAAAAGAGGTTAATTGGTATCCATAGAATGGGTCATATTACCCACTTCATTGTTAAAATCCTCCTCTGTTGATGCCACCCTTTGGTAAATATTCACATGGGATACAAGTATCTTCATGCGTTTTGACCATGTGGAGAGGTCTATACTCAAAAGTCTTTTCCAAATATCCTTGTCACTAATTTTCCAAAAATATTGCTTTCATGACCCTGACCACCCAGCCAAACGTTGTCCACAGCCCATGAATCAGCTAACAACTGCATGTCTAGTCATTTCTCCTTCCAAGTAAAAGGAACCACCATGTGTACTGCTCGAAGTTCTGCCCACTAGGAGGACTGCCCTTCACCGTTCCCTTTCTGTGGTGTTCTAGAAAGGGGCTGTAAGGCAGCAGCTGTCACTTTCTGGTAGTGACTGCATATGGTGCAGAACTATATATAAACCAGGCCTGAGTCTTTGTTTTCTTGTCAATTAATAGTAGGGAACATCCCATGAGGCCACAGGTACAGATTGGGAGAGAGAAAGGCAGTGTAGCAAGGATGGGGACCATGGGCATTTACACTACTTCATGGAACTTGCTGGTGCCTTAATGTCCTGCTCAGACCCAATCATGCTTCCATTTGAGTATGGCTATTCATGCCAAAATGTATGGCTTGATTTCTCAGATAACACCCAGGTCATGATGGGCAGCTCAGGTCACATGGTAACTTGATGGCCCACGGCTAAGTGTTCAGTGTCTACTGAAGCCCAGTAGCAAGCCAAGACCTGTTTCTCAAAAGGAGAATAATGACCCACAGGGGAGGGCATATCTTTCCCTCACATCCTAAGGGCGTGCACCGAAATTTATTATAGGGGCTTAACAAAGCCCAAGTGCCAGAGTAGCCTTCACAATAGAACATATCTAATACAGAGCTTGCCTCTCTTCTGGACTCCACTCAAAACCTGCAACTTCACATGTCACTCAGTATTGGGCTGGAGTTAATATCCAAATGGGGAATACGTTGCTTTCCAAATCCAAACCGGTCCGTAAGTATTGTGCCTACTTTTTGGTTGTAGGAGTGGCAGGTACACCAACTTATTCTTCATCTTGGAAGGGATATCTTGACCTGCCTCACACCACTGGACCCCTAGAAATTTCACTGAGGTAAAAGGCTCCTAGATTGTAGTTGGATTTATTGCCCATCTCATGACACACAAGTGTCTTACCGATAAGTCTAAAGTAGTTGCTACTCCTTGCTTACTAGGTCCAATCAGCATAACGTTATCAATGTAATGGACTAGTGTGGTATCTTCTGGAAGAGAATGACAATCAAAATCCCTATGAACTAAATTATGACATGGCTCTGGAGAGCTGAGTTGTGTGTGATTTTCAGCAATTTCAGGTTTGCATCTACAAGAAAGTCTACTTCAGGGCTACATAGAATCAGGTAATTTACACAGTACTTGAGCTGAGAATTTTAATCCCTGAGTTTATCCTTTCCTCTCATTATTTTGTCCAGTGACATTTGGTGTGAACCAGCCAAACTTACTATATTTATTAGTTTTCAAAAAATGTTTAAAAATATCATATATACTTTCACCCAGCTTCTGGCTTCTTACAAGTGGTTGATTAGGAGTAATAATGCAGGTATTTGCATACCTCTACTGCCAAATCCCACCATGAATGTTATGGACTATCAGAGTTCTCTTTATTGCTATAAATAAAGTCACTTGTGTCTTTACATCAGGTTAGAGGGCCAACTCCAGAAAATCCAATTTGGAAAACTCATCTTTAAAATTCTGTTCCTCTGGAACTACTCTCAATACCAAAATCTATATTAGTTAGGGTTCTCCAAAGAACAGAACAGTACCTTATAATACTTTTATTATCTGTCAAGGTGTTGGCTTATCCAATTATGGAGGCTAAATCCCGTGTTCTACCATCTGCAAGCTGGAAACCCAGGACGGACAGTGATATAGTTTGGGGAAAGCACCTGTTTTACACAGTTTGCCAATTCAATTGCTAATTTCTTCTACGAACACCCTCACAAACACACCCAGAAATCATGTTTAACAAGATATCGGGCATCCTGGAGCAGTCAAGTTGACACATAGAATTAAGCATTACACTCAGTCCTTCATAGCTGTGACCACACTATCTTAACTCTCTTGTTCACTGACATATTTTGAAAAGTGGTCTATGCTTATTGCCTCTACTTCCTCACCTATAGTACATTCTCTTACCCATTTTATTCTCTTCCCATTCCTATGACATGAGCAGCCCATTTTCCCTTTCCCTCCTCACTTCAAAACTGAATGTTTACTGCAAAGTCACCAATTATGTTACATTTAAAAATCTGTGTATAGATTATATGATTGGCTTTTTCTGGACCATTAGATACCGTTAACCACTACCCACTTCCTCAAATTACTTTCCTGTCTTGCAACTTTGTGGTAACTAATTCAACACCATTTTAGCAGCCATTATTTCTCATTCTCCTTAATTAGTTTCTCTACTATTCTTTTCCCTTAAAGGTTGATGTTTTCCAACTCTGTCCTTTATTATATATGTGTATTCTAAGTGAATCTTTAATTGAATCTTTATAGACTACTACCATTCCCTGAACATTCTACCATCTTGACAATATTCCCGTGGTTTTCTAATGCTGTAACCTCATTTAAAATATAACTGGAGAGCTTATTAAAATCTATAAAAGCCTATTACAACATTACCCTAAATAACATGTCCTATTTTGTTTTCAAGTCTTTGTAATGTATACCTTAATAGTGATTATTTTCTAATCTTACATGCTAGTCACTTTTGCTTTCCATTACAGAAATTTAACAATCAATATCCATAAAACTTTCAATTAACCTAAAAATAGATGTGAGTTCTTGTTTTCTACTTTATGTGCCATTGTGGACCTAGAGTCTATTAACAGATATTGTCTTTGTAAATAACAGGCTGTATATTTATTTACTGCACACTGTCATAGTAAAGTATATTGTATCCCAAATGTGTTAATAGTAGTTTTATACACTTTACTAAACACATCTGAAACGGAGTTTGCTGATGAGCACATATTCCTTTAACACATAACATGCTGCCAGTTACTCTTACAACTGCAGTATAACTTTAAGTTAAATATACAAAAAAGTTGTTTAATAGAGAGATAGTAATATTGAAGAGATAATCAGTATCTATGTTTCTTCTTCAATAATACTTTCAAACTGTAAACCTTGGAAACGCAAACAGAAATAATAAATTATACATATATCAATAAAAAAGAATATGGATGCTCTAAAAATGGATGCTATGTTAAGGGGATGGCAGAAATGTTGTGGATTTTAACTAATGTGGACTTATATTAAATCTTTTTCATTTTAGGGAAAAAAATCCCAAAGTATCTTCAATCTGGATTTATTTTTGACATTCATACAGTGTTACTTTCAGCTGTTATAAATGCATCATAAATTTGACCCCATTTTCTTGTATAACGTGAGAGACTACTGAATATTGTCTATATCATTATTTTTACAGTTTTTGTAATATTCTTTCCAAATTTTGTGCAGTTTCTTGCCATTAATGTAGACTCTAAAATATTGTCTAAAGCCCACCTAGAAATGCCTGGATTCAATTAAGATATATATCTTAATTCAAGATATATATAGTTGAATGAGTTTAGAAATAAATGAGGGAGGTTTGCTGGTGACATGGTTATCTTTGGGAATGAAGACAGGATTTCTATCTAAATTAAAATTTGAAGAAATTACTTGTAAATATCTCCATAATAAGATAATGAATAAATGCAGTATTTTATTAAAAGATAGCTTTAAAATTCACAGGTTTCCTTGAAAATCCTTTGAAATTGTCTGATTATGCTTCCATAGACATTATGCTAAAGTAATATTTATTAGACAAAATAAATTAATCACTGGAGAAATAATTTAAGGTACTTGAAATCTGAGTAAATAGTATTCTAAGGCGATGGTATTAAATTGGGTAAAAGGACTTGTTATTTAGTGAAACAATTTCAAAGGAAACTATGTTAGGCTCAGTCTGCTAAGACATGAAGCTATTTTCAGTGGCTGGATGATTTGAAATGTTGATTGCCAGCCAAGTAATAGATTAAGTCCTTTAGGAACACAGATGAATCAGTGGTGAAGTAATAAGCATATTAATACTTAGCACTTTTAATCTTCAAAATATTTTATAAACATTATCTAATTAATCCATACATCAATCCCATGAGACAGATGAATATCATTCTCATTTTACTGATGGTAGAACAAAGAATACTATGTGCAAATGCTAAGTCAGAGAGCATAAAATGTTGATTTTGTACCACTAATCTCAGAAATTTAGGACTTTTAAACTAATTGCAAATTCGAGGCTCTATAGATGATTTAAGTTGATTTTTAGAGATTAAGTATATGATTCCTGAAAGGTGGCACACTGTAGTTAGCATTATATAAATACTTAACATAAAAATATAATTGTTTATTTTAACTGTAAAGGCCATTTCACTATATTATCCTTTCAAATTATGGCCAAGATTCTGAATTAATTATCCTTTTAATATTTTGTGCTTTACTATACTTCTTGTTCAACTATAATTATGGTTGATAATATTTAAACTTTCTTCATCCTCATCGTTTTTGGATGATTTTAAAATTACACAGAGAATACAATCTCACTGTAACAAATGACACAGACCTGTGGCAGCAAGACCAGAAGCCTGGAAGGTCATACCAACCATACACACACATTTGGAGGGATTCCATTTATTTTCTTGTACATTTTTATAAAGAAGTAGTAAGATATTTTACCCTTTGCTTTGTCACTTGCTTTTTTCACTTAACGATAAAGCTAAGCCCACCTTGCCATTACTTCACTCCAAATCCTCCAAGGCCTTCAATGTTAAGTCCTTTCCATGTTCTCCAAGGCCAATGTGAGTCTGCCTCTGTTTCCTCTGGTCTCAGTTCTCACATCTTTCTCAGCTGCATGATCTGTTCTGGTCACACTAGTCTCCTTGGAAATCGTCAAGCTTGCTGTCACCTCAAGGCCTTCAATTTTTATATTTACACCTCAGGTAACCACTTGCCTTATTATTATTTTAAATTTATTTTATTTATTTATTTAATTTACCTATTTTTGGCTGTGTTGGGTCTTCATTGCTGCGTGCAGGCTTTCTCTAGTTGTGGCGAGTGGGGGCTAATCTTAGATGCGGTGCACGGGCTTCTCATTGCAGTGGCTTCTCTTGTTGCGGAGCACGGGCTCTAGGCGCTAGGGCTTCAGTAGTTGCAGCGTGCGGGCTCAGTAGTTGTAGCTCGCGGGTTCTAGAGCACAGGCTCAGTAGTTGTGCCGCACGGGCTTAACTGCTCCGTGGCATGTGGGATCTTCCCGTACCAGGGCTTGAACCCTTGTCCGGTGCATTGGCAGGCAGATTCTTAACCACTGAGCCACCAGAGAAGTCCCCATTATTGTTTAACAACTTAAATCATAATGATGATGCATTTGGCCTCCAGAAAAACAAGTAATCACACCTCTTTCTTGGCAAAAGCAAGACTCATTTGACCTTTTACTGAAGGAGTGCTGTTTAAACACAATGAAACTTTTCAGTAGCTAATCTCATTTTTAACAAAGATGGCAGAGTCCTCGGGTTT
This sequence comes from Delphinus delphis, assembly GCF_949987515.2. Classification (NCBI taxonomy): domain Eukaryota; kingdom Metazoa; phylum Chordata; class Mammalia; order Artiodactyla; family Delphinidae; genus Delphinus; species Delphinus delphis. The sequence continues at coordinate 173,529,987 of NC_082683.1, forward strand.
ATTTCGTCTTCTTAATGGGTCGTCATGAGTGGCCAGAGCCCCACTTGGCAGGGTGTCACTGCCACTACCCCATTCCCTTCCTATTTGGAGAAGCTATTTCTGACTACATTATCTAAAAACAAAACAAAACAAATCTCGCTTCTCACTCCTTACTGTGACTTACTCCTCCTCTTGGCACTTACCAAAAACTGATAGATAATATCTGTTGATTTATTATCTTTAACCATCATCCTGCTAATATCAACCAATTAATAAGTGTAGATATTTTTGCAAACTTTGCATTTCACTGACCACTAATAAATTGGAGATTATTTTCATACATGTATTGCTGATGTTTTTTTCTGCAAATTTTTATAGTCTGTCAAATTTTCGAAATGTTTTAGTTTAAGACTTTTGTTTGCTAAATAAGAAACTTTTGTCTGTAATGTGAGTTGGATTTTTCTTATTTTTTGTCATAGAAGTTAATTTTTAATATGCCAAAATATACCTATTTTTTCTTTTGTTACCTATGGGATAGAGAGGTGTTCCTTACCCCCATAGTGTATATGTAGTTCCCTATCTTGTAAGGTTTTTTTTAAAAATTAATTCCTTAAGTCATTTTGGTATTTATATTAAATTGTATTGTAACATGGGAGCCTTTTATCTTCTTTTTAACTGGCACTCAGCAATACCATCACATTTATTAGCTGAAACACCTTTTTTATTTCACTTAATGAAATTCCACCTTTGTCACACATTTAAATATACTAATATATGTATATATATTTCTTCATTATTAATAATATTTCTTATATCTGTACTAAAACAATATAATGGTGATTCGATTTCAGTTGTTTATATTATAGTTTGATATCAGGCAGTACAAGTCTCTTTTCAGAGATTTATTGACTATTCTTGGGTATTAAATTGTCTATATTGTTAAATGAAAAGTTTGGGATTATGAGTTTAAATGCATTCAATTATCTTTATCAAGTTTTTAAATTTTTTTTCCTAAATCCCTGGTGACTTAGCCTGAGTCCTCTGCATAACAGAGCCTGCGACAAAGAATCAAAGGATGGATACTTTATATAGGAAGTGCAAATATATGGCAATAAGAATGGAAAGAAAAAATAGGAGTAAGGAAAGATGAGAGGCAATGGGAAGGGATGCATTGCCATGTTAGTTACTGATTTAAAACAAGTCCAGGAAAAAAAAAATAGACTGCTCCAAAAGATTTTACTGGACGCTAAGGACTTCTTCCAAAGAGGTTCACAGAGAAACTTTTTCTTAGTGTAATCCATAAAGTGGGGAAAAAAGGTTTATTCCACAAGTGATTAATTCCTCCATCTTCTCTGGTTGTCATAACCAGCCTTTCAGCAGCTATTTGGGATCATCCATCTATGCCCTGCAGTGTGGGGTTCAGTAGATGATGAACCATAATCCCAGGCATACAACCGGTTGGTCCAGCTATGAGCTGGTGATAGAGGAGAGACTGTCCTCCCATCCCCAAGTGATTCTATTATTTAGAGTGTAGATGGACCACAGTGGGAAGGCTACCTATATTCAGGGTCTTTTAACATAGATTTTTAATTTCCATCCTAAGTGTCTCTCTCTTGCATTGGTCTTCAAGTTTTATATTTATTCTTGTCAATAAATATGTTTACTAAGGAGCCATTCATTTCCCCAGTACTTACACATTTGTTCTCATAAATTTGCAAGCAGTGTATTCTTATTTTAATCTCTTCTCTATAGATGTTTGTCTTATTTCTCACTCCCATTCTTTTCCTTTTTGATTGTCACTCTCTGTTTTTAATATTAGAAAAGTTTTAGCTAATTCATTGCTCTTTTCAAAAAGAATCAGCTTTTGGATTATTCACCTTTGATTTTTTTTGTTTATTTTCTACATAATTAATGCTAACTTTTATTCTAAACATATTTTTAGTTTGTTCTCTTATACTGAAATTAAACATTATAGTAATTTAGACATAGTCTTGTTTGAAGAAAGTGAGCTTTATAGAATAATGTCTTAACATTTCTTTTTATAATAAGCTTAAAACTTTTATGAGTTATTAGTCTAAAATAATGTTATAACCATCTGAAGAATGACTACAGATGATTACATTAACAGTATAAATTAAATTTACTTCTAGACATTGGAGAAACTTCAGTGAAAGATTTGTGTTCACTTTGAAAGTTAGGATACAACTAATGTAATAAGTATATATTAAAATGCCTAATAAATCTCAGTATTTCAAAGAAAAATAATAGGTACATATTTTCCAGAGTTTCAAAAGATCTATCAGTTCACTGATACATCACTATTTCTAGTAGTAATTTTTAAAACTGTCTTTGCTATAAAATGTCCCATAATATTGAATCAAATGTGAAAGTATAACAATGGATATGAACAGAGAATTTATACAAATCACGGTCTAGTTATTTAAAAATATCTAACATATTTTTAAATTAGATTTCCAAAATGTGCTCCGTGAAGGATTTTGTTCACTCACGAGCTCTTCCGTAAGTGATGTTTATATCAGCTGAGCTCTGTGACTTTACATGAACTTCCTCAGTGATTTTAACACCATTTCATAATTATTCTCTCTCTATATCCTTTATAAATACTACATTTATTGTGATAAATCATGTTATATTTGCTATATTTCCTCTAGTAAGTTTGCTTAAGTCTTCACTTTGATGAAATAAAATTTGTATTTTAAGGCAGGGCAAGAAATTAAACAAAATTCTCTCTCTGTGTCCATTTGGGCCTCCTTCCTCCCTTCCTAATGGCCCATGTGCATCTGCATTACACACTAACCACAGCTTCTCAAAGATGGCATTGCCTAGGGAAGGTGGGAGGGAGGGAGACGCAAGAGGGAAGAGATATGGGAACATATGTATAACTGATTCACTTTGTTATAAAGCAGAAACTAACACACCATTGTAAAGTAATTATATCCCAATAAAGATGTTAAAAGAAACATAGAAAAAAACAAACAAAAACAAACAAACAAAAAAAGATGGCATTGCCTGCTTGACCTTAAAGATCTACTTTTTTCCCTGTCTTCTGAAAGGAATAGCATTCTTTCCCAGCTCTGTAGGGGGTCATGGTGACTGGCTGATTGTTTTGTATGTGCTTACCTGGACTATGGACATCGACAGTATACTATATAGTCTGTACAGTTCAAGAATTACTTCAAATTGATTTTTTTTTCGTCTAGTCTGTTTGGCAACCTAGCTAAAGATGAAAGTCAGATTTTTCTCTCCTATCTACTTTTTAGAAGCTTTGCAGACTATAAATTGATTTCTCTTATAATTTTCCAAAATGTACTCTACTTTTAAAGCTCTTACTAGTTAGACATAAAAATTAAGGAATATATTTCAACCTTGATGTGTGTGTGTGTGTGTGTGTGTGTGTGTGTGTGTGTGTGGTGGATAGAAGAAGGGGTCACTGGAGAATTTCAAAATCTGACCCATTTTTCTCCTACAGTCTAATGTTTAACTCTCTTTAATCAACTTCGTTGAAGTCTATGTAAAAATCCCATTATTTGCCATATAAAAGCAATCTTCAGATGTAATCTATCTAGACAATCAGAAAAAAAAAATTATCTTCATAATTCTAAAATTTTTAATTAAAGATATCTGAATTCTAAATAGATTTCTAAGTAAAAAAATCACACCACTCTAATGTTGGAAACATTAGCTAATGTATCTTATGTTTCTGATACATTCATATCCATCATTATTACGTGAACAGTTATTTTATAATTATTTTAATGGTAATATATTTTTATAATTTTGTAAGTCACCTCAAGTACATTTTTAATTGCTTGATATAATAAACATAAGTATACATGTTAATAAGTCACTGAAAACTCAGCGAGATTTACATTTCTTTTCTAGCACAAAGAACTAAAGAAATCTTTAAATATATATGTCTAATTTTTGAACTTTGTCTTACAAATTTTTATTCTAGATTTTTTATTTCAGCATCTTATCTCCAGAGTCCCTTTTGTCTTAAATTATATATTTGAGGGAATCCTACACGTGTGATAAAGCCTCAAATACCTCAACCTCAGTCTGTTCCTGACCGAACCATACGTCGTGAAAATGAAGACATATTTTGATTTGTGATCATCTTAGATTTGGTAAAATACACCAATCTAAATCTTTACGTTTCTAATCCTCTTTTATAATCTTTGCCACACACTATAGATTTAGTTGAAGACAAGGTCATAGTAATGAAAAAATAAGTGACAAACAGAATAGGAAGAGAAAGAAGAGAGGTAGATGAGAAGCCAGATTGAAAAATGTCTTGTGGAAACAGTTGATTCAGAACTTCAACAACAAGATCGCAGAGTCAAAAACCAAATTTGAGGGAGTAGAATTTCACACAGGTATCTCAAGGATATGAAATGGAAATTGGTGGAACAAATGGGCATCCAAATTTGTAAGGCAAACACATGACTATAATCACTTTCTTATACCAACTATACAGACTTTGTTCCAAAAAATATTTAAGGTTGCACACTAGTAAAATTAACCTTGGTGATAATGAGAAGAAAGGTTTTCAACAACTCTGTGATGGTCTGAGAGTATAAAAGCATTGTTACCTCAAATATTGAATGTGATGGACTTCAGCAATGAATGTTCATGAGAGGAGGCTTGCCAGGAAGATGTTTAGAGAGAAGTGATAATGGCTCAAAAACATTGGGGGAATCCCTTTTCTGCTGTGCCTAAATACAGAAATAATTTTATTCAAAAAAGAGATGTACGGCTCCTCTACACTGATAAGCAGAAGGCAAACTAAGTGTTGTAAAGAGGTATGTAGGCAAAAAAAGTAGAGACTTCGAATGTTTTAGTCAGAGAATTGAAGAAATGTGATATGGTAGTCATCTGCAACTCATAAGCAGACAGAAGACACTTGGTGAAATATAGTGGAAGAAAAAATGCTTGCCAAAAACCAACGGAGGAAACGTACTCAAAGACAATACTGGGAACAAGTAGATAAGCCAAGATCCGAGACTCTTTATGATTAAGTAAGAAAGGTACCTGTAGGGAGAAGCAGACACCCAACTTGTGAACACAGGCGAAGTCAAGTTTACAGGAAAAGGTGAAGCTTTTGCCCTTGAAGTGCCTAGTTGCAGGTGATCCACAGAAGCTAGGCGAGGATGAATTGGAGTTTACGTAGCACACAGTGCATATACATTATAAATGATTATATATCATTGCCAAGGTCCCAAAAAGCAAACTTGAAGAAGCAGACTGTGCATATAACTTACAAAGAAGTGCGCCTGGGAAAACTGATAAAGGTGTAGGGAAGGCTGGGCAAGAAAGAGGAAGAAGCCACAACCACACAAGTGTTTGATTTCAAGCCAGTCCCCTTACCTGGCAGAGGACTTCTGAAATGTTAGAAAGTCATTATTAAAAACTGCCCCAGGAAAACTGAAATTCCCAGGTGCTTTGGAGCCCAAGAGCAGACCCCTAAAGGTGCTCAGATATCAGCCAATGGAAGGGAAAGCACATCCAAGCAGAGGAAGAGGTGCCCCTAATGTAAAGAGTGTTCGAGAAGATCTAGGTGAAGCACTAACAATGTCTGTTGCATCATTTATAGCTAGCTGTTCATGTAGCTGATAATAACAGTATCCATGTTATGCTGAATTCTATTGTTAACAATAAAAATGGAGAAACAATTTTTCCACATTGTAAGGTTAATGGTTTTCAGGAAATTCTATTGTGATTTTCACATAGTTCTGAGTTCTGGGTTTGGGGTCCTGAGAACCCCAAAGTATTGTGAAATACAGATTGTTGGTTATATCTGCATAATGATCTTCAAGAGATGGTTAATTCAGGAAAGCATCTTTCCTTAATAATTGGGCTTTACAAGGCATATTATCTGTCTGAATACATTCTGAACTATACTATGTAAATTTTTTAGAGAGTGATTACTAAAATTTGTATGACCTTTACTTTAAAGCCTATTAGGAATTGGAAGCAAAATTATTATTGCTGTTATGTTTGTATCTAATTATAATTAGGGAGTGTAACCACAGTGTGTACTTCCTTTCACCTTTTGCATGTAGAGACAACCCATGGGTAAGCAGCAGCAGTAAAGCATCACTGTCCAAATGCTATTTATCTGAGAGGATCCTGAAAAACAGAATCTTTCCTTAGTGAGAAATAAGCAGGGACAATGGTACTAGATGGCAGTGATGGGTAGATATTTATTGGTTTCATACGTTAGAGAAAGTACAACTTACTAAGAGTCTTGGCTTCTTAGAAAGTTCTAGTTAATTCATAGTCTTTCCTTGATATAAAGTTAGTGTAACACAAACACACTAAAAAGAGAATGAATGTTTGGAGACCATGTCTTGATCTCTGAAATTCAGAAGACTGGTTCCAAAGTTCAAAATTTTATTGAGGGAAAAAGAGTAAAAGCCAATGAAATTGGAATTTGATAAACATGAGGAATCTATTACATATCTATGTGTTCTTGCTATAGGAATTTACTGCAGACAACTATTTTTTAGTTTGAGCAAGACAGTCTAGTTCAGTGTTAGTTACTGGGGTGGTAGGTAGTTGTAAGGGATTGTTACAAAAAATGGATGAGATGTCTCTGTCCTCAAGGAACTTATGGCCCATTTTGAAAAACACAACGAATAGTCAATGCGAAAACAGTATGATTCAACATAAATTAAATGCAAGAGGAATCATTCAAAGTCAGAGTCACCCCTTGCTACTATGTGAAATAATATCTCATGAAATTATATATAGCACCTTGCCAAAGAAGGGTTCCAGAAGGGGAGGAGCCTAAACTTAGCAAAAGATCAGTATAGAAGACTGAGAAATAAGCAAGAAATCAAGGCATACAAAGACATCCAATGAAAGTTGGAGGCTTTGCCAGTCAGTGTGGTGAGAAACAGTACCAAACATGCAGGTAGTCCCGAGGTGTAGTCAGCACAGCCACAGCCCCAACCTAAAGGTACAGGAATGAGAGCCCAGGCTTATCTGGGAGATGAGGGATGCTAAATGTGAAAAGGAAACATAGTGGCCATTTTTTCAGACTGAAATACACAGTCAAGTGCTTTTGTTCTAGGACCCCGGGGATACCAAAATCCATGGATGTTCAAGTCCCTTATATAAAATGCATAGTATTTGCATATAGCATATGCACACCCTCCCGTATACTTTAAATCACCTCTAGATTACATACGGTACCCGTCACCATGTAAGTGCTACTTAAATAATTGCCTGAAAGCAGCAAATTCAAGTTTTGCTTTTCGGAATTTTCTGGATTTTTTAAAAAATATTTTTCATCTGCAGTTGATGGAATCTGTGGACCCAAAACCCATGGACATGAGGGCCAATTGTACCACATTTATTTGTCAGTTCTATTACTGTTGAACATTTGGATTATTTCAGTGTTATGCTCTTATAAAGCAAGTTGCTGTGAACTTTCTCATACATACAACTCTGTGCACACGTGCAAAAGTTTCTCTGTGGCATACATTGGCATTGGCAGATGTGGGGTAAACATATACATATTATGTGTGTGTGTATATATACATATATATATGTATGTATCAATATGTGTGTGTATGTGTGTGTAGGTATATGTTTTTATAAACACACACCTGCAGGTGAATGAATGATATTTCCCTGATTATTGTTGTGGTTAAGTATGCTTTCATCTTGCTTCTCCTTCTGTGAAATACCTGTTCACATCCTCTGCCAAAATTTCTACTAGGTATTTAGCCTTTTCCTCATTGATTTTTAGTAGTTAGTCATATTCCCCAAGATCAATCTTTGTCTCTTATATATGTTGCAGATACCTTGTGCAAATTTTCTTGACTGTTTTATTCTCTTTATGATATTTTTGCATTAAGAAAAGTTCTTAATTTTACTGTAGTTCTATTTATGTCTGTTTCTTCTAGTATGTAGTTTTCTGATGTATCTGAGAAAACTTTGTCTATCTCAAGGTCATAAGACTGCCTTCTATAGTTATTTTAACAAGTGCTATAATGTTGCTTTTCACATTTGAGTATTCCCTTATGTGGGATTGATATATATATAATTTCTGTGAGGAAGGTATCTCTTGTAATTTCTCTCTATAGGGATATCTAGTTGTACCAGCATCATTTATTTTAAGTCTTTCCCATCCCCTAGGGATCTGCCAGCCATCACTCTCAAGTCTTCACATACACGTTTCTGTTTCTGTGTTGTCTACTGTGTGTTTCTAAGCCTGCACAGCCCCCTCAAAATTCCACTATCTTAATCACTACTGTTAACACTCTGACAGTTTACTCTTAATTGTAAGTGACTGCTGATGCTTTAGAATTATTCTTATCATTTTACATCATTTTTTATTTTCTCCCAGGAGGGGCCTAAAATGGGTGATTTACTTGGATATTTGCACCAAGTGACATAACTTTTTTTATCACTTGGGTATGACCTGACATTTTATTGTTTAAGGTGAATTAAAACTGTGTTTCTATTTTCTTTTTTTCTAATGAGATATTAGACTCTCTTTAATTTTGACTTGAGTTGCTGCTACTTGAAGCTGTTACCTATATGGCAGTACAAACCAAAAAAAAATTGCTTTTTTAAAAGTTATTTTTAAAAATTCCAGAAAAGCTGGAATTTTAGAGGCAAAAAGTAACTTTAAAAACACTCCTAATTAATTCTTCACTAATATATAGAGTCTAGAATGTGCTTTTTAAAATAAGAAAACACATATGGATGTCTGTTGAAAATAAGAGTGACTGAATTCCTCCTGCATTGATCTCTCTTAGGGGTATGTTGGTGACATACAATAAGGACTTTTTGTGAGCATTCCTCTGCCTTACAGAGAGATGTATGTCCCTGTTTCTTCTTGCCCTGTTGTTATCACAGTTTGGTTGAATTCTAGCTCATCAAGAATCACAGTTCTGTTCTTCATTTAATTAAGACTATTAAAAGGAGCTGTTCTTCCTTCACTTGAGTAAAGCTGTAGCCTCCTAGTCACCTCTGCTCAGCATCTTCTTCCACTTAAATGTGAATCCTTTTTTGTCATAATTCTCACAAATGTGACAACTTTAAAAAAATCTTTGATGCAGTGACCTTATTTTGGCTACTTGGTGGGAATTTGGCAGCTCACATTTACTTTGATTCTCCTCTTTGAATACCCTCTCCTTTTTCTGGAGTTTCTGTTTATCCACACTTGATGTAATATATTGTGAGTAAAATTAATCACTAATCTTTTTTTTTAACCTATTAAAGTTTCTAATTTATTTTTCATGACCAAAACACAGATAAATACACATAATATACAGATCTATTTATATCTATCCAGAGTTTACTCCTCAACAGTTTTTTAATTTTTTTTCTTTTTCAAGAAGAAGTAATTTTCTTGGGATTACAGATATTCAATAAAAATGACTCATTTTATCTGTAGATGGCCTTGTGCCTGTATTCAAGTATATAGGGCTAACCTAATTTTGATTAGTAATGTGACACTATGTAGACATTCAATCCATAGATAACAAACCATATACCTGATACCTATTTAGATATGTTTACAAATAGCTACTTGTTTGATTTTTGAAGTCAGAAGGAAAGAACCTATAGATGATTGATCAATGAATGCAATAGTTTTAAAAAGTCTTCACAGGGATTTTTACCAAAAGTTTTAAGAAAAAACAAAATAGATGTATTTAGCACATCTAGGTGTATTTAGCCTTTAGTAAAAAGGCTTTTAAGGCCTTTTTACTCTTATAAAACTTCTAACAGTGAAAAGGCCCCAAATCAGAAAGCTCTAAGGACTTCCAATAATGGTGGCATGAGAAGGTTAGTGACTTTCTTCTGGAAAAATTAAGTCTAAAACAGGACAACATTTTAAAAAATAACTGTTTTGGGGTACTGAGCATGGATTGACAAATATTTAAGGCAGACGGAAAATAGAGAAACATTTCCTTCCTGAAAAATTATTAGAGCTTTGGGGAAGCTTCTGGCTCCATCTAGCTCTTTGGTAAGAACTCTTCCTTTGCAGCATGAGGATGATCATTCAGATAAGGAGTTTTCTTTTCAGAGGCAAGCAGACTTCATTTGGGCTGAGGGAGGGAAGCCCATGGCTTTTCCAGCTAAAAGCAGGAGAGTCAGTTGGGAAAAGAAGGGATACCCCTGGAGATTTGCTAGCCAAAATGTTCAGTCCTGGTGTGCGGCAATCAATGGACTAGGCAGAACCTTTAAAGAGAAATCCTAGAAAAGAGAAAGCTACAGAAGCCCTCAGCAAAGCTCTCTGTACACTCCTGGCAGATGAGAAAACTATCCACGAGCAGAGGAGACCCCAGAGAAGACAGTGAAAAGTGAAAGCGAAGGAAGCCTTATGAGCTGGTGGCAACTTCGACTGTGTTGCCTTGCCCACAGTCTGATTAGGAGAGGGTAGGGGACTTCTGTGCCGAAGGTGTTTGAACACAACTTCTGTCCAACTCATTGGCTGACCTATTAGCTGTGCAGATACAGTGGCAACCTTTAGGTAGATAGGCTAAAAAAAATCACAGTAAGCTTAAAAAACCTAAGTAGTTAAGTTAGTGCCTAAACACAATGGGAGAGACAGATTCTGAAGTTTAAGTACAGGCAAGTTACTTAAAAAAAAAAAAAAAGAGCAACCTTCAGAAAAAAGATTTTTAAAAATCCAGACTTGCTAAGTATATTATCTAAAATATTCAGTTTTCAACATAAGTTACTGGACATGCAAAGACATAGGAAAGAGTAATACTTAGATACAAAAGAGTCAAAAGAAACTGACCATGAAACATTCCAGAAGATTGATTTAGCAAACAGAGACTTCAAAGTACTTACTATAAATATGTTCATAAAGTAAACTGTGTTAATTATGATTCAATATAGAGAGAGACTCAGAAAAAACAAACTGTAAAAAAGAACAAAATGGAATTCTACAGATAGTGATTTAAATATAGTGATTTAAATGAAAAATTCACTAGGTATACTTAATTGCAGATTTGAAATAGCATAAGAAAGGAAAAATAGGCTTGAAAATAGATTAGTGGAAAATATCCAATTCAACAAAGAGAGAAAAAAGGTTTAAAGAAAAATTAAAAGAGGTTTGCTGACCTGTGCAATACAATCAAGCATTCCAACATAAGTTTAATGGGAGTCCCAGAAGGAAAAGAGATATTAAAAATGGTAGAAAAATTATTTGATAAAATAATGGTTTCAAACTTCCAGAATTCGATGTAAAACATAAAGCTACTGACATAATAAACTCAGAAAACACAAAAATGACACTGACACACAACAGTTAAAGAGCTGAAAGCCAGAAACAAAGAGAAAGTAGCAGACTATAGCTACCAATGTACAGAGAATAACAATGTGATTGAAAACAACTGTATTCTCAGGGGATAAAAAGGAAGGCAGTGGAATGACATTTAAATTGCCAAAAGGAAAAAAAAAAAATCTATCAAAGAAAATTTCTCAACCAAGAATGCTAACCAGTTGCAGCAGGATACCCTTTCTTATCTAGTGCATACGGCACATTCTCCAGGATAAACCAAATGGTAAACCACAAAACAAATCTATTGCATTTAAAATTATTAAAATTATGCAAAGTATATTCTCCCATATACTGATTTAAATCAGAAATCAGTAGTACAAAATAATCTGAGAAATCTCCAAGTACCTAAAAATTAAATAACTCAACACTAATTAACCCAGGGGAAGTCACAAAAAAATTCAGAAAATATTTTGATTCGAATGAAAATGAAAGATAACAATACATGGATATAATGGAATACAGCGAAAGTAGTGCTTAGAGAAAAATTTGCAGCTTTAAACACCTCCATTAAAAAGGAAGACCCAAAATTATTAATTTAAGCTTCTACCTTATGAATCTAGAAAATAAAGAACTCAAATTCAACACAACTAAAAAGAAGGGGGGAAATATCAGATTAAAAATCGATGGGATAAAATAGAAAATAGGGTGAATTATAGGGAGAGAAGAGAAAAAGAGACAGACAGACAGACACAGATTATCAAAATCAAGAATGACCGTTCATCAATACAGATCCCAGAACAATTAAAAGGATGAGACGCTACTTTTACAAATTATTTTACGTCAGTGAATACAATGAAAAAGAAAAAGTCCTAGAAACACACAAATATAGGTTTATGAGGTAGAAGAAAGACTTACGAACCTACATCAGGGAAAGGAATTGATTTAGTCCAGAAAAGTATCTTCAGAAGTGCTTCCCTACTCATTTTATAAGGTCTGTGTTACCCGGATATCCAACCAGATAAAGACAAAACAAGAGAAGGAAACTACATACCAGTATATCTTGTGAACATGAACACAAAAGTCTGTCATTAAATATTAGCAATCCAGCAAAATATAGAAATTGTCCTATATCATGAACAATGGTATTTATCCCAGAAATACAAGGTTGTTTTGATATTCAAAGAATAAAAGACAAAACCCATAAGATCATCTCAGTAGATGCAGAAAAATCATTTCATAAAAATCACCCATTCAAGATTAAAAAAAATATTGACAATCTAGGGGTAGAAGGGATTTTATTAACCTAACACAGCATCTATGAAAAACATACAACCAATATCATACTTAAAGGTAAAGGTCTGAATGCTCTCCCCTTAAGATTGGGAAAAGAGTTAAGGATGTTCACTCTTGTCACTTCTAATCAGTATTTTATTGGAAGTTCTAGCCAATGAAGTAAGGCACAGAACAGAAATAAAAGACCTACAGATGGGAAAGGATGAAGTAAAACTGTCCTTATTCAATGATGACATAATCTTGTATGTAGAGATTTCTAAGGTTTAGGAAATATTTATATATCACCCTCCTACAGCCAATAAGCAAGTTTAACAGGGCCATGAGATAGATGATCATTATACACATATCTATTGTAATTCTATCTACTATTTACAGTTTCCAAAAGTGAAATAAAAAAAAATTCCTTTCATAATAACATCAAGATGAATAAAATACTTACAAATAATTTAACATATTTAATGAAATTTTAACAAAATAAATACAATTCCTATACACTGAAAACTATAAAACATTGCTGAAATAAAATGGAACACTACTTCTCAATAAAAAAGAACAGACTATTTATACATGCAACAATGTGAAGAAACATATAGAGGCAGACACATAAGAGTACATATTGTATGATTTCATTTATATGAAATTTCTTTAGAAGGCAAAATCATAAAAATTAGCTGGGTGGTACCCCGGAGCTGGGGAGGTGAGGGATCATTTCAGAGTGAAGGGAATGATATAAAACTGTATTGTGGTGATTAGCTGAATAATTTGTAAAGAACTTATTAAAGCTCATTGAAATGAACAAGTAAAATGAATAAAATTTGTGCAAAAATGAATAAATTTTGCCACAATAAAGTTATTTTAAAAAGAGAAAAATAGCCCTTTGATTATAAATAAAAATATTCTCTGAAACAAACAAATTACTGAGAGAAAAGAACAATGACAACACTAAAGATTTCCTGACATTCATTGAAAATGTTGAAACAAAACAAAGCCTGTAATATTATACTCAGAATCCATTCTGAAAATAATATAACCATAGATTGAGCATATAGATATGAAATTATTTAAAAATTGCCACAATAAAATTTTCAGAGTGCTAGGACATTAGCTATCTTCACAAATATTTTATACCAAATTTATTTGGGTCTGAAGTACAGTATGAGGTCAATAAATATATTTTGATTGAATAAATGAATAAAAGTAATTTGCTACTTCTATTTAAGTCTCTGGTGATTTAATCTGGACTTTTACCTAAATTATTATTACATATTTGCATGCATTTGTTAGAAATATGAGACAACTTTGAATACAACAGTAATATCACTATTACTTACAGATTAAAGAGGAAATACATTTTGTTTGCTGTTATGTTTTCATTACATCTGAAGTGGATTAATAAACAGAAAGCAATTAATTGCTTCACTTGCTTCTGTAAAATGATATTCTTAGAAGACCACTAGGGTTTTGAATAAGAACTACTTAATTTAAGTAATTTAATTTAAGCATTATGCATTATGTGATACTTATTGCCAACTAATAAGAAAACGTTACATTATTTTATATTAAACATTTTATTTATAATTGCAGGTGTCCCTTTCAATGATTTAATTGAAAAATTTTTTTAGAAAAACTTATTCTTTTAGGGTTTTGAGAAAAAGGAACTTCTCTTAAATTGGACAACATTCACAGTATCTGCATACATAGAACAATTTTATATTTGGTTAATTCAAATAAACACATAAAACTGAAATCACACTTACTCTTTGTTTTCGAACAGTATTGAACTACTGTACTAGGGCACTTTCATGAAAAATAATATATGAAAAGATATCCTTTCTCTCCATGTTCTTGTAGAGATTTCATATGCATCAGTTTGAGATATGCTATTGGTGTCTTACTTCCCCATTTATAATAAACACGATAAACCATTCTCTCTACGCGGACCTCTCACTGTTGTGGCCTCTCCCGTTGCGGAGCACAGGCTCCGGACGCGCAGGCTCAGTGGCCATGGCTCACGGGCCCAGCCGCTCCGCGGCATGTGGGATCTTCCCGGACCGGGCCACGAACCCGTGTCCCCTGCATAGGCAGGCAGACTCTCAACCACTGCGCCACCAGGGAAGCCCCCATTCTCGTTTTGACATAGTTCAGGGAGACAGGCTTTGATTCAACTGCCTCTTGGCTAAGCCTCTAGACTCTGAGACTCAAACAGATCAAAACTACTGATTCTAGGGATAAAGACGTTGAAACTGTGCTTCCCATGGAAAGGCGTTACAGTTCACATTCTGTAAGTGTGCATATTATTAGAACATCTTTACTGCATTTTAAAAAATGCGTATAAGCTAATATATAATGGTAAAAAAGCACCTTTGTCTTGTTTCATGTCAAAGGAATGAGTTTTCAATTAAGAAATTCTCCTTAAAATTTTAGTTTAATAACTTATTTGTGCTCTTCTGATTTTTGAATATAAAACAATATTCTTGATACAGTTTCATGTTAACGGTTATAATTCTAAAATTAAAGAGCACTTTTTATATCACCATTTTTTGCCAGTGACATTAGCATTTTCTGGTGTCATCAGCCTAACTCCCTAATCTCTAAGAACCATGATCTACTAGTAAAATGAACTTAAAGTTAATCTAATTTTTTGTTTCCCTCATTGAGTTATGTTCCATACTTAATAACCGAACAATATATTTATATATACTTCCCTAAAACAAGATAATAGTGATCTGTTTAAGAATTTTCTAGACATTCCACAAGTTCAAAATGCTGTAAAAGAGTGATCACTACGGGCTTCCCTGGTGGCGCAGTGGTTGAGAGTCCGCCTGCCGATGCAGGGGACACGGGTTCGTGGCCCGGTCCGGGAAGATCCCACATGCCGCGGAGCGGCTGGGCCCGTGAGCCATGGCCACTGAGCCTGCGCGTCCGGAGCCTGTGCTCCGCAACGGGAGAGGCCACGACAGTGAGAGGCCTGCGTACCGCAAAAAAAAAAAGAGTGATCACTACAATGGTCTCGGTGGCCTTCCCTTCTGAATGGTGTCTTCTGGACTGAGCATTGGGATTGACAGTGTAAATGTCAAGTCTTGAAATTTACATATCTCTTACTTTCTACCCAGTTACCTATGAATCTTTACACTCTCACAGATTGTGCTTCCCCTGGCCTATATTTATTTTGAATATTTTTTTGTCTAGGTTTATATTTTTATTACACTTATTTTGTGTGATTTTACCATAGTTATTGCATGAATATTATAATTATCAATATCCATTGCTTTTCTAGAGAGTACTGACTCTGAAGGAAAGAAAACTTGGCTCCATTTTAATAAACTATTTAGAAACAATTTTATGCTTCTGTTTTAGAGGTGAAGGGTATTTCAAACCCTCTTTAGGCACTGTGAAACACATGAAGACTGAGGCCCTTAACCCTAATCTCTTCCTCATTATTTCACCACTCTCCTCTTCCATAAGCATTTCTAGGAAATTCAACATTTAACATGCACCTACCCCCCAATATAATGCTCATATAATTGTGAAATTGTAAACTAAAATTCAAATCCCTTTGAGGAAGTAAACATTGTGAACATATATTGCCAAACTCCTATTCAAAACAATAAATATGAACCATTTCAAACATAGATGCTTGGTATCCCATAGACACAGGCTTTAGTGTAGAGAAACCAAATGCTAAGTGGCTTATACTTATCCAATATACAAAACTTTTGTGATATATAAATGTATTTTCGGTGTTTCTCAGAGATGAATTATAGAAGAATATCACCAATAAATACAAAAACAAAATTGTTTTAAGTATTTGTCCTAGGCTTCCAGGAAGATGGCAGAACAGTAAGACACGGAGATACCTTCCTCCCCACAGATACACCAGAAATACATCTACACGTGGAACAACTCCTACAGAACACCTACTGAACACTGGCAGAAGACCTCAGACCTCCCAAAAGGCAAGAAACCCCCCACGTACCTGGGTAGGGCAAAAGAAAAAAGAATAAACAGAGACAAAAGAAGAGGGACGGGCCCTGCACCAGTGGGAAGGAGCTGTGAAGGAGGAAAAGTTTCCACACACTAGGAAGCCCCTTCGCGGGCAGAGACTGCGGGTGGCGGAGGGTGGGGAAAGCTTCGGGGCCGCGGAGGAGAGCGCAGCCACAGGGGTGCGGAGGGCAAAGCGGAGAGATTTCCGCACAGAGGATCAGGGCCGACCGGCACGCACCAGCCCAAGAGGCTTGTCTGCTCACCCGCCGGGGCGGGCGGGGCTGGGAGTTGAGGCTTGGGCTTCGGTCGGAGCACCGGGAGAGGACTGGGATTGGTGGCGTGAACACAGACTGCAGGGGGTTAGTGCGCCACGGCTAGCCGGGAGGGAGTCCGGGGAAAAGTCTGGAGCTGCCGAAGAGGCAAGAGACTTTTTCTTACCTTTGTTTCCTGGTGCGCGAGGAGAGGGGATTAAGAACGCTGCTTAAAGGAGCCCCAGAGACGGGCGCGAGCCGCGGCTAAAAGCGCAGACCCCAGAGACGGGCATGAGACGCTAAGGCTGCTGCTGCTGCCACCAAGAAACCTGTGTGCGAGCACAGGTCACTATCCACACACCCCGCTTCCGGGGAGCCTGTGCAGCCCGCCACTGCCAGGGTCCCGGGATCCAGGGTCAACTCCTCCGGGAGAACGCACGGTGCGCCACGGGCTGCTGCAACGTCACGCCGGCCTCTGCCGCCGCAGGCCCGCCCCGCACTCCGTGCCCCTCCCTCCCCCCCCACCACCCCCTGGCCTGAGTGAGCCAGAGCCCTCGAATCAGCGGCTCCTTTAACCCAGTACTGTCTGAGCGAAGAACAGACGCCCTCGGGCAACCTACACGCAGAGGCGGGGCCAAATCCAAAGCGGAGCCCCGGGAGCTGTGAGAACGAAGAAGAGAAAAGGCAATCTCTCCCAGCAGCCTCAGGAGCTGCGGATTAAAGCTCCACAATCAACCTGATGTACCTGCATCTGTGGAATACATGAATAGACAAGGAATCATCCCAAATTAAGGAGGTGGACTTTGAGAGCAAGGTTTATGATTGTTTTCCCCTTTTCCTCTTTTTGTGAGTGTGTATGTGTATGCTTCTGTGTGAGATTTTGTCTGTATAGCTTTGCTTCCGCCATTTGTCCTAGGGTTCTATCCGTCCGTTTTTTTTTTTAAATTTTTTTTCTTAATAATTATTATTTCAATAACTTTATTTTACTTTATCCTCTTTCTTTCTTTTTTCCTTCCTTCCCTCCTTCCTTCCTTCCTCCCTCCCTCCCTCCTTTCTTTCTTTCTCTCTTTCTACTTCTACTAATTCTTTCTTTCTACTTTTTCTCCCTTTTATTCTGAGCCGTGTGGATGAAAGGCTCTTGGTGCAGCAGCCAGGAGTCAGTGCTGTGCCTCTGAGGAGGGAGAGCCAACTTCAGGACACTGGTCCACAAGACACCTCCCAGCTCCACATAATATTAAACAGCGAAAATCTCCCAGAGATCTCCACCTCAACACCAGCACCCAGCTTCACTCAACGACCAGCAAGCTACAGTGCTGGACATCCTATGCCAAACAACTAGCAAGACAGGAACACAACCCCACCCATTAGCAGAGAGGCTGCCTAAAATCATAATAAGTCCACAGACACCCCAAAACACACCACCAGACGTGGACCTACCCACCAGAAAGACAAGATCCAGCCTCATCCACCAGAACACAGGCACTAGTCCCCTCCACCAGGAAGCCTACACAACCCACTGAACCAACCTTAGCCACTGGGGACAGACACCAAAAACAACGGGAACTACGAACCTGCAGCCTGCAAAAAGGAGACTCCAAACACAGTAAGATAAGCAAAATGAGAAGACAGAAAAACACACAGCAGATGAAGGAGCAAGGTAAAAACCCACCAGACCTAACAAATGAAGAGGAAATAGGCAGTCTACATGAAAAAGAATTCAGAATAATGATAGTAAAGATGATCTAAAATCTTGGATATAGAATAGACAAAATGCAAGAAACATTTAACCAGGACCTAGAAGAACTAAAGATGAAACTAACAACGATGAACAACACAATAAATGAAATGAAAAATACTCTAGATGGGATCAATAGCAGAATAATTGAGGCAGAAGAACAGATAAGTGACCTGGAAGATAAAATAGTGGAAATAACTACTGCAGAGCAGAATAAAGAAAAAAGAATGAAAAGAACTGAGGACAGTCTCAGAGACCTCTGGGACAACATCAAACGCACCAACATTCGAATTATAGGGGTTCCAGAAGAAGAAGAGAAGAAGAAAGGGACTGAGAAAATATTTGAAGAGATTATAGTTGAAAACTTCCCTAATATGGGAAAGGAAATAGTTAGTCAAGTCCAGGAAGCACAGAGAGTCCCATACAGGATAAATCCAAGGAGAAATACACCAAGACACATATTAATCAAACTGTTAAAAATTAAATACAAAAAAAACATATTAAAAGCAGCAAGGGAAAAACAAATAACACACAAGGGAATCCCCATAAGGTTAACAGCTGATCTTTCAGCAGAAACTCTGCAAGCCAGAAAGGACTGCCAGGACATATTTAAAGTGATGAAGGAGAAAAACCTGCAACCAAGATTACTCTACCCAGCAAAGATCTCATTCAGATTTGATGGAGAAATTAAAACCTTTACAGACAAGCAAAAGCTGAGAGAGTTCAGCACCACCAAACCAGCTTTACAACAACTGCTAAAGGAACTTTTCTAAGCAAGAAACACAAGAGAAGGAAAAGACCTACAATAACGAACCCAAAACAATTAAGAAAATGGGAATTTTCTTAATTCCCATACATACATATCGATAATTACCTTAAATGTAAATGGACTAAATGCTCCCACCAAAAGGCACAGATTGGCTGAATGGATACAAAAACAAGTACAAATACAAAAACAAGACCCATATATTTGCTGTCTACAAGAGACCCACTTCAGACCTAGAGACACATACAGACTTTAAGTGAGGGGATGGAAAAAGATATTTCATGCAAATGGAAACCAAAAGAAAGCTGGAGTAGCAATTCTCATATCAGACAAAATAGACTTTAAAATAAAGACTATTAGAAGAGACAAAGAAGGACACTATATAATGATCAAGAGATCGATCCAAGAAGAAGATATAACAATTGTAAATATTTATTCACCCAACATAGGAGCACCTCAATACATAAGGCAAATACTAACAGCCATAAAAGGGGAAATCAACAGTAACACATTCATAGTAGGGGACTTTAACACCCCACTTTCACCAATGGACAGATCATCCAAAATGAAAATAAATAGGGAGACACAAGCTTTAAATGATACATTAAACAAGATGGACTTAATGGATATTTATAGGACATTCCATCCAAAAACAACAGAATACACATTTTTCTCAAGTGCTCATGGAATGTTCTCCAGGATAGATCATATCTTGGGTCACAAATCAAGCCTTGGTAAATTTAAGAAAATTGAAATTGTATCAAGTTTCTTTTCTGACAACAATGCTATGAGACTAGATATCAATTACAGGAAAAGATCTGTAAAGTATACAAACACATGGAGGCTAAACAATACACTACTTAATAACGAAGTGACCACAGAAGAAATCAAAGAGGAAATCAAAAAATACCTAGAAACAAATGACAATGTAGACACGATGACCCAAAATCTATGGGATGCAGCAAAAGCACTTCTAAGAGGGAAGTTTATAGCAATACAATCTTACCTTACGAAACAGGAAACATCTCGAATAAACAACCTAACTTTGCACCTAAAGCAATTAGAGAAAGAAGAACAAAAAAACCCCCACAGTTAGCAGAAGGAAAGAAATCATAAAACTCAGATCAGATATAAATGAAAAAGAAATGAAGGAAATGATAGCAAAGATCAATAAAACTAAAAGCTGGTTCTTTGAGAAGATAAACAAAATTGATAAACCATTAGCCAGACTCATCAAGAAAAAAAGGGAGAAGACTCAAATCAATACAATTAGAAAGAAAAACGGGAAGTAACAACTGACACTGCAGAAATACAAAAGATCATGAGTGATTACTAGAAGCAACTCTATCCCAATAAAATGGACAACCTGGAAGAAATGGACAAATGCTTAGAAATGCACAACCTGCCAAGACTGAATCAGGAAGAAATAGAAAATATGAACAGACCAATCACAAGCACTGAAATTGAAACTGTGATTAAAAATCTTCCAACAAACAAAAGCCCAGGACCAGATGGCTTCACAGGTGAATTCTATCAAACATTTAGAGAATAGCTACCACCTATCCTTCTCAAACTCTTCCAAAATATAGCAGAGGGAGGAACACTCCCAAACTCATTCTACGAGGCCACCATCACCCTGATACCAAAACCAGACAAGGATGTCACAAAGAAAGAAAACTACAGGCCAATATCACTAATGAACATAGATGCAAAACTCCTCAACAAAATACTAGCAAACAGAATCCAACAGCACATTAAACGGATCATACACCATGATCAAGTGGGGTTTATTCCAGGAATGCAAGGATTCTGCAATATACACAAATCAATCAACGTGATACACCATATTAACAAACTGAAGGAGAAAAACCGTATGATCATCTCAATAGATGCAGAGAAATCTTTCAACAAAATTCAACACCCATTTATGATAAAAACGCTGCAGAAAGTAGGCATAGAGGGAAATTTCCTCAACATAATAAAGGCCATATATGACAAACCCACAGCCAACATCTTCCTCAATGGTGAAAAACTGAAAGCATTTCCACTAAGATCAGGAACAAGACAAGGTTGCCCACTCTCACCACTCTTATTCAACATAGTTTTGGAAATTTTAGCCACAGCAATCAGAGAAGAAAAAGAAATAAAAGGAATCCAAATTGGAAAAGAAGAAGTAAAGCTGTCACTCTTTGCAGATGACATGATACTATACATAGAGAATCCTAAAGATGCTACCAGAAAACTACTAGAGCTAATCAATGAATTTGGTAAAGTAGCAGGATACAAAATTAATGCACAGAAATCTCTGGCATTCCTATACACTAATGATGAAAAATCTGAAAGTGAAATCAAGAAAACGCTCCCATTTACCATTGCAACAAAAAGAATAAAATATCTAGGAATAAACCTACCTAAGGAGCCAAAAGACCTGTATGCAGAAAATTAAAAGACACTGATGAAAGAAATTAAAGATGATACAAATAGATGGAGAGATATACAATGTTCTTGGATTGGAAGAATCAACATTGTGAAAATGATGATACTA
Organism: Delphinus delphis; assembly: GCF_949987515.2. Taxonomy (NCBI): domain Eukaryota; kingdom Metazoa; phylum Chordata; class Mammalia; order Artiodactyla; family Delphinidae; genus Delphinus; species Delphinus delphis. The sequence goes on from NC_082683.1 coordinate 173,551,812, forward strand.
CCCAAAGCAATCTACAGATTCAATGCAATCCCTATCAAACTACTACTGGCATTTTTCACAGAACTAGAACAAAAAATTTCACAATTTGTATGGAAACACAAAAGACCCCGAATAGCCAAAGCAATCTTGAGAACGAAAAACAGAGCTGGAGGAATCAGGCTCCCTGACTTCAGACTATACTACAAAGCTACAGTAATCAAGACAGTATGGAACTGGCACAAAAACAGAAAGATAGATCAATGGAACAGGATAGAAAGCCCAGAGATAAACCCACACACATATGGTCACCTTATCTTTGATAAAGGAGGCAGGAATGTACAGTGGAGAAAGGCCAGCCTCTTCAATAAGTGGTGCTGGGAAAACTGGACAGGTACATGTAAAAGTATGAGATTAGATCACTCCCTAACACCATACACAAAAATAAGCTCAAAATGGATTAAAGACCTAAATTAAGGCCAGAAACTATCAAACTCTTAGAGGAAAACATAGGCAGAACATCTATGACTTTAATCACAGCAAGATCCTTTTTGACCCACCTCCTAGAGAAATGGAAATAAAAACAAAAATAAACAAATGGGACCTAATGAAACTTCAAAGCTTTTGCACAGCAAAGGAAACCATAAACCAGACCAAAAGACAACCCTCAGAATGGGAGAAAATGTTTGCAAATGATGCAACTGACAAAGGATTAATCTCCAAAATTTATAAGCAGCTCATGCAGCTCAATAACAAAAAAACAAACAACCCAATCCAAAAATGGGTAGAAAACCTAAATAGACATTTCTCCAAAGAAGATATACAGACTGCCAACAAACACTTGAAAGAATGCTCAACATCATTAATCATTAGAGAAATGCAAATCAAAACTACAATGAGATATCATCTCACACCGGTCAGAATGGCCATCATCAAAAAATCTAGAAACAATAAATGCTGGATTGTGTGTGGAGAAAAGGGAACTCTCTTGCACTGCTGGTGGGAATGTAAATTGATACAGCCACTGTGGAGAACAGTATGGAGGTTCCTTAAAAAACTAGAAATAGAACTATCATATGACCCAGCAATCCCACTACTGGGCATCTACCCTGAGAAAACCATAATTCAAAAAGAGTCATGTACCAAAATGTTCTTTGCAGCTCTATTTACAATAGCCAGGAGATGGAAACAACCTAAGTGTCCATCTTTGGATGAATGGATAAAGAAGATGTGGCACATATATAGAATGGAATATTACTCAGCCATAAAAAGAAACGAAATTGAGCTATTTGTAATGAGGTGGATAGACCTAGAGTCTGTCATACAGAGTGAAGTAAGTCAGAAAGAGAAAGACAAATACCGTATGCTAACACATATATATGGAATTTAAGAAAAAAATGTCATGAAGAACCTAAGGGTAAGACAGGAATAAAGACACAGACCTACTAGAGAATGGACTTGGGGATATGCGGAGGGGTAAGGGTAAGCTGTGACAAAGCAAGAGAGAGACATGGACATATATACACTACCGAACGTAAGGTAGATAGCTAGTGGGAAGCAGCCGCATAGCACAGGGAGATTAGCTAGGTGCTTTGTTGCTGCCTGGAGGGGTGGGATAGGGAGGGTGGGAGAGGGGAGACGCAAGAGGGAAGAGATATGGGAACATATGTATGTGTATAACTGATTCACTTTGTTATAAAGCAGGAACTAACACACCATTGTAAAGCAATTATACTCCAATAAAGATTTAAAAAAAAAAAGTATTTGTCCTATTAAAATCTTCCATCCTATGAATTTAACATAGATTACATTCTTTGTAATTTTACCTGTTAAACAGCTTGAAATTTTATAGACCTTCTCTTAAATACTTTACTCCTTTAAATTTACTTTCTGTTCTTCAGCCTGGATTATTTTTATTCACTGGTAAAGGGCACCTTAGTTTTATAGCACCTGTCAGTATTGTGGGTCATAAGTTTCTCTCAGTACATTTGGATAGGAGTTGGTAGAAGATATCAGTGCATTGTATGGCAGTCATCCTTTTGCCCAGAAACTTACTAAATCCTTTTTATAACACACTTCATCATTCCTATCTACAGGCCTGATAACCAAGGCTTTTTGCACGGCAATGGTATAGTTCAGCTCTTCAAGCAGGTTTTATCCCAAATAGAACTAATAATGTACATTTAGTAGAAGATGGCTAGGTAATAAAATCCACAGACATTTCTATTCTTTATTTGAATGTTACATTTGTTTCCAATGAGTTTGTGTATACAGTATAAATGTACACATCTATAATGAGTGTGTGTGTATTGTATGTGAATGAAAGGTGTGGTGGGATCTAAAATCTTTTAGAGTCAAATGTTGCTAAGCCCTTCTCAGATATGATCTATTTACATGTGTCTTTTATATGCAATACAAAGGTTTTATATGTTATATATATGTTATATACTTGAATTTTTAGTTAAGTAAATATAAAACTTTTGGAAGTTACCTTTATTTATTTATTTATTTATTTTGTGGTATGCGGGCCTCTCACTGCTGTGGTCTCTCCTGTTGCGGAGCACAGGCTCCGGATGCGCAGGCTCAGGGGCCATGTTTCACGTGCCCAGCCGCTCCGCGGCATGTGGAATCCTCCCGGACTGGGGCACGAACCCATGTCCCCTGCATCGGCAGGCGGACTCTCAACCACTGTGCCACCAGGGAATCCCTGGAAGTTACCTTTTTAGAGAAATTTGGAGCACCTGATGTGAATTACCAAATTAGATTTAATTTCATAAACCTCATAAAGTATTCTAATAAAGCTTACCTGTCCTAAAGTAGAAAAAAAAATGTATATAGGACTTACTTATGAACAAATAAAATATTGAAAATAGGAAAGGAAAGCAACAATAAAGTCCAATATCCTTCTCTTGGCTTTTATATCCTCACATGATTTGTCTTCTCCCTAATTTTCTGATTGCAAGTCCGGCTAGTCTCTCCTTTATTTATGAGTTTCTAATTAAGTTGGTCTCTTAATTCCTAAACTTCTAAGTTTGTATTACTTTAAAGCTTTTGTGCTTACTTTCTACTGTTTCCAAAAGACTCTATCTCTTTGGACTTTGGTAAAGTCTTTGCCTCCGGTCTTAAAGTCTCAGATTAAATGCCACATCCTCAAAATAGTCTGCCTTGATCACTCTTTTGGTAACATGTGCCCCAGCTATCGTGTTGTATTATGTTATTTGCTTTTATTTTCTTCCTAAGAATTATGACTTTCTGAAATAATCGTATCACTTACTTGCTTACTTGTTCATCTTCTTTCTACCACATGTCTCCAGCACAAAGAACAATGTTTAGCATGTGTTAGTGCAAAGTAAATATTTACTAAGGAAATGCAGTTGTTGAGCCCTTCTTTCTATTTCTTCATTTGACAGTAAACTCCACGTGAACAGGAAACATATCTATACTTGTTGATCCTCCATCACCAGCAACTAGCAAAGTATTTGGAACATATTGCACACTTCATACAGTTTAGTTGAACAAATGAATGAAATGAAATAAATCCTACATATTAATAAAAATAATCTGCTAGAAAAACATTAAATAATATATGAAAGAATACTCAGACTTGGTAGTAAAAAGAGATCTTCCAACTGAAACATTAAAAAAAAGTCTGATCAGCGTGTCAAAACTGCTTTTTAATAGGTATTATACAATACTGTCAAGTATGTGCAGAAAAATAGGCATGTTAAGAACATTTAGAAAGTGAAGGGTATTTTTTTCTCCATTTCTCTCTATTTCTAGATATACAGCTAAACCCTCTTTATAAGTTTTGTTGGGGTGCAGAGCAGTACTATCTCCCCTAAGGAGGTTAAAATGATCAGATACTGTTTATCTTAGCTAAATGTCTAGGCGGATTATCTTCACATGATGTGGGGAAGGCCAATGAAGTGTTGTGGTCAATTCATTTCGTTGCTTCAGAAGACTAACTTCTAGAACAACTTCAACATCTCTGTAGTTTAATAAAGTTTGTTTTCTATTTATACAAAATCCAATCAGTGTATGACCTTCCCCATGGTCGTTCCAGTCCCAAGATCCTTCCACCTTGTAACTCCACGCTACTCGTGACAAAATCTTCTCAGATCGGAAACATAATAGAGGATCACCTGCAAAAGTGATGCATATTCCTCTTGCACATATTTCCTTAGCCAGCACTCAGTGACGTGGCGTGGTCCATGTAAAGAAAGCTCTTATAATTATGTGCAGAAGAGGTGGAGTAAGAAAGTCTGGTGAGCAAAATAATATTTGTAGACATATTTAGGGAATCGTTTTTCATCTATCAAAATTTAATAGTGTGCACCACTTTTTCCTACAGTCTCATTTTTACAACTGTCTTCTAGAAATATGGTGAAACTCCATTCTAACACAAAAGTGATATCTAAAAAAGTCAGTGACAGGGAGTGGCTTATGAAATGGCAGGATAAACATGTCCAGCTAGTTGGCCAATAGCTCCTGTAGTCCAGCTGCCCAATCCATCTGAGTCCTATCTGTGATCTGTCATGTACCATCTGATTGTAATTGTCAATTCTGGCTTAAATATTGTTGGAGAAATTTCTGAGACTTGTGGTTGGCTAAGATTTTCAAAGAGTGGCAGTAATTGCAGGAATTTCACAGCTAGGCAACACACATTCTGTCAACCCATTCCAGACAAAATATTTGGACCAGTGGAGTACTGGGAATGTAGCTCAGTTCAAGAATGCAAAGTGTTGTAATTCATTTTCCAATCCCATTATATCCAAATTGACATTCTTCAATGCAACCTGTTAAAATGTTTTTTTGTCTCTTCAAATATATATGTGACACTATTTGTACAATAAATTTATACATTGATTGTAATTAAATGGAAACAATGTATATCTCCCAAAATGCTAACATACAAGGTGTTTACTTATGAATTATAGAATAAAAATAGTAGTTAAAAAGAATGAGTTAATCTATAAATATTGACTTTAAAAGGATGTCAACAGCATGTGATTAAATGAAAGGAAATTAATTGCATACCAAGGTATATGCAATAATAGCATTTGGGGAAAAAAAGAAAAATATGTATATAAATATTTACAGAGTTTTATAGTTTTTCATCTTGTTATTGTTGGTTTACGCAGGTGATGTTTTATTATAAGCATATCAGTTGGCTTCCCTCACTATATGTCCATTTTGTTTATGTTAATGTGCTTACTAGTTTTAAAAAATTAACTATTTTATTTTCTTGATATATTATTTCTCTCTCCCCTTACACCTTCTCCCATTCATTCAGTATGATCATTCTCAGTCCAGGAGAAGGGACATAAAGCAAAGTGTAGAAGAAAAAAATGCTATTTATCTATCTGTTTGTTTGTGAAAGTCTAGGTTATTTTGGCCATGGAAAGAAATCTGGTACAAAGAAGATATCTGAGAGAACACACAAAGAGTAACACAGAAACTTCTCACAGCTCTCATCCAACCTCACCAAATCATAAACAGATTGTAAAGAGAAGCTATTTTTTTGCTGATATAGTTATCTCCACCCCTACCCAGTCCCCAAATTCTGATTTTTCCAGGAATACACAGCAGAATGCTCAGAAAGATGTTGAAATCTGAGAACAGAGTAGACTTAAGATCTGCTTTCTATGGAAGTGGCAAGATCCTGGGAACTAGCTGTGTGGTGTATTTAGACTGACGGCATCTAAGGCAACAACATCTAATGGTACCACATTTGTAATTTAAATTTTTTTTGGTGACCATACTTAAAAAGGTAAAAAGAAATAAGTGAAATTAATTTTAATAATATATTTTATTGAACCTAATATAACCAAATGTAATCATTGCACCAAGCACAAAGGAGTCAATCTAAAAATCTTTGATGATATTTTACTTTTTTTCCATATTGTCTTCAAATTCTGGTATGTATTTTATACTTACCACACAGCTCAAATCCAACTGGACACATTTCAAGTGCTCCATAATCACATGTGGTGAGTGGCTCCTGCACTGGACAGCACAGATGTCACAGCAAAGCACAGCATGGGGTGACAGAGTGGCACCCATGCAACCAGTGGTGTCATCAGATTGAAGGAAGAGCCATGGCAGGACAAACTTATTGGGAATGAGAACAGGCTGGTTCAGTGGTGGAATCTTGCCAGAACTTTGACTCAGAGTAAACCCAGGAGCTTAGACTCAAACCAGAACAAGGAAATGACTAAAACTAAGGTTCCACTAGCCCAGCAGAAGGAGAGTTTGAAATAGGTATTGTCTAGTTGTGGAAATAATATAGGTTATGTTTCTTGGATTGAGATTTATAAATATATAATTAATTAAACAAAGAAGAAATTTCAAAAGGTCACACAAACTATTTACTGGGAAGTAGTTTGGGCCAGGAAGAGAGGACTTTTACCTTTCATTTTTGTTTTCTGCCTTAGAAATATAAACATTTCAGAGAAAGTTGTAAGGAATGAATCATTTTTCTTTGTTTTCTGGGGAAAATTATATTTTTTTAGTATGTTTCTGGATGATAATGACTGATATCGTTCTACTTTTCTGTTTAGGTCTTGAGGTGAAGATTTTGGGAACAGTGTTCTTAAGTAGAAATTTCATTTAAGTAACATAAATTTAGAAGCAATTCCTATAATTTTTACATTCTTCTATCAGTATTTGAGTACAAGCAGGATATTAAACATATAGAACATGTTATCTTATTCAGAATGATTTTTATTATTTCTGCATCTTTAAAATTTGTTTTCTTTTTCAGTAACCAGTAAAATAATAGAGCATATATTTATAACTTAGATGTTTATAAGTCTAAGCTATTGAGCTTAGCTATTGAGCTATTGATCATAATAAAAAATAACTGTTCAGCCAGAGATTTCAAGTTACTTCTCAATGAGATAAAATTGGAGCAATTCAAATTAGTAACAAATTAAGACTCAGTATTTATGTTATTAACTACCATGTAAAAAGTCCTAGTAATACTAGAACCTTCCAGAAGATTTTCCTCTCAACACACTAATAAAAAAGTAGGTTACTTATTCTTTCTTTTAATAAATCAAATAACCTAAGAGGCAAAGTTTATTTTGTATCCTCATAGTGATAAAAGAGAAATTGCTCTGACTGTTACCTTATAGTTATTTTCTTAGTTGTTTATATGAAAGTCAAAATTCTAAAGACAAGTTATTTTGTTTCACAGTTAGGATACAGACTATTTTGCCCTAAATTAAAAAAAATAAATGTAAAACTATGACAGGGTTTCAAAGATTGGGAATTATAAGAGAACCCCATAAAAAGATCTTGTCTATGCTGTATAATATTATCACATCTAGCCATATGTGGCTGTTTAAATTTAATTTTTTAAAAATTCATGTCTTCAGTTACACTGTCCAAATTTTAAGTACTTTGTAGCTGCATGTGAGTAGTGGCTCCAGATTGGACACTGCAGATATAAAACTTTTCCATCATTGCAGATAGTTTTATTGGACACCACAGGTAGATCTCTAAGCTGACAATGCATTTAAATGTTCATCACTTTACTGGCAAATGTTAATCCTTCAATAAAAGGCTAGAAATTATTAAAATTTACTTTCATGGATAATAATACACAAAGATGATATTTTATGAAATCCATAAATGCAATATTATCAATAATAAATGTAAAAGGACAGAATGTTTTTTTACTAGTTACGTGGTAGAAACAATGGGAAGGAATTCCTGCTTCCCCAAATATTGTTCTAGGCACACAAATCTTGTTACAAGAATATCACAAGCTTTTATTGTTGTTTTAGCATATTGCTGTGCCACTCATAAAGGTGAGGCTTTACCATTTCTGTGGCCATTTATCCAGAAATAGATGAGGGCTTACATGAAAAAAATGGAGTTGAGAGGAAGGGGATTAAAGCTATAAGTCAATGGGATAAGATATTTTTTCATCATTTAAACAATGGACAGATCAAGAGATAAATAATATCCTGGAATAAAGCTGGTGTTCACTACGAAAACTGGGAAGTGAAGAATCACCACAGAGCTACATATGTATATATTTTTTTGTCTTCCTGGGATCTTGTGTAGAATGTGCCAGAAAGCTTTGGAAGCCATTTTTCTCTAGCTCGATAAGAGCCACTTTCTTACTTACATTCTTTGTATTCAACTTTCATTCCAGTTTTGTTGGAAAAAATTTTCAAACTCCTGATTCGTACAGCTGCACCAAGGGTATAAAAATCTGGACTTTTTTCGGATTTGAGACTTCCAATGTTGAGTTTGCCAAAGCCCAAGAATTAAAATACCCTGCCCCCCACACCCATGGGTGTTGCTGTGCACACACAGGGAAATATTTCTTCCAGTACTGAAATGTGCAGGTTTTATGTGCTTTATTTCATAAAGGAAACTCATTTTGAGAAGTAAGATAATTTATTTTCCCTGTGACTTTCTTTGTATGCAACTATTTTCCGATTAGACACAAATTCTATAAGAAAATAATTAAATAAATTTAAATTGAAGGAGGATATCTATGATGGTATCTTAGAAATAGAAAGCAATGTCTCTAATCCTCACAGAAGCACATTTCTATTATTTCTCATATTAATTTGACTTAATAGCATCGTTTCTATCTCTAACAACCATAAGCATCTGAGGGAACCAATAAGCTGTAAATAATGCACTTTCTCCCTTGAAGTCATGTTATTGAAGTACCAGTTACTTCAAAATAAATCACATATTTATTTCACAAGTTGTTAATACTAGGACCACCTTGGAAAGAATTTAATAGGACTATAGGAATATAGAATAATTATGGAAGTTCTTAAAGAAGCACTTGTTTAAGAATAGGTAATTATGGAAACAAATATTTGTACCTTAAGCAGCTATTGTTTGTTTTACTACTGTCTTGTTATTCCTAAAAGTTTAATTATTAAATTTATTTTTCTTTAATATTGATTAATAATTGGGCTTGACCAGATTTCTTTCCATGGCAATGCTATAATGTATTTACTGATGTTCCCCCCAAATTTTCTACTTAATTAAGCTCCAACCTAATGTCACCGGTTTAAAAACAGAAAAAATAATTACTTCCGTAGGAATAGCAATTCTCAAAGGGCTACTTACTATGTGTCTTGAATTTTCTCTACTAGTTCAAGAAAGGGTAGCATCACATTGAAATGTGTAATATATAATTGGTGTAGTGCTGATTGTATTTGTATAATTTAATTCTCAAGTGATATTGCAATATAGGCATTATGATTCCCTCTTACAAATGAAGAAAACGGGTTAGAAATATTAAATGACATTCCTCAGTTAATAATGATGACGATGGAGCCAAAATGTACAGTGTGGAGAAGATAGTCAATAATTATGTAATCTCTTCGTATGGTGACAGACAATAACTAGACATCGTGATGATCATTTTGAAATGTATAGAAATATCGAATCACTATGCTGTGTATGAGGAACTAGCATAGTGTTATGGGTAAATTATACTTCAAAACAAACAGACTTATAGAAAAAGAGATCAGTTTTGTGGTTACCAGAGGTGTGGGTGGGGGAATTGGATGAAGGTGGTCAAAAGAGAAAATCTTCCAGTTATAAGATAAACAAGTACTGGGGTTGTGATGTTAGGGCATTTTTGTTGGGAGAAAATCCTCACATAGAGGGTGCTGGTTGTGAATTGTGAAGTATCCTGAAGTACCTAGGAGCCTGTTTTTCTATCATTTCCACTAAAGTTATCCTAAAATAAAAACAGAATAAATTAAATTCACATGTCCTATCCCCTAGGATTTTAATTTTAAAATAAGCCATTATTTATTTACCAGATCAATTAAATAACATTGTACCTTAAAATCGTAAATTATATAAAATCATAGTTCTATAAAATGAGACTCAATGGCAACCTTGAATAAGTCAAAGAATAAATGTACCTGACAAGTTAAATAGGCAAGAAAGGCTTTATCCAAAACTAGTACAAGAGGAGAGAGAGCTTGAACTCAACTCCTATGGAACAAAAAACGAGAGAGTTTTAAAGCATTGGGATGAGCTGGTGGAAAAGTACAGGAAGACCTTAGCAGGAGGTGGGAAACTATAGTGAGGCATTCTCTGTTTGTTAACTGTTCCTTATGAAAGTTAGGTTCCTGACCTCCCACATTTACTAGGAGATAGGGGAGCTGTCTTCTTTGATGGCTACATTTCAAAGGGATGTCTCCCAGGTCCTTGAGACACACATTCTTAGTTTTGTAAAAAATTAATAAGCAGAAACCTCGATGAAATAGATTTGGGAGGCCAGACTGGGGAGCTCTCATGCCCTGCTACAAAAGCAGAGCCCAACAGGAAAAAGTAGGACTCCTTTTCCAAAAGGGATTCAGCCAGTGAAAAGCCATGACTCTTTGTTTACTACAGCCTTCCCAACTTCCTTTTTCTCTCTATAAAGGCATTCTCCTTCCTTTGCTGTGTGGGAACTTGCACGGAGGCTCACCATGGTTGCAGACCCCGAATTGCAATTTTCTTCTGATCCCAAATAAACCTATCTTTGCTGGAGAAATAACTGGCAGTCTATTCATTTTAGGTCAATAGTTTATAAAACTGGCAAGAGGCTGAGAGAAAGTTTATATCTCAAAGGGTCAGAGCAAGAATTTACAATCAAATTTTTCTAAAGTTAATGCTTTTAAAAAGGGAGGTTAGGGCATAGAGTCAGGAAGAAGCCTGTTTAAAATGTAGCCAAGTTGAGGGAAATGTTAAGCCTGTCTTGGTCAATACTTGATATCCACTGTTGCAGTCTTTTGTTGTTGTTGTTAACTTTTAATTTGAAATAACTTTAGGCTTAACCCAACCTCTCCCCCAAAACTGCATAAGTAGCACAGAGAGTTCCCATAGCTCTTTCCCAAATTCTACTGTTATCTTCTTACATAATCACAGTACAATTGCAGAAACTAGGAAAGTAACATTGATGCAATACTATTAACTATGTTACAAAACATATTTGAATTTCACCAGTTGTCCCACTAACATCTTTTTTTTTCATCCAGGATCCCATTTAGTTGTCATATCTCCTTATTCTCTTTCATTCTGTGACAACTTGCAGTATTTGTGTGAGTGTCTTTGATGACCTTGACACTTTTGAAGTCACCTAATCAGGCTTTTTTGGCAAACTGTCTCTCAATTTGGGTTTGTCTTATGTTTGCACATGATTAGATTGGAGTTATACAGTTTGGCCAAGGGTGTCACTGAAATTCTGTTTTTCCCCTCTTAGTGCATCAGGGTGTGCCTGATGTCAATATATCTTATTACTGGTGCTGACACGTTGATCACTTGATTAAGGTGGTGTCTGCCAGTTTTCTTCACTGTAATTACTATTTTTCCCTTTATAACAAGTTAGTATCTTCTGAGGATATATTTTGAAGCTATGCAAATATCCTTTCTCTTATCATATTTTGCCCACTAATTTTAGCAACCATTGATGGTTTTTTGCCTGCAACAATTATGACTGTGACATTTGCTAATAGTGACTTTTTATTTAATTTCCTCCCAACATTTATAAATTAAAATTATGCTGTAAGAAAGAATATTCCTCTTCCCTCAATGGCTTCTGTTTTTCTTTGTTCATTTATCTTTATCAGATGGACTTGTGGATACTTATTTTATTCTATGGGGTAGAATAACATCATTATTTATTTTATTGTTTATATTGCTGCATTCTCCAGCAGATATCCCACTTTGGGAGGCTTAGACCTGGGAGATTTGAGAAGAATAAAGGAAACTTTCCACCTTGTGTTCACCTTGTGTTAACTGAATGGCTTTATTGCTCTAACAAAAAGACCCTACAACATGGTGGCAAAGATAAAGGATTACTTCAGATGTAACAATCTAGATATAGGCACTATGTGACTGGCAAGTGTCTCTTCCATCTTCAACAAGTGGCTTCTACTTGTGGGTCCTGAGAGCTCTTCTTCCATGTCATCTCTCCACCAGTAGAAATAAGGGAAATAGTGGGGATGTGCATGAAAAATTGCTTTCAGGACAATTTCTTCTCAAATCTCTTTGGCCAGAGCTGGTAATGTATCTATATCCCTCTGTGATTATGGCAAGGAAAATTAGTCTTGCCAAGAAACGTAGGTCTAGCATATTTATAGTTTAAAAATCTATTATAATGGAAGAAAAAAAAACCCCTGATATTAGGAGACAACTGACTGTCTGCTACAATCAACAGGAACTGAAGTTCACCAATGCAGTATCATTCTGGACTGAAATTCATTATGGTTTGTTTAGGTAGAGTGGCTTCATAGATAGATCAAGAGATATGTCAATCAAGTATTCATCTCAGAACCTCTGAAACTTGAAAGAGAGAGAGAAATAAAATTTTCTAAATGTGAATGAAAATCATTAAAACTTTCAGTAGTTACTTATCTCAGTAAATTAAATATCTCTAACTTATTATCATGCAGACTCCACCATACTATAGGGTAGAAGCTGTTTCTCTCTTTCTGAGACAACTTTTGTAGATACGAAAAAACTATGCAAGATAAAATTATATGCTCAGTAAATATTTCTTGAACAAATGAGCAAATGTTACTTAATGAGTTCTCCATACAACAGGTTAATTTCAGTATACATTCCACCAAGTAGATAAAAATATAATAAATATAATGTGTAGAGAGTAAATATAAGAGTAACTATAAAATACATAACATAAGATAATCACGTTATGTTGATTTATAATTCCCACTGCATAGTAATCATACATAAAATGGTCATTATTGATTAAGTGGATCCATGCACCAGCCCTCACATGGAGTCTATGAAGTTGAAATAGTGTTACTCCAATTTTCCACATGAGGAAACTAAAACACAAATTTAAAATGATTTTTTAAGATGCTAGGGCTACAAGTCCCAGCATTTTGAAAGAGGGAAGGTACATCACTATGCTGTGGCTGACAGTGTATTTTAAAATGGTGACAACAGATATAGCACAACACGTGCTCTTTTACAATGCGACTTTCACTCTACTCACCTTAAGAGCCAAGGTATGTGTTCACTCCCCTTAAATCAGGGTGGGTTTGTAGCTATGACAGAAATGATTCTATATGACTTCCAAGGTAAGGTCATAAAAATTTTGCATACTTTCTTTGGTGGCTTGAGCCACAATGTAAGCTCTCCTGAGGCCACCATGCTGTGAAAAATCCCCAAATAGCTGATGCAGAGGGACCACAGAGATAGTCCTGAGGTGACAGGAAGTGAGTGAAATGTTCCAGCTCCAGTCTGATTGCCACTGCATGAGGGACTTCACCTCAGAAATGCCCTGCTGGGTGTTTCCCAAACTCCTTACTTACAGAAACTATGAGACATCATAAAATGATTGCTGTTTTAAGCCACGAAGTTTGGTGGTAATACTCATATTGTACTTTCTAACCAAGGTCTTCACTGGTTAGCATGGGTAGTAGTGGCTTGTCTACCCACCTCAATAACTCATTCTTCTACCTTGCTTACATTTCTAACACAATCTAACTTGCCATATAGTTTGCATATTTGTTCTTGTCTATCTCCAGTAAAACGTAAACTTCTTTTTGATGTAAGCAATGACTTTTTTTGGCCATACTGTTTACTGCTGTAGCCCCAGTGGCTGGAAGTATGTCTGGCACTCAGTGACCACTGAATAAGTAGTTATTGAGTGAATAACTAAAAGTGGTGAATAGGGAGATGATAGAGAGAAATAATAGATAGCTGCATACAGATAGACTAAATGAAAAATGATAAAAGCAGTAAAGAATATGTGGTATAGAGAACAGTATGGTGGTCCCTTAAAAAACTAAAAATAGGACTTCCCTGGCAGTCCAGTGGTTTATACTCTGCACTTCCACTGCAGGCGGATCCAGTTTGATCCCTGGTCGGGGAACTAAGATCCCGCATGCCATGTAGCATGGCCAGAAAACAAACAAGGGCTTCCCTGGTGGTGCAGTGGTTGAGAGTCTGCCTGCCGATGCAGGGGACACGGGATCGTGCTCCGGTCCGGGAAGATCCCACATGCCGCGGAGTGGCTGGGCCGGTGAGCCATGGCCGCTGAACCTGCGCATCCAGAGCCTGTGCTCCGCAGCAGGAGAGGCCACAACAGTGAGAGGCCCTCATACCGCAAAAAAAAAAAAAAAGAAAAAGAAAAAGAAAAGAAAAACAAAACAAAAAATTAAAAATAGAGCTACCATATGATGCAGCAATCCCACTCTTGGGCATATATCTGGAGAAGACCATAATTCAAAAAGACACATGCACCCCAATGTTCCTTGCAGCACTATTTACAATAGCTAGGACATGGAAGCAACCTAAATGTCCTTCAAAAGAGGAATGGATAAAGAAGATGTGGTACATATATGATGGAATATTACTCTGCCATAAAAAAGAACAAAATAATGTCATTTGCAGCAACATGGATAGACCTAGAGATGTCATACTGAGTGAAGTAAGTCAGACAGAGAAAGACATATATCATATGGTATCACTTATTTGTGGAATCTAAAAAAAAAGCATACAAATGAAATTATCTACAAAACAGAAATAGAGTTTCAGATGTAGAAAACAAACTTAAGGTAACCAGAGGGTAAGACGTGGGGGGGGGGGGTAATAAATTGGGAAATTGGGATTGACACACACACACTACTATATATAAAATAGATAACTAATAAGAACCTTCTGTATAGCACAGGGAGCTCTACTCAATACTCTGTAATGACCTATATGGGGAAAGAATCTAAAAAAAGAGTTGATATACTTATATGTGTAACTGATTCATTTTGCTGTACAGCAGAAACTAACACAACACTGTAAATCAACTACACTCCAATAAAAATTAAAAAAAAAAAAGAATATGTGGTACAGATAGTTACACATTTTTGTGTCCAACAACGCCTGACATGGTTCCTCTGAGCCCATCTTAAACAAGTCATGTATTTAGAACTTTGACTCAAGTTCATTTCCTTTGTTATTCAAGAGATTTTAAGGAAGTCTTTGCTCTTATAAAGTATTCTTTCCATGAGAACTAAAATGAAACAGAAGAAAAAGACTACTTCATGGTAGTTAACAGAGAAAATAGTGTTGAAATCAATTTGCCTTCCTAGTCTCAAAATGGTGTTATGAGTTGTTTTTATTTTTGTTATTTCCCTTAAACCTATAGATATGACTTCTTGACTTTTGTTTTTCCTTTTCGTTTGGATAATGTAGGCAGGGTAAAATGGTGGTGAGTTACCCCATTCCTACTACAAGTATAGCTACTGCTGGGAAGGAAGGCGCTCCAGGGTTTTATGTACTGTAGCGCACTTCTTTATCTCTGAGAGGGGAAGTCTCTGCATTGATCACAGAGTGCATCTGTATTTTTATTATATATTGGAAGAGGCTCAAACAATTTTTCTTTCCTAAAACATTAATCTCTTTTGAAATGGCCATCGAACAACTTTACCTTTTTATCAATGGGAAATGCCTATTATTTTTTTATTCGTAAATACTACACACTGTCCAGAACAATTATCAGATAATCGTCAAGAGAAAGAACTGTTGAAAAGAATGTCAAACATAATTTTCAAAAAAATTTTCTATCATAGCTTCACTTTTTTCCTTTATTCCTCCATATCACATTGGACTATAAGTGTTGAAAGGATTTTGGAAATTATTCTTTTAGACATAAGGAAAACTAAAGTCTATAGACTATCTTTTTTCTACCTTTAACATGAAAAAGAAATTAATGAATTTCATGGTATTAGTAGCTCTCTTTCTCAGGCTACCGACATCATGTGTATGTAGGGTAAATTCAGATACGGTGCTCTGTCTCTCAGATGATTATGGAGTGACCTTGTGATATAACAGACCAATAACTAATTGCTAGCTTGAGTTTTAAAGGCACTTGGGAAACTCCTTTACTGTTAAATCATTGTTACTTAAACTTAGAATTCTTTACTATCAGTCTATACCTGAACAAGTTCTACAAGTTTGTAGGTGATTTGTCCAATCTGTTCATATTTCTTGTGTATGTTCAAAAAAAATTGTTGAATGAAGGAGTCTAATGTTTATTCAGGCAGACATTATTGATTTTGTGATATTAGAGTCTTCTATGAAGGAAAAGACTTTGTGTAAAAATATTTACTGTAAAAATAATCCAGAAGTGCTAACTAGAAATAAGAAAAAGTTACATTTACATTGTCCTTATCTCATTCTCATATAAGAATATAGACTTTCTTTAAAATATTCTCACATATGACACAATGAGCCAGATATGCAACTCAAGAACCAGGATTAAGTTTAAACAAAAAGAAGCACTTTTCAGAGAAGGGGCAATATTTATTTATGGGAAAACCAATTTCACAAATGTGCTAAAAATTAACTGCTAAATTTTCCCTATTTGGGAGATCTTGGATAAATTTAGTGTTTGTGGAGTTTAATTTTAAAATGAATAAATTGTTTTTATTCCAAAATTATTATTTTATTTTCTTTAATGTACATACAATCTTAAGAAGTTATTCTCTGGACTTTGAGAAGTACCTCCAAGTAAGATGCTATGGAATTAAAGTGCCCTACTAGTTTAGGTAGTATGGTGAATAAAAATGAGAGTAAAATGGGGGTTGAGTTCATTACTTTTTAGGATTATGCATTTCCCCCCAAGAATTCGTACTTTTTAGGATATCTGTAATAATATGATGCTACACTGATTATGTTTTCATATCTTATAAATATGAAAGAAACGTGAAATCTATCTCCCTTTAGAATTAGTTACTAAATATTCTCATGTGTGCATTAATTTCCTATTGCTGCTGTGACAAATTATCACAAATTTGGTGGCTTAAAATAAAACAAATTTATTATCTTTCAGTTCCTGAGGTCAGAAGTCTGAAATGAGTCTCACTGGGCTAAAATCAAGTTGTTGGCAGGGCTGCATTCCTTTCTGGAATCCATTTTCTTGCCTTTTCCAGGTGCTGGCACTCTTGTTCCTAGCCACTTTGCATTTTCAAAAATAGCAATGACGAGTGGAATCTTTCCAAAGGCAGGTGGACTCTATCTCACATCACGTTGCATCACTCTGACACTCACCCTTCTGCTCCATCTTACACATTTAAGGACCTTTGTGATTACATAGAACCACACAGACAATCCAAGATAATCTTGCTATTTTAAAGGCAGCTGTTTAGCAACCTAATTGTCTGCTGTGTTAATTTCTCTTGACATGTAACAATTTCACAGGTTCCAGAGATCAGGATGTGGGCAAGCTCGGGAGGCCTAGCACAATATATTCTAATAAAAGGAGTAGACTGAAATTTATAGGAAATAAATTGTTTTTTAAAAGACATTAGTTTACAAATGTTCCGATTTAAAAATTACAATACAGTGAAATTCATATTTTTAGAAACCCCCTAAAAGTCTCAGATTCCCTTCTGAGAACATTTTATTTACTGGCATATATACAATGTAGATACTCCATTACCTACAAAATGTTACAGTGAGAGAATGTGAGGTGGAATTTAGCTTATGCATATATTCAATTACTTGCTCAAACTATTGTTCATTTTATAGCATATATAATTAAGTTTACATAATTTTCTTTTTTTTTTGCGATACGCGGGCCTCTCACTGTTGTGGCCTCTCCCGTTGCAGAGCACAGGCTCCAGACGCGCAGGCTCAGCGGCCACGGCTCACGGGCCCAGCCGCTCTGAGTCATGTGGGATCTTCCCGGACCGGGGCATGAACCCGTGTCCCTGCATCGGCAGGCAGACTTTCAACCACTGTGCCACCAGGGAAGCCCCAGCTTTACATAATTTGAAAGCAGGATAGGAATTGATCAAAATTTCTGTAATTCATTTTACACGTTTGCACATACATTTTCATTTTCGGTGACTATTCAGCAGAGTCTGATGCTGCATTACTGCCCACTTTTCTCTCTACAATATTTTCCACAGGTCAGCAATGAATCTATTCTTTCAAATTAATGTTACTTCTAACAAGAGACCAAATCAAACAATGGCCAAGTTTCAGGAATCTTATTTCCTGTTTCTATATACCCTATTGAAATTTATTTACGGCTAGAGCATGCTAGTGGCAGTAAATCTGCTTATTCAGAAAGAAAATAATGGATGTTGTGTAAATACAAACACTTATGGGAAACTGTTATGTGAATACAATTTCTGCTGTGATCTTCAAGGTGAAATATTAATGGACATGTTTTTCTAGTGATGTTGCTCATTGAAAAAGTAATTAGAATAAAATTCCAACTCTGTCAAATGTTTACAGTTGTTTGAAGTTTATATTAGTGAGGTCTGAGTTCCCAGTGTGCTAATTTCATACTGTTGTTTACACAGTAAAGAAGATTAAAGGCAAGTTTTGTTCTTTTGATTGTACTTCGCATATATCAGAAGTCATTTGATTACTTGCTTCAGAGAAACTGTTGCCTGAATATCTTGCCTTATGACTGTGTTCATGACTTACTATTTAATTCAGTTCATTAACTTTATTTTCCTAATGGTAAAATTGATAAGCTAGGACACATTACATTTAAACTTATGAAAAAGAATATCAAATGATTGCAGTATGTTTGAATATTAAAATTTATTTTTAAAAATGATTTTGTTTTCTGTTTATAGCAGAGTTTTTTCTACAGGATACGCAAGCACTTTGTCAAAGCAAGCATTTAAAGGAGGAAAAATAAGTTTAAAAAGTTAGAAGGGAGGATTTTTATCATTTTCTTATTATATTATCATTAATGTAATATTTATAGTATTATATAATAATAATAACAAAAGAGAAATGGTTTTAAGAGAAGTGTTTTAAGTTCAAAAAACACAGGCCCATAATCCAAGAATCTATGAATCTGTCCTGAAGAAATAACAAATTATTTTCACAAAAGTACATGTGCCTGGATGTCCAGTGCACCATCACTTAACTAGTTAAATTTAAAAACAAACTAGCCATCTGGTAGTAGTTTTTTAATAAATTTATTTATTTATTCATTTATTTAATTTTTGGCTGCATTGGGTCTTTTGCTTTGCACGAATTTTCTCTAGTTGCTGAGAGCAGGGGCTACTCTTTGTTGTGGTGCACGGGCTTCTCATTGCGGTGGCTTCTCTCGTGCAGCACGGGCTCTAGGTGGGCTTCAGTACTTGTGGCTTGTGGGATCTAGAACACAGGTTCAGTATTTGTGGTGCACAAGCTTGGTTGCTCTGTGGAGGTAGCATCTTCCTGGACCAGGGCTTGAACCCGTGTCCCGTGCATTGCCAGGCGGATTCTTAACCACTGCGCCACCAGGGAAGCCCCAGGGAAGTCCCCATCAGGTAGTTTTAAAATGACCACTATTATTAGTAACTTTCTCCTCCTCATTCTGGTCCTCCTGCAATTCATACCACATAGGAACAGAATGACTTTTAAAACACATAAATCAGATAATCTCCATGTCAGTGATTTTGAATTTTCCATTGAATTGGCATAAAATCAAGTCTTATGACATTGTTTACGAAGCTCTGCAAGTGTGAGCTCTTAACTAACTCTCTAGTACTTTCTCTTACCACTCCAATCACTTCTACTGTGGAAAAAATGTTTTTCCCAATTCAAGCTTTTTGCACTTTCTTTTTTTTCCCCCCTTTCCTTAATTCCTTTGCTGTCTGGCTTCTCTCATTTTATATGTCTGAACTAAAACATCAACTTTCCGGAAGAGCCCTTCCCTAACTATTCATTCCAAAGTAATTACTTTACCTCCTGTTACTCTGTATAAGATAAATATGCTTATTTCTAAGCACTTATCCATTCTGAATTTATTTTTCTATTTGTTTAATTGCTTAATATCTATTTCAGCCCCCAGAATATGATGTGATGATGAAACAGAACATGTCTGTGTTTGCACCCTTGTCTCCAATGCCTATATGATGTCAGGCTTATGGTAAGGAGCTCAATAAATAATAGTGGAAAGAATAATATAGATTATTGTTTATAAAAATGAAATCCCAAAGCAGTTCATAAGACATTATATACATTTACAGATACTTGTATTTGAACATATCTAAGATATATTATCAAGTTAAAAAAATCTAACTCAATAGACAATATTAATTCAAGCAACAAATTTTATTGAATACCTACTATAGTACTGGTACTATTAATTTAATTATAAGCACTGTGGATTATGAAAAGAAAAAAAATAAGCACACTCAAATAAAATTAATTTATGTGACAAAAGTAAATAATAGTTACACATAAATATATTTCTATTCTTCATGTATGTGTCCACTATAAAATAAACAAGCAGAATGACATATTCCAAATTATTAAATGATTATACTTAGAAAAGCAAGTAGGTCTACAGTGAGAGGTAAATGTGAACTTCAGATTTCATTCCATATATTGATATACTGCCTGGGTCATTTTTCAGTGAAATTACAACCATGAGTTAGTTGTGTAGAAAAGAGGAAAAAGAGAGAAAGAAATGCTGAATTGGGGACTGTCTTACTATCGCAGTGAAAGTAGCTAAGAATCTAACATGATAGCCTGTTGAGTCCTACTGTGAATCAACGCTCCATGCTCTAGCTCCTTGGAATTGCAGTACCCTAATTTTTTTCATTTTATTTTCCTTTGAATTAGCAATATTCTCTTCCTTTCCTTGTCAATGTTCTTCTTGGTGTATTATTTAAAATACAAAGTATTTATGTTTAATTTAATTTTAAGTATTAATAAAATGTGGATTGAAAAACACTATTCAAAGACATCTATTTCAAAGCAGTTTTTTAAAAGGTCTAACTACTATAAGCATACTCAGTTAAGTATTTACAGAAAATCATTTTATATAAAAGAAATATAAGATCTTTAAAAGAAAAAAAGTCAGAAAAATTGACTGCAAAGCCACTTTCACAGATAAAGTTATAGTTAAGTGAGAACTTCCTAGTTCTGTAGATAACATCATAGCAGAATAATCTGCCTGAGATTTTATTCCTAAATTTATATAAGATTAAAAATGTTACACACATTATAGGGAGGAATTTGACTTCTAAAGGTCAATTCAGGGTGAGTTTTAAAAAGGTATATGACAATCCATTATGCAAATTAATTGATCATTATCTCTTAGTGGGGAAAGAAAAACTGTTTGGGGGGAAGCTTCTTTAAACTGCACTCACTTGTAATTTTCTTTACATAGAATATTATTTAATGATGTTTAGTCAATCTGTTCCTGTGAAGATTATTGTTTCTCTTAATATCTATGGGTATAATCTGGATCATTGGGTTAAAATGCCCTAACAATGGAACCACCCCCTTAAAAATTTAAAATAAGCAAATTTAGCAAAATACCTGCTAAAATGTAAAAGGGTTATTTTACTTACAAGATGTCAAATTAAATCATAATAGCATTAACAAATTAAGTCTTTGGGACCACCAGGAACAGTAGATATAGGAGTAGTACTATTAAGCCTTTGGTTTAATTTTTTTTTTTTTTAAAGAAAGCTTTAAAAGAGGAAAGTGGGCAGCCTCATTCAGACCTTTCATTTTGAATGATGCAAGGAGGGGTGGTAAAACACTTATAAAAACCTAAACTACACTAGAGTTAAGAAAAGAGTTAGGTAGGGAGCACACAGAAAGTTTATAGTAAACGTGAAACACCATTTATAAAAAGGCATGCACAGAAAGCATGCATTTATTTGAAGGCACTTTGCGTCTCTAGTATCACTCTCATATATTTCAGGTGCAGCAAGCAGCATTCCAACATGTAGTCATGTGCCACAAGTACAGGTTAAAAGAAACTTCAATGTGGGTAAAACAGCCGATGAACACAGTAAAATTTATGGAAGTCAATATGATGCCAAAGAAAAAGCATAGGACCTGTGGTTTAGATACTAGCTCTGCAATTTTAAATAAAATAGATCTGTCACAGACTTGCAGGGTGGCAGTGCAGGTACAATATGCAGCTTGGAGAGATCTGGGTGTATAAAAATTACATAGAGCATATCCCTGAGATTTCAGGTCCCCAAATTTGATTTTCTCAGTACATTTCAAATTTAGCAAATATCTAGAAGAAGTTAAAAAAATCATCCTTTACAATGATTGATTGTGTAATTTAAAGGAATCTATGAAGTGAATAATTAATCAGCAACTTGTTCAAGAAATAGATATTTGAAGCAAATGCATGGATAGAAAGATAGATGATAAAGCGACAGATAGATGGATAGAATTAAAGGTATGTCATCGATGCTCTGAAAATGCTTTTAGATGACTGTCATATGAAATCAACAGTTTAGTAACCAGCATATCCAGATTAACTTCTTCAGTATATTTATTTTTTTACTTCAATCATGGGAAAAACATGGAAAAATCACTTCCCTTTTCTAGCATAATGTTGGCTTCTGGTAACATCTTAGCTTTACAGGTATGAATTCACTGAACCGACTATATCAAAATGTTTTCCCTCAAATTCAATATGAAAGGAAGAATTCTTGCCAACCTGGAGAATTTCCAAGTTCTCTGGCCTCTTTCACATGGATTAGTTCTACAGATAGCTCAGCCTTTGGAAATATATGGGAGCAATTTGCTATAACCTTCCTTTTACTGTCACATCATGCTTTTTCCTACCTAACTTGGAAATATTCTATGAGCATGAAATAAGATATTACTTGTGGAAAAGTTTTAATAATCTAAGTCTACCCTGTAAATATAAGGCATATGCAAACACTGTGAAAGTAGGAATTTTCTCAACAAAACAATAATCTTGCATATGTGTTACAGAAGCATTTAAATATTGGGAGGACCACATCCTAAATATGCTGTCATACCCAGGAAGAACATTAGTACATCCAGTCTCTGCTAAGGTGTGATGATTAATGACCAAAGTCATATAGACCATTTTGATTCTATAAATCAATCCATACTGATTCCTGTGCTTCATATTTCTAAAATGCTTTGCAGTTTAGAAAATGCATTCTTAGATATTATTTTATCTGAATTACACCAAAATATTATGGATTAGATAAGTTAATATTAATAAAACTACTGCCAATAATAACTATTATACTATTCTTGCTATAATCCTCAATTTAACTTAATTTTACAGATAAAAACAAATTAATAAAATATAACTCATTTAGCCAATATTATCAAATTAATAAGCAGACATAAATTTGTTATTCAAAAAATCTATTTTTATCACATAATACAGCTTTATTTTAACTACACATGAAAAAAATCTCAAAATATATAGTTTAAATAATACAAATAATGTAGCAATATTTTAGTTGGCATTTATTATTTGACATATGCATATAAAATTATCACATCTTCTATTTTGATTCTATCAATATGTAAATCTCATCAATAAATATCACACGTCAAAATATATGCAACATGGATGGACCTGGCGATTAACATACTGAGTGAAGAATGTAAAACAGAGAAAGACAAGTATCATGTGATACTGCTTATATGAGGAATCTAAAAAAAAAGTTGATACAAATGAACTTATTTACAAAACAAAAACAGACTCACAGACTTAGAGAATGAGCTTATGGTTACCAAGGGGAAGGATGAGAGGAAGGGATAGTTAGGGAGTTTGAGATTGACATATACACAGTGCTGTATTTAAACTGGATAACCAACAAGGACCTACTGTATAGTACAGGGAACTCTATTCAGTATTATGTAACAACTTAAATGGGAAAATAATTTGAAAAAGAATAGATACGTGTATATGTATAACAGAATCATTTTGCTGTACTCCTGAAAGTAACACAACATTTTAATCAGCTATGCTCCAATGTAAAATAAAATTAAAAAAAAAAAATATATATATGCACTGAAATAAATGAGAAAAAAATCTTGTGACTTTACTAGCCATTAAATTTTCAAAGACAGTGCTTCAAGCATTTTTTTTTTATTCTTGAAAGAAACATTAAATGCAAACAAATTATACACAGTGCTATGTTCTGGTTGTAGGTATGTGTATATGTATGTGTTTGTGTGTGCCTCCTTTTGAGAGCTTCTCTCTAAGACTATAACAAATAAATAAGGCATAAAATAAAAAATTAAAATTTAAACATTTACTGAAATAGTTTTATCTCTAAGAAAACTTGCTGCTGTTTAAATGTATATTGAATATACACCCCTAAGTAAATCATTGCTATGTGAATTTGCTTTAGTGTTTCATTGGGATGTTTAATTTGACTTTAATAAAAATTGGAGTTAGATTAAATTTTGAGGAATATCTAATATGTTTGACTATGCTAATGTTCAGTAGGAACAAGATACAATAGAATCATAGTTAACTTAATTTTGAAAAAGTCATCGATAAGCACTTAACTCAAACTAATAAAAGTGAGAAAACTGATGAAAGTAATATTTCAGAGAGTTTGTGGAAGATTCTAAATGATGACCTCTATTACCTGCCAATATATAAATTATTCTCAATTCAAAATGTGTAATCTCATATATTTCCAAATAAGGGAGCAGTCATAATTGTTTGGTACACTATGTTTTGTGCTCCTAAGTTAGTGTTTTTTTCTATCTAAGTTCTTTTAATTTTTTTTCATTCATATTGTAGTGATGTACTGAAATAGTTGTTTACAGTGATATGGTACTGTCTTTTAAAGGGTGATTTCCCCCGTTTCTTATTGCTCTGAAACAAAGAAATTAATCAAGGCTTTTGCAGTGAACTATTTCTGTTTTATGTAAAAATAGTGATTTAAAAATATTAACCTTCAAGGTTGGATCAGTTTTCTTTTCTTTTGCGTTTTTTTTTTTTATCTAATGATTATGCAGTTCCAGGACAGATACAAAATAACTCACATATATTTTTAATTATTTTAGCGTACTGATATTAAAATAAACTTTATCTACATTATGGAAAAATTCAAATAATTGTAATGTAAACTCAGGCATATTTTTAAAGAAATTGTGTACATTTAAAAGATACATTATAAAGGGCTTCTCTGGTGGCACAGTGGTTGAGAATCTGCCTGCCAATGCAGGAGACACAGGTTCGAGCCCTGGTCTGGGAAGATCCCACATGCCACGGAGCAACTAGGCCTGTGAGCCACAACTATTGAGCCTGGGCGTCTGGAGCCTGTGCTCTGCAACAAGAGACGCCACAACAGTGAGAGGCCCGCGCACCGCGATGAAGAGTGGCCCCCGCTTGCCACAGCTAGAGAAAGCCCTCGCACAGAAACGAAGACCCAACACAGCCATAAATAAATAAATATATATATATATTTTTAAAAGATACATTATAAGATACATCATAAGACAGATATAAAACCATTAAATATTATGTTTATCCAATTATTATCACAATGTCTATGAGCAATGAGATTATATTTATTATTACATTTTATAGTATTTGTATACTATTCTTCTCTAGATTTTCCAAAATGGTTATGAGTTTCTTTTATGCTTTAAAAGATAATTGATTTTCTTTTTTATGTTATGCAAAATTCGTAACCAAAGAGTAATTGTCTTACGTTGCTCTTGGCATTTAAACAATGTATTGGTCTTATTTATTTCTCATTTTTACTGTAGGGAATTGAAGATATAACATATATTTTAGAATGTCCTACTGCTCTGAAAAAACACCAAAATCTAACCTTCCTCTTGCCTAAAGCAAAAATATTTCCTATTCTTCCTGATAAAACTATATTACTCAAAGTGGAGGAGAGGGCTTCCCTGGTGGCGCAGTGGTTGAGAGTCTGCCTGCCGATGCAGGCGGCACGGGTTCGTGCCCCAGTCCGGGAAAATCCCACATGCGCAGAGCGGCTGGGCCAGTGAGCCATGGCCGCTGAGCCTGCGCGTCTGGAGCCTGTGCTCCGCAGCGGGAGAGGTCACAACAGTGAGAGGCCCGCGTACCACAAAAAAAAAAAGTGGAAGAGAGCAGTGCTCCTTCTGCATAACATCTCTGAGGGTAAACACAATCTCCTTTAAAGGACACAAACAAAATGATTTATGAGTTTCCTCTGAAAACTATTACGTATTAGTTCACTCCAAATTGGAATGTCTTTTATTTTATTAGGTGTTTAACATTTTCCTCCACTTGTCACTTAGCTTCCCTTATAATATGTCTATGGAGTGGCAATGGAAAAGGGGCCATGATGGATTTAAACTGAAAATTGAGGTCACTATTATATATTAGTTTTACTATTAGTATTAGTTTGCTGCTATAACAAAGTAGCACAAATGAAGTGGCTTAAACAGGAGAAATTTATGGTCTCACAGTTCTGGTGGCTAGAAGTCCAGGGTATCCACAGGATTAGTTTCTTTTGAGGGCTGTAAGGAAAAAAGTGTTCCATGCCTCTTTCTTAGCTTCTGGTGGTTTGCTGACACTATTTGGCATTTCTTGGCTTGTAGAAGCATCATTCCAATCTCTGCCTTCATCTGAACGTAGCATTCTCCCCTGTGTATGTGTCTGTGTCCAAATTTCTCTTTTTATAAGGACACTAGTCACATTGGATTGGGGTCCGCTGTACTCTTGTATGATCTCATCTTAACCAGTTACATCTGCAACAACCCTATTTCCAAACGAGATCACATTCTGAGGCGCGGGGGTTAGGATTTCAATGTATGAATTTTTAGTGAACACAATTCAACCCATAACACCTCCTAAGCCACCATATCTCAGTAATTATAGGGAGACAAGACAATGTCCTTTTCCTATGGGAGTTTATGTTTTAATTGATAGTGCAGAGAGTGGTGCAGCAATAAACAAATAGATAAATAAAGCAATGTGACAGCAGACAATGACAATCCCATGGGGGAAAATTCATTTGGATGAAGGGAAAGGAGATAACAGGAGTGTTATTATAGAAAGGATTACCAGGAAGGACCTCTCCTAGGGACAGCACTTGAGCAGAGGCCTGAATGTGGTGAGGCTGGAAGTGCTATAACATCTGCAGGAGAAGGGTTCCTCACCAATACATGAGCATGCTGGTCATGTCAGAGCAACAGAAAGGAAGCTGGTGTTGCTGAGATATGGTGAGAGCAGTAGGATTTGAGGTCAGAGAGGTTAGCAGGGTTAGGTAGGGTCATGTAGGGTCTTAAAGGCCATGACTAGTAATTTTCATATTCCCAGTGAGAAGAGAAACCATAAAGATTTGAAGCAGGGGGTAAAAAATTCTAACTTGGAGAACAGATTGGTAGGTGTGGGATTGGGTAGGGGGATGGGGTTGGGGGAATGAGGCAGCAGCAGGGAAGTCAGTAAGGAAGCTCTTGTTGCAATGGAGGTAAAACCTGATACAGGCCTGGATTCACAGAAGGATGGCAGTGGATGTGGTGAGAACCAGTTAGAATTAAGACAGGTGATTATGATTATATGCTGATGGGTTAGGTGACTTGTTGAGTATGTGAGAAAGACATGAGTCAACAATGTTTCCAAGTTTGGAGCCTGATCAGCTAGGTCAGGGATACTACCAGATTCAGAGATATAAAATTCCAGGGAACAAGTTGACTTGTGGAGTAAATCAATGCCAAGTGCATAAGACATCTAGTAGACATCTGAATATACACTTCCAGATTTAAGGATGGAAGGCTGAGTTGGATAAATTAACTGACTGAGCCATGTGTGTGAGTTTTAAGAAAAGCAGAGAAGTAGAGGTTGGCTTTACACGCATTTTCCTTTAAGAAATTCTAAATACTTAAAATGATATAAGTTTGAAAGTGTTTCTTATGATTTGGCCCAAATCGGTTTCTATATGAAGACATAATTGTAAATTCTTGTAGGAGTTAGCATTGAGTTATTCGGTGTGGTTTCTCATGCTGAATTTTTCTCTGTGAGGCTATGGTCTTCTGTAATTTAGGGATCATCTCCCCTTCCACGGCTACCAACAAAGTCCAAAGAGCTAACAGATTTCACTGGTCCAAGCTCTCTCTCCTGCTGGTTTTTCCTCCAAACATATCAAGCACATTTCTTGGTAGGGCCTTTGCATTTGCTCTATCTCTGCTTGCAATGCCCTCCTTTACCTGCCACAGGTCTCTGTTAAAATGTTGCCCCTTCTGAGATGCCTTCTTTGACTATCCTGTATAACAACAGTCCCCAACCTTTTGGGCACCAGGAACCAGTTTCATGGAAGACAATTTTTCCATGGACGGGGGGTGGGGGTGGGGAGGTTTCAGGATGATTCAAGTGCATTACATTTATTGTACACTTTATTTCTGTTTTATTTATTTATTTTTGGCTGTTTTGGGTCTTCGTTGCTGTGTGCGGGTTTTCTCTAGTTGCGGCGGGCGGGGCCTATTCTTTGTTGTGGTGCACGGGTTTCTCATTGTGGTGGCTTCTCTTGTGGAGCACAGACTCCAGGCATGTGGGCTTCAGAAGTTGTGGCACATGGACTCAGTAGTTGTGGCACATGAGCTTAGTTGCTCCGCAGCATGTGGGATCCTCCCAGACCAGGGATCAAACTTGTGTCCCCTGCATTGGCAGGCAGATTCTTAACCACTGTGCCACCAGGGAAGTCCCCTATTTCTATCATCATTACATTG
Source organism: Delphinus delphis (assembly GCF_949987515.2). Classification (NCBI taxonomy): domain Eukaryota; kingdom Metazoa; phylum Chordata; class Mammalia; order Artiodactyla; family Delphinidae; genus Delphinus; species Delphinus delphis. Next base: position 173,580,231 of record NC_082683.1, read on the forward strand.
TAATATATAATGAAATAATTATACAACTCACCATAATGCTGACAGGAGGCGGAGCTCAGGCGGTAATGCGAGCCATGGGGAGCGGCTGTAAATACAGATAGCTAAATTACAACATGTTCATACCACACATATTCAATAAAACATTCTTATTAAAATAACATTTATTATCTCAAAGGTGTGAGACAATAGACTTTGGAATTATTAAAAGTTATCTTCCAATATCATAGGAATAGACTTAGGCAACTGAAAAACAAAAACCCTGTTTTATGATGATAAGAAACAGAGAAAGTTTAGATTCACATATAATGATGACTGGTGTATAAATATTTGCTAATCTTTTTTCTTATCTATATAAAAAAGTTTGATTTTAATTTAGAACTTTGAATTCAGGCGTACACTCTCATGCTCTAACGTTTCTTGCTACTGAAGCTTATAGCTCCTCTTCTAAGTTTAATTTAAACAAAGCTGTATTGAAAATAGCTAATAATTTTTTGTAAACCACTGTTATAAGTCACATTGTTTATATTCTGAAGCAAAAATAAATGTTAAGTTATCAAGAAAAAAATACACTAAGATGGTGTGTCTATTTCATGATATATTATTATCACCAAATTATCTTTCTCTTTTCCGCTATTAGGAAATTAGATACTCATGTGGTCAACAAATTCCTCATTAGTACACTGTTCTTTTCATAGAAAGTAAGCCTTATTAATTGTTTTTCTCAACCATTTCTCATTACAAAGTATGTTAGAAGCATCAGGTATATATTATATTAAATTAAAACTGTTTTTTACTTCCAAGTATTAGTTTCAGAAAAGAAAATTATAAAGTCTTCATGAAATCGCATGCTATATCGATTACAACATGTTAAACTTTTTGATTAGCCTATTGTTTTACTGGCATCCATGTCACAGTTTACCTTTGTCACAATTGCATGTATCCAAAATTACAAATGCTATGAGAATATACTGTACTTTTATTTAGCTGGATAATCGGGTAATCTATGTCTAAGCCAAATGAAATTATTTATTGAAGCTATTGTCTCTGTTCACTATGGGATATGCTTAATTATATTATTTCCAGCATTCATATAAATGTTTTGAACTTTTTAACTTTGTAAAAATGTTGGCAACTCCTTCGTTGGAGTGAGAATCTAACATGTTGATTTCAGTTTTAGAGAGTGGGACATGAATCTCAATTTTTACGTTTTTTCTACGTTGTCTATAGTACATAAACAGAAAGAGGAATAAAATTGACGATTGCTTTTTTAGGGCAGATTAACTCCTGTACAGTGCATTTCGGAAGGAATTTAAATGTGTGGACTCATTTCAAAACTTGTATTATGGAAGTTGTGAAGAGATTCAAATTTGAAGCATCTGAAGAAGACTGTGTTTGTTTGTTTCTTTTTTTCCTTTAAAGAAAGAAATCCCTTTGGAAAATAAAGATAAAAAGAAGTTAGGAGCGTGCTAAGTCTATTTCCTTGTGTGGCCATTTAAAGTAGAAAATCCTTTAAAAAGTTACTATGATAGTTGATAAGCTTCTTGAAACATTTCATTTTTGCCACCGAACTATATTTTAAACTCATGTCTAATTTCTTGTCTATTTGGACCCATTTCACATAATTTTTCTTCCTTAGAGTATAATAGTTATAGTTCAGATCATTATCCTGTGTTAAGTACCATATATTGGGTGGGCCAAAAAGTGCCTTCGGTTTTTTAAGTAAAAATAAAAGACACGTTTTTAATTTTCACCAAGAACTTTATTGAACAACGTATTCACCCTTTTGTTTCACTACCTTCTGCCATTTTTCAGGCAACTTCAAAATTCCATCTTCTCCAAACTTTTTGTCTTTTTGAGCAAAGAACTGTTCCAGGTGACTTTTACAGTCTTCCAGGGAATTGAAATTTTTTCCATTAAGAGGATTTTGTAAAGACCAAAATAAATGGAAATCCAAAGGTGTGATGTCTGGTGAATACCGCGGATGAATCAGAACTCCCCATCCAAGCTGTAACAGTTTTTGCTTGGTCATCAAAGAAACCGGCGGTCTTGCATTATCCTGATGGAAAATTATGCATTTTCTGTTGGCTAATCCGGGATGCTTTTCGTTGGTGCCGCTTTCAGTTGTTCTAATTGGGAGCAGTAACTTGTTGGAATTAATCGTTTGGTTTTCCGGAAGGAGCTCATAATAGAGGACTCTCTTCCAATCCCACCATACACACAACATCCCCTTCTTTGGATGAAGACCAGCCTTTGGTGTGGTTGGTGGTGTTTTATTTCACTTGCCCCATGATCTCTTCCATTCCATATTGTTGTACAGTATCCACTTTTCATAGTCCATCACAATCTATTTTTAAAACGGAACGTTCACATGCAGAATGATGGCCAAGAAGGTTTTTTTCGCTGAACTTATGTGGAACCCAAACATCAGAGCGCTGAACATAACAAAGCTGGTGCAAATGATTTTCAACGCTTGCTATGGATATTTTGAGTATGTCTGCTATCTCCCGCGTGGTATAATGTTGATTGTTCTCAATTATTGTTTCGATTTGATAGCTATCAACTTCAGCTGGTCTACCCGACCGTGGAGCATTGTCCAGCAAGAAATCTCCAGCGCGAAACTTTGCAAACCACTTTTGACATGTTCAACCAATCACAGCACCTTCTCCATACATGGCACAAATCTTCTTGTGCGTTTCAGTTGCGTTTTTATCTTTCTTGAAATAATAAAGCATAACATGCCAAAAATGTTGCTTTTTTCTTCCATCTTCAATATTAAAATGGCTACACAAAAATTCACCAATTTTGATGTCTTTATTTAAATGCACGCTGATATGACAGCTGTCACATACAATCTAACAAAATTGTTTTGAATGAAGTTAAAGTAAACACTGTGCTACTAGAGATATCTCATGGAAAAAAACAAACGAAACTTTTGGCCCTCGCAATGTTTTAGAATCAGCTAAAAGTTTAACATTACTTATGTGTCTTTGTGGTATTGTAAATTGCTACCAGCTACCACCATGGAGCTTAGGCTTATACACCCCTAAAGTTCTTTCCCTAAGGTCACGTGTAAGGTGTTGTACAGCACAACAAAATGCTCCTCCTTAACATTTTCATTACAATTTATTTAAAATTTAAAAAAAGCAATTTATTTCCAATTCTTCCTTAAATTTCTCAATGAGAATATTTTTTAGCTTAGGAATTACAAATACATTCTGTCTAGGGCCATTTATAGACCTGATAACTTGATTAGAGTTATTAAAATGTATGAAACAACTGGATCATGCCTTTAAAAAAAATCTTAACATTTATATGTGTGGAACACAGAATGTTCAGTCTTTGGTTTCCTAAAATAAAAACAAAATCCTCTAGCTGTAATCTTCTCCCCCAGACACAAACTGCTCACAGAAAGACGTTCTGAAAGATTGAGAATGTCTCTCTTTCTTACCCCTACAACTTTTATTTGATCCTCCTAGGACCACTTATAAAATTATGCAGGTCAATGATTTAATTTTTGTAATAGTTAAGCTCATTATAATTAAATAAGTATCAAGTAACATCAGAATAATAGACACAAAGTTCCAGTCTAATTAATTATATTTTCCTTAAATTTACATACATATTTACTAAATACATAATTATACATGATATATCTTTTGATGAATTTATAATGAAGTAATTATAGTTCAGACATACAAAAATGGAGTTGGGTGGCCACTGAAGACCTGATTTCGGTCACGTACCTGCACCGCTGAGAAGAACTTGAACTTTCTATGAACTATACATAACCCAAGGACACCAGCCATTTTAAAAACATCTGCTATCTGCAACCTTGTGTCTCAAGGTTGTTACCTTTGTAACTATTCAACCATTTCAGACCCCAATCAATCCTTACTTAACAAGCACCCTTCTTGTCAGCTCCAATTATAATCCCTAATACAACAATTCATGGAATTAACTGTAACCTTGTGGTTTCTGCCTTTATAAAAGCCTCCCCATTTTATAGTCGTCGGAACACAATTCAAGTGCTTCTTGAATCTGTCTCCTGCGGCTGTAATCCGAACAAACCTCAAATAAATGCCTCTTTATTTTAATCAGGTCTTGTTTCTCAACTTTTGGTTAACAAAAGTGATGAACCCTCTTTTTAAAACTTCTAAAAAAATGTCATGAGCAACAGTAGAGGTTTATAATTACTTAAAGTGGTAAAGAAAATAAAATGTCCTGTCCATTCTGACAAATCTTCCCTTGTGGCGTTCAGTTCCTGGGAGTGCTCATGGCTGTGCTTGAATGCCAGTCACCTGAATACCCTCATTACAAAACTCTCACTGCCCCATCTGTCTGTTATTCATTTGACTCTGTAAAGTAATCACCACAAAACGCTGTACAGTGACCACTCTTTTGTCATCTGTGTGGAAAACCAGGCAGTTCCCAGAGCAAATGATGGAAAAAGAATTTATTGCTCTTTCGTTTTCCCACATTTAGATCTTGATTAACTCAACCCAAAATTGAATTTCTGAAAAATGCTTTTGTATTTTACATACTGATTGAAAATGGGGCCAACTTGCTCTTTATGTCACTAATTAATTTGGGGTCAATGTGAAGATATACATAAGGAAACTGGCATTAAGATGCAACAAGGACAATACATTTTTATTTTTCTCAGTGCATTCAATAAACATTTCCTGATTACCTGAAAAATGTCATGTACTATGTAAGATCACTGTGATCATCAGTGAATTCATATGACTTGGTGATCGAGGAAAAAGGAAAAGAGAGATATGAGAATGTGACTCTGATGTTTGAAATGTACTGACAAACAACGTTGGTGCTGTTGAGACAGGAAGACAAAGAAACTATATTCAGTTTTGAGGATTATTTTGAAATAGAAGAAGGACACCTATGGAAATGAACCTTAAGTAAATAATCAGTGGTGGTTATATGTGTTTGTGACTCATCACAGTAACTTAATGCAATTATTAACATTTATCTTCCATATTCCAGACACCATTCACATTTCTTTACCTTTATTAACTATTTTAATGTTCACCACAATCCTATAGGACAGATATCATTGTTATCTCAATTTTCCAGTAGAAAAAATTGAGACAAAAATTTTGCCAGTTCCTTAAAATCACACAGCTAATAGGTGTTGGGCTGCGATTTGAACTTAGAAAGTCCAGCTCCAGTGCCCATGATCTTACGTAAACCTTTTCTTTTTTTTTTAATCGAGGAGAACAAGTTGTTTTCAGAATTCTATTCTTCACAGTCCATTTTTTCTGTACTAAACTGCTGGAGAAATTATTTTTAAATTTTTTTAGTATTTGACTTCTTTCTAAAAATATATTCTAAAACTAATGGTTATATGGTAGAAAAATATCTGGATTACAAAATATTTTGAAATATAGGCTTTATACATTTTATCTGAATTTTAAAGGAAAGAGACCCAGGTTGTTTACTTATAATGAGTGTTTTCTGAGAAATTTCTGATTTCTGGTGAAATACCCATCTAACTGTTGGGCTTCTCAATACACCAAGAATTCACACAAATCATGGCAACTAAGCTATAGATGAGATAGAATAAAAATCTACCAAGAATAAAGATCTACCAAGCTCAGTCTGAATTTGGTAGATATTTTTTGAAAAATACCCCAAAGTGAAAGATAAAGTTATTGAAGCTACTTAGGTATTGAAGTTACTTAGTTGTAGTGTATAACTAGTGGATGGTGTCTCCAGATCTTTCTGAAGTCCACTTTTCCTGTGGCTGTCTCCACATTTGCAGATGTACACACTATAGTAATAGCTCTTGGAAGGCTAGGTAGCACAATGTAAGTTAGCCTTGAGTTAGGCCCACCAGGTGTAAGGACTAGCCTCTAGATGCTGGGCCAATTAGGGTTCTCTGCTTGGAATTTGTACTCTAGAATGTGAGAGTTTACCCTCCGATTAGATGGTCTCTTGAATGGAAGTGATATAAATTTGTAAGATGTTCATTATCACTTTTCAGCATGTGTTTTGGATTAGAGGAATCAATTTAGAGCAAGCAAGCAAAAAAAATAAAAGCAGATACAAAAAGAAGTGTAGGTAAGAAATAGAGAACAAGTAATTATTTAAAAAAATTTTTCTATCACTGTTATAGTGTCCACTATAGCCTCACCATATCCTTGACTTACATTATGTTTAAACGTCTATATACTTGTAATAAATTCTTTTCTTTCTTGATTAATTTAGAATTGGTTTCTGTTACTTCAAATTAAGATGCCAAACTCTTACTTCAATACTGTTAGGAAGCAACAAGCTGTTCAAGATTGAATATACCAGAAATAAAACTTGAAACGTGTATTTCAAGAAAGGTTAAACTTCTACATCTTGGGGGAAGTAATAAGCAAAGGAAGACTACAAAGATTAATGTTTATGCAAAGCATTTATAGAAATTGAAATTCTGAAAGAGCTAGAGTCTTGAAATTAGAAAACATTGAATTATTAAAATTACATTCCTCTTCTGTGAGTTGAAAATCCCCTGAAATTGCATCCATACTCTGTAACAGACAAGGGGATGAGTGATGGAGCCCATTAAGGAGGTCATATTCTACCAAATACTGGGCAGAGTCTAAAGAAGTATAAAGCCAAGAATTGGAGAGGTGTATTTTGTATGGTGCTTCGGATACGCCATTGAGATGTTATAAGACTAACACATTTTTGAAGCTGATAAGTAAATGAGATTGATAGAAAATATCTGAAATTTTGATCGTTACCTGATAACATCTGAAACCATGACATAATGGAGGTTATCCATGGCATCAAATTTCCAAATGGATTAGTGTCTCTGATTGATTCCACAGTGGTATTTAAATTGAAGTTTGGTGAATATGGTAAAATTTTCCACCTTGTGTTGAGAGAAATACTATTGCAAAAGTCATATCAAAAGTTGCAATTTAAAATAAAAAAATAAAATAAAGCAAATCTGAATGGATATATGTGTATATATTATGTACGTATTATGTATGTATGTGCATATATTGCTTTGAATATATATGCATGTGTATATATTGCTTTGAACAGCAGCAACTTGCAGCAGTGTTCCAAAGGTTCCAAACTTCGAAGGAACTACCAAAGAAGGGATACTATTCAGCTGCAAATAGAAGGTACTCGTGAGCAGAACTCTGATACTTAGTGAAACAAAAATGATAATAAGTAGTCAATTTTCTTGGTCTGATAAGAAGCCCAATTTAATTAGTTCAAGACCTGCCTGGGTGGGATTGAGAAAAGGGGTGGTGACTGGATGATGATCTGCTTGTTCCCATGACTAGAATAATTTTGTGTGAATGCCTTCTCACTCAGAGAGGTCTGGAAGATCTACATATGAAGTGTTATGGCACAGCTCCCAAACTAACCTTGCATTTCCTGAGTAATTGGTAAAATTCCAATACCCATACTCTGAATGCCACAGGAATGACCATAATTAAGCAAATGGAAAGGAACGTTCTGCAAAGAACAGAGGAGCCATACACATTTGCATCCAGCTTGAGATTTGAGTTTGGACTTAGACACTTAAATGAAAAAGATTTGTGGCAAGTGAAAGCTATAGGTCACTTTCCCTTAGCTGAGACTTTAATTTCTGAGGCAGTTACTGTGAGTCAAAGAAAGCAATTCTTTCTTTAGTCACTTAAGAATTTCTGAAGATTTTCCATAACTCCAGGGGACCCGTGAAGAACAATGTTCCCGACACTGAACATTTTAAAGCTGGAGTGAAAGATACCAAAAGAGGAGCTATTAACAAGAATGGGAGGGTGAGGGACTTGGCTCCATACGCAGAGCTACGTGTTTAACTCTTGGGATGCCAGAAAGAACATTGTTCATGTATGTTATTGTTTATGCTGGTGTGGAAAGCACTATCTATGAGGGACAAATGTGGGGAATATAATCAAATTTACAAAGAAATATGTTTTTTAAACCTATTTCCCTACACCCATTTTAGGAAATAATTTATGCATCATCAAATTTGCTAAGGCTGCAAAAATTTTACTAGGAAAAGAAGAAAGCAAGATGGAAAAAAGAGGTGAACTTAAGAAGGAAAAAAAGAAACTACTTATTGCATCTATATCTGTACTGTCATTGATTGGTGAATTTTTATCTTAAAGGCATAATTATGCTTTTGCTAGAACAATGTATACTAGGCATTTTAGATAAGAAAGAAAAAGTCTAGGGATAGTTTACATGTAAGAGACAAAGGATATAAAATAAATCTGTCAGAGAAATAAGATGATACGAACTTCAGTCCATTCTGCTTCTGGAGGCCACTGAGATGAGTTTTGGGATTGAAGGCCAAGAGCTTGGGGCAGAAAAGAATTAAGAGAGTGAAACCCAACATAGTGTAAGAGAGGGCCTATGGTAATACAGCTACAAGGATGTGTCACAGGGTCCTGGTTTACATGAATATTTAGTACAAGACTCACCCCAAAAGGCTAGAACACTTGAGAATATTGATTCTATTAATATAAATAATAAAAGCAGATTTAGAATAATTGGTGGCACCGCAGTATCCACACCAGCTCTGCTTCCTTCTCAAATTGTACAGAACATGATGAAACACAACCAGAGGCCACTGTTTGAAAGTAATTAGACCAACTGATGTTGGCTTTGGATTTAGTGTGGAGCTCTATTATCTGTGAGTAATGAAACATATCCTGCATTGATTGCCAAAATGGCCATGTGATGCTGAAAGCACTTCATGGTCTATCAAATGTACCAAAATGTCATGTTCTGAGATTCTTTGATAACATTGAGAAGACTCTAAGTGATCAAATAAATGATCAGTTAAGGAGAAAATGTATACATTTCTAATATCAAATTCATTTATGCATTTCCCAGCCAATAAATTAGTAATAAAAAATAAACTTCATTTTACATGGTAATTAACCTGATTTTAAATTCATGAGGACATAGATTTTTTCCATTTATGTACATTATATAATTAGAGTTTACAGTTCTACAAACATATTTGAGAGTATATAAAGATTATTTAATAAGTACGTGAGTAATCAGAAATAAAAAAACTAATATGAAAATCATATGGAAAAATGATGTAAAGAAATATATAAGTTGAAAAATAAGACTAAAATAAATGAAATTTGGAGAAAACAGTTAAATATATAAAATGTAAAATGAATCTCAAGTGTAAAAATTAAAACATGTCCAATAGAAGTTTTGAGAAAAGGAAGTAATTTCCATTGGGAAAGGGATTTGAAAAGAGACTCACTGAAAAGAAGGGGAAAAAAAACCCAACTATATCTTTTCAAAAGGTTATACTTTGTTTTTTTCTTTTGTGGAAACATAACTGACTCTTTCAGTCAGTCTAAATATCTAGCTTGATCTATTCACATGGATGTTTTGGTGATTTTTCTCAGGAAGTAGCAACAGATTTTATAAAGAAATACAAGATCAGAATTGAGGAAGAATAGTACTATTTCTTCATATATTTTTGCACATTATTTCTTAAATTGTAATTATGATATTGATTAAATCCATTTTAAATTATGACCAGTTATCTACAACCATGCATTTTAGTTTTTCTAATAATGATGGTGGTGGTTACTTTTTCAGAGGAAAGAAACTGTATTTTAAAATGTCTTCAAATTTATTTTGTAATAAGGAGGTATAAATTAGCTATATAGTCAAATTTATTAAAATAAAAAGTAATAGTATACAATGTTTCAGGGCTTAGAAAATATACTTCTTGTTGTAATAAAGAATAATAATAAATGCTGATTTAGTAATATATTTTTGGATTTTCTGCAGAAGTAAAAAGCTCTATTGGTGCAAAATTGGTTTTTAAAACTACTATTTTATTACAAATAATGGGATCAAATTTTTGAAAACAACTCTACTAAAATCACTACTATTCCAAAAAATTTCAACATAAAATATGAGTGTTTAAACAGTTTTTAGATTCTGTGTTCTCCTGAATATTGGTAATCTAACTCATAAAAATGAATGTGTGATATGATGATATTCAGATTCCAATGTTCTGAATATTTCATAGAATTATTCATGAAATTACCACACTTATATGAACAGAATGTGATACAACTAATTTTATAATCTAACTAAAATGTGACTGATGAAATGGTAATATGATGTGAAATTAGCATTTTTCATATTAATAAAACTATAGTCTTGTGATTATCCAATCTCCATACTTAATAACTTATTAGGTTTTTGAAGACTTTGAATTTTGAATCCGGATTGGAGTTTATAGGTCATCTGTTAATAAAGCACACAGAGTAGACTTTTTTGAAAAAAATCATATAAAATTTTAAAACATAAAAGATATACTTACTAAAATTTAAACTTCAATGAACAAATCACTGCACCCAAGACAAGCTTCAGGAGACATGACAACTAAATGTAATGTGATATCCTGAATAGAATCCTAGAACAGAAGTAACATTAGGTAAAAACTAAGAAAATCTAAGTAAAATATGAATTTTTGTTAGTAATAATTTATCAATATTGGTTAATTTGTAAAACATGCACCATACTATTTTTTTTTTTTTTTTGCGGTACGCGGGCCTCTCACTGTTGTGGCCTCTCCCGTTGCGGAGCAACAGGGTCCAGAGGTGCAGGCTCAGCGGCCATGGCTCACGGGCCCAGCCGCTCCGCGGCATGTGGGATCTTCCCGGACCAGGGCACGAACCCGCGTCCCCTGCATCGGCAGGCGGACTCTCAACCACTGCGCCACCAGGGAAGCCCGCACCATACTATTTTATGATGTTAAAAATAAGATAATATATGGAAACTCTGTAGTATTGTTGAAACTTTTCTGTAAACTGAATACTATTTGAAAAAAGATTTATTTAAAAATGTCATCTAAAAAAATAAAACTGTAAAGGACGGGTTAAATAGAAGAGTTACATAGTAGAGACCTAATTGAAAAGATAATTAGTTGAAGTATAACTAGTAATTAATAATAGATCTGAAGACAGATTTAGAGGATTTGCCACAGAGAGAAGTGGAAAAACAGACAATAGAATATTGAGGGATATATTATGACATTATTATTTGAATTAATATAATTTTTAAGTAAATTTCATTCTTTCAGTGAATATTAACACTTTCTAGATGCTTTTAAGAAGGCATATAGGGTATAAATTTGAAAAATAATTTGTGTCTTCTACAAACTCACTGTGAAAAATTGTGAAACTGAAACAGAAATACTCATGTTTCATAAAGTATTTAGTAAATAATTTGTGTGATAGATTTGAACTAAAGCACTTAAAAAACGTATTTGAAAATTTTCTATTTGATCTAATGCCCTTACTACATATAAGTGCCAGATCATATTGCAGAGATTGCTCATTTTTTAAAAGATATATTGCCTTTGTCTCATAATTTATTTTAGAAAATGATCCTAATGGCTTGATTAACTTAATACAGTTCATTTTCAGACATGAATAATTTATAGCTCTTTCAATGACTGGATAGAGTTCATTAAATTCTATTGATCCTGTGGTATAATTGTATATGGAATGATTAATACATGAAGTTCAATTATCAGTTATTAAACAAAGACCACTGTCATACATGTATTTCATAATAAAGAGACTACTCTAGTACATAATGTGGGTTTAAAGTGATGAGAATAACTAGGTAGTTGAGAGCAAACTACTATTAGAAACTGTCCAGGACTAGAAAGTTAATAATTAATGAATGATGGTTTCCAACTATGTTCTTATTTCTATTTTGCTGCTGCCTCTTGACAAGCTGATCCTACTTTCTGCTAATTAATTTGAAAGGATGCTTTATTTGGAATTAGTTTCATAAAGCATTGGAAGAAAAAGAAACAGAGCCCTGGTGATTATTTATCAAACTAGAAACAATTAACATGTCATGAAGAACACCTAACATATGATGCTACCTAATGAGAAATCTACTATTTTCATATCTGTTTCAGTTGTATGAATGTGTGCTTGCAAAATAGAGAAAAATGAGGAATTTGAAGAGAAAGCATTTCCCATTATACAAAGAAAGGTTGTTTATTATTGTGAGGAAAATTTGAACAAATAAGGCATTGCTAATAAATTTTCTCATATTCTATAACAATATCTTTGTGCTGCTTTTTCTATATTTCCAAGTTCTAATTGTAGATTGCTTATGTAAAGCTGGAAAGTCATATTTATATTTTTATTCTTATAACATAAGAAAAATTGCCTTTCATGAAGCAAGAGATCAATATCACTTTGAAAGAAAGAAGAAATTAACAAAGGAAGAATGAATAAATAATGACATGAATGATGTATTTTGGCTTAAATGAATAAATTGTAATAGGTTTAGATATATGAAATTATTTATTCCACAAAGCAGTGTTCTTTCAAAATAGATTGAATATTAGAAAAACCAAGATTTCAAAACATAACAACATCAAAAACTGTCAACATTTATTGAATGCTTACTATGTCCCAGTTACTCTTTTAAAGGCCATGCCCAATCAGATTTAATTTTGGATATGAATCTATAGTTAAAATTCTAATTTTAGACTTGTGCTATTATTAAAATTTATAGATTCTACATACGCATATCTAGGTTTGTGTATACCTATTTCACTTTCTTGGAGAATTTAGTTACTCTACCAATGATATGTCACTATCTCTACACCATCTCTATTCCTTAATTATTTTAGTGGATATTGTGAAGATATTAAAACAGAAAGAATAGCTACCATCTACCAGGTGTGCTTACAAAATAAATATTTACTTAAGCTGAAAGATTTGTGAATTGAAAATGTTTTGCTTTAGATATTAAGATACCAGTAATTAACTTTCTCTCTTTTTCTCTTTCTTTCTCTTCCTTCCTTCCTTCTTTCTATCTTTCCTTCTGTCTCCCCTTCCTTCCTTCCTTCCTTCCTTCTTGCTTTCTTCCACCTTCCTTCTTTTTTTTTTTTTTTTATAAAGTCAATACTTAAGTGAAACCAAGATATACATTTCAGAGTTTTCTATTCAAAAGACTTTCTAAATAGTCTTGCATCTGTTGGAACAGTGTATGCTTGGCCTGAAATTATTTGGAACAATTTATTTTATTTTGTGGACATTTCTTCCTGTTTAAGCTGAACATTCTGGTCTTTGCTCAACACGTTACTCCTCCAATACCTTCTTTGCCAAAGTGATAGAACTGATTAATTCTCTATTGTAGAACATGTGTGTTAAAGTTGTCATGATTATTTAACCTTGGTTCAGCTCATAAAAGGTAAAGCTAATCTTAGTCTGTATTTTGAGAATTTTCTTTATGGAATATTATTTCACCTCTTCTCCATCCACATTGAAAAAGAAAGCATATGTTGTACCAGTGTTAGCTGTTCAGAAGGTAACTATGTAGTGCTGTAAAACTACAATGAGAAAATAATGAGTTTTTACTGGACAGAATGATCTTTCAGAAAAATACTATATTTTCTGTTGTTCCCAATTTTTCTTCCCAGGTAAGATAAAATAGTTTAACTAATGAAGAATAAGCAATCCCCTGCATCTGATAAAATAACTTAGGGGAATAATACTGAAGGAGATGGAGGTTGCATGCTGTGTATGTGTGTGTTGTGTTTCTGTGTGTGTGTGTGTGTGTGTGTTGTGTTTCTGCGTGTGTGTGTGTGTGTATGTGTGTGTGTGTGTGTGATGGACAGGAGCTGGGAGAAACACTGTAAAGAGTGCTGATTGCAGTGCACTGTATGGGGAGCTGCCATGCAATTTTGCTTGACGGCTGATGTTCTGAGACCCAATTTTAAGTCCCACTGCATGTCTCATGTAATAATAAGAGGGAAAATAGATGCCTAGAAAGAATAAATTCTGAGTCCAGGAGGAGTCATTATTCCCAAGCTGCATTCATACTGATGAAGGCTGCATAGAGTGAGGCCTTCTCTCCTGAAAGACGGAATGGGTTTTGTTTCTACTTGTAAGTATCTGGCATGAATAAATGCTTTATATAATTGAATAGAAGAGATAGAATTGAAATTGGCTGGCGTTAACTGTTTAAGTTAATCCAGAAACCACTTACGACTTCTATGTATGTATGTAAGTATCTATTTACATATGTATGTACATACACAACTACCCCTCTGTCTCTATTTATCTATCTTATCTATCCTACTATCTATCTGCCTATCTATCTCAATATGTCATTTTATCTACCGCCATAATTTTTTTATCAAAAAATTCAGTGTAAATTCTCTTAACTTTTCATTATTATAATTAGACCAAGGCATGTATTGTATTTGCTCTGGAAGAGAATGAAATAATTGCATATCCAAATAAATGAAACTTGATCAGAGTGGAACTCAAAATCCTTGGTTAGTGTTCTGTAATTATCAAATATCTACATATATTGCAAATCTTGTACTTTAATACTTTAGGGTTTTGATTGTTTAATGTATTCAGTGAGACTTTTAATCCATCAAGAACGTGTCTGCTGGGGCTTCCCTGGTGGGCCAGTGGTTAAGACTCTGTGCTTCCAATGCAGGGGGCACAGGTTTGATCCTTGGTCGGGGATCTAAGATCCAACATGCCATGTGGAGGCGGCCAAAAAAAAGAGAAAAAAAAGGATGCTGAGCTTAATGAAGGAAGATCATTCTTCTGTTTATCCTTTGTCCCTTAGACCGATTGTCTTCCACTATGGTTTTGAGTACATTTAAGACTGTTTTAGATATTACCCTTGCAATAAAATAAATGAAGACATAAAAGCACTGGGTACAGCATGGATCTTTCAGTCTCATTCAGTTTTTTTGGCCTTAGAATAAGACTATCTCATGGAAGCCTTAGGTTATCTAAACAAATGTCCACAAAGGTTTTGAAATTTAATTTGCTTTAGCTATTAAATGTTTTATGATATTTAAGAAAGGAAGCTATCTTAACATGAATTATTATTATTTACAAATGATAACCAGCATAATGATTAGCATGCATTTGGATGGATAGTCACAAGCAGCCAAGATTTATATATATGTCAGGCATTTTTTCTAGTGATGAGGGGTAAAAATGGAGAGGCCTATATCTGTTTTATACATGTTTTACATCTTTCGAAAAGATGTCTTGTTTCGATAGATGTTTCCTTTAATATCTACACCTTGTTTCTGAACTTTAAACTCTGTCCACAAAAACACTGTGTAGAAGTAAAGCTCCTGAGTTTGCACTCACAGTTCTCTGATCTTTTCTTCCTTTATTACTTATATTCCTGGGGTAAGAAGAGGCCTTGCAGGGTCAGCCACCTTATTTCTCTGTCTCTAAGAGAGACTTTATTTAAACTTTCACAGGAAGATGGTTTCATATCACCTTAAAGGTTAATATTGAGAGTTTATTCTACATTCTCCTAAAGCAAACTACTGCCGAGACTGGTAACCCCTGTACTCAGAAAGTTATTCTGAGCTCAGGAAGAGTTTGTGTCAGTTTGAAAGAGAATAGTGGACATTGCTGTATGAAGTGAGAGTTTGGTTTAGATTATTGCTAAATTCCATTCTAACACAATTCTATTAAGTTTTCAAGTTTTGTTCACTGTAATTTCTCTTGATCCATTATTTCATAGTTTTTGCTTTTATAATGATTATTTTTAAATATTTATATAATCAGAAAATAACTTTATTTATTAAAAACACTTTGCTTTGGGCTTCCCTGGTGGCGCAGTGGTTGAGAGTCCGCCTGCCGATGCAGGGGACACGGGTTCGTGCCCTGGTCCGGGAAGATCCCACATGCCGCGGAGCAGCTGGGCCCGTGAGCCATGGCCACTGAGCCTGCGCATCCGGAGCCTGTGCTCCGCAGCGGAAGAGGCCGGAACAGTGAGAGGCCCGCGTACCGCAAAAACAAACCAACGAAAAACACTTTGCTTTTGCTTTAATATTTCCTTTCTATTCTTTGAGTCTTTGTCATCTCACCATGAGGTCAAAATATTTCAGGTAACAAACACACTCACTAAGGAAAGTTTTGGAAAAGTACCAAGGAATTCAAATACTAATGTTTCAAAGTAGAAATTTAAATGTATACAATTAAAATTTTATGTTGCTGTTTCAGGAGCTTTAAGACAACTTATAGATTCCACTATACATAAACACACACACACACACACACACACACACACACACACACACACACAAAATTACCACCCATTGTATGTTTACTTACCCCCATACTAATCACATTAGCTGTTATACTTGCCCTTTTCATCTTCCAACAATTCTCTCATTATTGCATCTTATTCTGTTCCTTTCCTTAAATCTGGAGCTGGACAACAGATACATACTCTCAAGTCGTTTTTCCAATAGAAATGTCCTAGTGGTTGTTTGCACTTTTCTGAGTACCATAACTTCTTATATTTTACTCCCTCTAAAAATTAAATTTAAAATAGAATTCAGTTAGACACTTACCATGCTCAAGGGATAGATTAACTATGAATCTAATGAAGCTTAATCTTCAGGCCTCCTAATTTGCAAGACTCCCTTCCATGACCCTGCCCTAACAATGTGTTCACATGGTCATACTTTTTGGTTTTTTTAGGTAACCACAATATACCATTTATTTTTTTAAATAGATCTTTATTGGAGTATAATTGCTTCACAATACTGTGTTAGTTTCCGTTGTACACCAAAGCGAACCAGCCATATGCATACATATGTCCCCATATCCCCTCCCTCTTAAGCCTCCCTCCCACCCTCCCTATTCCATCGCAAAGCACCAAGCTGCTCTCCCTGTGCTATGCCGCTGCTTCCCACTGGCTATCTATTTTACATTCAGTAGTGTATATATGTCGAGGTCATACGTTTTTATAAACTTTACAAAAGTGATACATTTTCATCTTGATGCATTATCCCTTTCTACTTTTATTTCCCTTCAGTCAAAATTTCTTTCTTATTGGGTGGCATTGGATTGGCCTTGAGAATTTGGGAGAAGTTGCCAATAGAAATTTGAGCCTACATTTAATTTGGATGAGTGGCATATATTCATGTTTGTGTTTTTCAGTCTCTTTTACACGTGCAGTTAATTTGCTGCTTCTCCTAGTGTAGAATCTGCTCCTGGGACTATTTCTGTTGCCCATGATTTGGTTCTTACTGATGCATAATAAAAATAGAAGTTCTTTCATTTCAGGGATAGGTAGATAGATAGATAGAGCACAAAGAACAATTACAAATGAACCATACATCTGTTTCCCTTCTTTTTTCCAACAGGAATTTTGGTGTACATGAGAACATGCCTCTCTGATCTCCCATAGCAGGGAGCACAACTGATTGAAGGACTCAGCAGTCTCATTTTATTTTATTTTTTATTAAAAAATTTTTTTAAATTCTCTTTTATAGAGGTGAGTCATAGTCTAGCCCACACACAAGGGGAGGAGAAACAGTCATCTCTTTAGGGGAGGAGTATCAAAGAATTTGAGGACATATCTTTAAAACCACCAGACTGTCTTTCATGGTGTAGAAAAAGGGGACTCATGTTTTGCAAACATTAATTAAGCATCTTCGCTACTCTAGGAATTGTACCAAGAGAGGATCACAGAGCCAGGTAGAGGTAGCACCAAATAAAGGTATGAAGAATGAGCTATAACCTACCATTTCTATTAAAGTAGAATAAATGTGAAATAAGAAAAGAAGGGACTTCCCTGGTGGTCCAGTTGTTAAGACTCTGCACTTCCAACGCAGGGGGTGTGGGTTCCATCCCTGGTCGGGGAACTAAGATCCCACATGCCACATGGTAAGGCCAAAAAATTAAAAAGTTAAAAAAGAAAAGAAAAGAAGACCTCCTCTCTGAATTACATCAAAACTCTGTGAACTGAAAATGCTAAGTCATGTTTATTTGTGGTGTACTGTGGTAGCTCCAAGGCCTTTGAAATTCTAGTCCAGAAGTTGGCAGTTGCATTTTAAATCCATCCCAGGTTTGAACTGAGGCCTCATTTTCCCCAGGCTTCTCCCAACTCTTGACTGAGTGTGGCAGGGTGCAAAGGCAGTACATTCCTGGGAGATGCAGGACTCCTCTGACAAGCAACTTTGCCTTGGTGACTCCCCAGCAGCCTCGTGGAACTTTCCTTCGAAGTACAATGCAGTCTAGGAGGCTGCTATCCCACCTTCCTTTCTGCTCGCTTTCTCTCCCTCACCTGGAATCAGACTTGCATCATTGTCTGATACTGACTGCCTCCTTCTTTCTTCTCACAGGCATTGCCCTCAGAAATTTCTTGCACATTTATATTATCTTGGCATCTCCTTCTCAGAGAACCTGGGCTAATGCAGGAATCACATGAAATATAATTTATCAAAAAATTTCATTTTCAGGGCACAAACCTAGAACAGTACTATAAAATATTAGGATGTCTAAGATAGCTCCCATGGAAAAAAAATTTATCAAACTTTCCAAATTTGACAATAGCCTTAAAATTTATGTTATCAATGCAGTGTAGTTATACCACAAGAAAATTTTTTGAACTATAAAGACAAATTATGATTCACAATACCGGGACAGACTGGAGCAAGTTTCTATTCTTTCCTTATAAAATCATTATCGTGAGATGTATCTAAGGGATTTACATCCAAACTTTATGAATGTGGGGGGGAGGACATATGATAAAGGCATGTCAGACATTTAATTAATAAAATTATGTTGCTTTACTGGGTTTTGTGATTGTGGTATTTATCAACTTTTATGATTTTGCTGTTGTACTTTTCCTGATTCTAAGAAATACTATTATATCTAGTGTTTTATACTAAATATGAGGGAAGGAGGTTGCTTTTTTTTGTTTTGTTTTGTTTTGGCCACAAGGCTTGTGGGATGTTAATTCCCCGACCAGGGATTGGGCCTGTATCATTGGCAGTGAAAGCACTGAGTCGTAACCACTGGACCACCAGGGAATTCCCTGTGTAATGTTTCTTAAAAAGAATCCTCCAAATTACATAATCTTCAGATGCCACAAAACTTGAATGTCTATGCCACCTACTTGTAAACTGGCAGGGGGAAAAGAAGAGACACGGCAGGAGAAAACTAGCCTTAACTAATTATCCTCAAACCCCACCACACACCCCAGGTTAAGCAGATGAGTCGTTGCCCCATTTTGAGGAAAAATGGAAGTGAAGAATAATATGCTATCTACTGTTTTTCGCAATATTTTCTTAGCGTTCACGATCAAGAGATGCTCTGAGTTCATTTCCATTTATTTAGTCATGAATTATTTTTTACCTTGATACTAATGATGTAGTATTACAGTTTAGATTTGTTATTCATATATGCTCTTCTATCAGCATTCTTATACTACTTATTTATAGATATATTTAAGATCATTATAAATTATAATTCTTTCATGAATAAAGTGCTATGTGACATTAAAAAGGAATATTTTTCCAAAGACATGCCATCGTTTTCTTAACACATTATTTGCTGAAATTATTATTTATATAGATTGATTACTTTTGTCTACATTTTGAAATGCTTCTTGTCCCTTTAGTTTGAATTTCTCCTTTTCTTTTTTAAATGTTCTCCATTTAATTCCCTATTTTCCTTTTTGCTTGTTATATTTATTTCTATACAATTCTGCCTCTATTGCTTTTCTTGTCTTAACCATTCTCTTTGGATCTATTTTCCTGTGAAGTCAAGAATTCTCCTGGTTTAAGTCAAATGTTTAAAGTAGCATTTTATGCAAAATGCACTTCTTTTATTATCCTATTTCCATTTGGGTAATGTACACATTTCGCCCTCTCACCTTGAAATTCCTTATTGCTAAATGTCACCACAATATGCCTATTTATATGCACAGGAGCTTGTTGAATAATTATTCTCTGATATTTATATCTATCTTTATCAGCCTTCTTTCCTTTTTACCAGATATAGAAAATGCAATTCACATTTTTGGCCTGTTGCTAACATTTTTCCTCTATTTCTTCTTCTAGCTAAAGATATCAACCTTTTCATTGTTCTCAATGGAAGTCTAACTGGAATGCCAGAGAAAAGCATTGTTTTCAGCTTGAAAACATTGAGAAGAAATATGTGAGAAGAGAAAGACAATAAAAAGCTGACAGCAGATATTGGTCAAATTGAAGAGTCGCTCATAAGAACTGAACTCTGCCTACTTAGATGGCTTTTTCTTTCCCCAGCAGATCTTAAATGTTTGTGCTTTACAAACATCATCTAAAAATTACCATGCTATTTTTACTTTGTCCATGGGAAAGAAACAAGTCTGACAAAATACATAAGAACTTATATGTGCAAAGAGAGCGAGAAAAACTGACTTGCAGTCTATTGAGTACCTATGAAATTGCCTTCTATATTTAGTCAGTGTTTTTTGGTTGTCACCATATAAAATATGTTATAAAATCAAGTACAGCTCTCTTAAAACAAACTGACATATACATTCGTATTTTCAGTACTAACAACTAATATATATAGGGTTAACAAAACAAGGTACTACACCAAGCAAACTATGGAAATATAGTTAATCAAACACGGAACTTTAGGCTTTCCAGACAGAAAGGGAAAAAAAGGTAAGAGAAAATACATTCATAGATCTATAACTAAAATTTTCAATTTTGGTGTTATTATAAATGCTATTGCTTTTTAAATTTTGAATGCAAATTATTCTTTGCTAATATATGGAAATACAACTGATTTTGTATGTTGACTGCATCCTGCTAAACCCATTTATTAGTTCTAGGAACCTTCCTGTAGACTCTTCAGAATTTTCTATGTAAACAATTATGCCATCTATGAATAGACACACTTTCCTTTCTTCTTTTGCAATATATATTCCTCTTCTTATTTTGCCTTGTTGCACTGGCTAGAACTTCCAACACTATGCCTAAATAGGAGTAATGAGAGTGGATATCTTTGCCTCGTTCTTGTTTTTATGTGGAAAGCACTCAGTTTTTTCACCTGTTGATGTAATATTAGCTGTAGTTTTTAGGTAGCTTTTGTTTATCAGGTTAAGAAAGTTCTCTTTTATTCCTATTTTTCTAAGTAGTTATCATGAATATTTGCTGAATTTTGTCAAATGCTTATTCTATACCTATTAGTATAATTATATTGCTTTTCTTCTTTAGTTTGTTAAAACTGTAAATTACATTGGGCTGGAGGTTTGTTGTTTTCCCCAACCTCCCAGATTAAGGTTTTTGTTCAGTAGGATTCAGGTGGAGATTCTAGACTCTCTCACATGGTTTCTACTCCTTTCCTCCTGTTCTGCACCATAATAGACATTTCACAGAATTTTTTCCAACTTTAATCTGCCTTATTTTCACTGTAAGTGGGAGAGCAATACTCTTTCTAGCTCTTTGTGAGAAGCCAGAACAGAAAAATAGCTTTTAAAACTATTAAAAATTAATATAATTATTTGAAAATAAATGCAGAAATTTCAGTCAATATAAAGAAGTGAATCACTTTCCCTAGTAAGAGCAGAAGAAAATTTTTCATCATATCATAGGAGTATCTTTTACCTATGCATGACATGAATCTTACAGACCGCCGAGCATAAAAAGTGAACAAAGATATACTGAAGTATTAGGTCAGAAAGAAGTGTTAAAAAAAAGACAACAGGCCCCAGATGGAGTCACTTATCCTAAACCCACATGACCAAACCACTGTTAATACCTAACCTCTTCCAGGAGTAGAATCTTAAACCTGTCAATCTGAAGTTACCTGGTTAACACTAGTAAGGTAATCTGCCTGATAAACACCTGCCGTCTACCAAAGGAAAGTGAGCTTGCCTGAAGCAATCCACTCTCTGCTAATAACTTCTTGTCCTGCCCACTTTTGCTTATTAAAGTCTTTCGTTTTGTATAGCTCTTCAGAGCTCCTCTCTGTCTGCTGTTTGGGATGATGCCCTATTCATGAGTCATTGAATAAAGCCAATAAGATCCTTAAAATTTGCTCAGTTGAATTTTGTTTCTTTTTTTTTAAAACATCTTTATTGGAGTGTAATTGCTTTACAATGGTGTGTTAGTTTCTGCTTTATAACAAAGTGAATCAGTTATACATATACATATGTTCCCATATCTCTTCCCTCTTGTGTCTCCCTCCCTCCCACCCTCCCTATCCCACCCCTCTAGGTGGTCACAAAGCACCGAGCTGATCTCCCTGTGCTATGCGGCTGCTTCCCACTAGCTATCTACCTTATGTTTGGTAGTGTATATATGTCCATGCCACTCTCTCACTTTGTCCCAGCTTACCCTTCCCCCTCCCCATATCCTCAAGTCCATTCTCTAGTAGAATTGTTTCTTAACAGAAGGTGCATTCTATTCATTTTGGAAGAGGTTCATGACTCTCTTTAGAGCTTCGTAATTCTTCAAGATAAGTGATCACATAGGGTACAGTACAGCCAGGTCTCGTTCTTGGGAATCAGGTACAAATGTTATTAATACATGACAATGAGAAGAGAAATGTATTCCATAAACATAACCTGCCCAATCTGGGGCAAGAGAAAATGGGGGAGTAAGCAATGGAGTTTTCTTTGATTTTTTTCCAACCAAAAAATAAGATTAATGTTGATATCTTGATGGTAATGTCTAAATTCATTTGCTCTAAAAGCGTGAGGGAAGGAATTCTTTTCTTTCCTAGGATTGGGCCTTTTACTGAACTAAACACTAGCAGAGATTGTTCCCCGTTGGGCAAGCACCACTGAAAGCAGATGCATGTGCTAAAGCCAAGAGGCCAGGGAAAGACGCATCGAGTTTCCTGAGTTTTTGTACCCAGACTGGGACAAGGCTTCAGACTGGCCTGGATTTCATGAAGTTCATCCACCATCGCTTACTCTTCTGGCTTCTTATTCTAGATTTAATTTTGTGTTCTCAGAGTTAGGGTTCTGTTTTCTACCTCTTCTAGACAACTCACCTGAACGTGATCTTTTCTGCAAAGATGCAAATCTTTTCTGCAAACCGTTTAAGAGGCAAGATTTTAGAAATAAAGAATAATTTAAGGAAAATCTGGTTTTACAAATTTAAACTAAATTTATTCAGGGCGAAAAATAAGCCACTTCACAAGTCTGCAATTGATAAAATTATGAGAAAAATCTGAAGGGAGAAACACAGGCTTGAGCGATTTGTATAATAATAACCTGCAGCTGCTTTTGTCCTGAAGAAGATGAAAACAACTGATTGACTCCCTAGTGAGAAGGTTTAAATTGAAGTTTCTGCTTCCAGATGAAGCAGCTACATTATGCTCTCAAAGACTTATTTTACTTCCCTGTTCTCTACCCACCATCCAACAAGGAATCGCCCTTCCAGATCCATTATTGCTTTTTTTTTCTGCCCAGGAGGCAAATCTCCATAGACTGTATCACTCAAAATCTCTTGGCTTCTGGCTTTCAGTTTGCTGCGACTGATAAATGACTGCGTTACTGACCCTCCCAAGTTGGTCCCGAGCAAAAGTGTCCTTTCTGCTCAGTGTCATTTGAGCCAATAGAAGGAGACGGAGTTGGGTTCAGAAGGAAAGGAAAGCTACATTCTTTGATCAGAGGATGGAGAGGTGTGAGCTGGGGCTCTAGCGCATGTGCTCTTCTGGAAAGGCCAGGGCGGGACTACTTCATTGGGATCTTGTCAGTGGGGAGGAGCCGCAGTTCTCAAGGAGTGGGTGCAGCTGTGCTTCATGTCCCAGATTGCAGTGCGGGCTGCGGCGTCTGCGCACGCCCAAGCTGAGCAGCCTTTTCGCAGCAGGAACTCGGGTCTGAGGCCTCTGCACCCGGTACCCTGTGAGCCCCCGAAACTCAACTAAGCACAGAGGGGCCGACGGTGGTGCTGTGTGTCCCCCTCTTTCCTTCTGGGCTGTGGGTCTGACCGCGTTCTTCCACAGCCACAGCCCGTCGTGCCTGCTGCCTTCACTGGGTCCTGGTAACGAGTTACACTGGATCCTCCACTGAAATTCCCTTCAGGTTTCAGGTGGGTACCGCGCCGTTGTTGCTCGCGCAGGGTGGCCCACCTCTGCAAGTAGTCCTTTCTGTGCGTTCCCTTCAGTGAAACCCTTTAGAGTCAGTCTGCTTTCTGATTCCTGCTGGGACCTGGACCGATACAGTCACCAGATGTCACAGCCTGAATCAGAACCCAAGCTGTGTGCCTCCTGAGCTTGTTCTTTTAACATCAGACTCTGAAAGGGGAGAAAAGACCATTCGCTTTAACCGGACGCCCTTTCTACTTGGTATCTAATTTATATTTGTCTGAATTTGTTTTTCTCTTTAATGTACTGCTAAGTCACTTGTGTTCTTAGAGAATACTTCTGGCCTGCTAGATGTATTCATGGACGTGCCACTTGATGCTGCAGTTCTCTTTAGCTCACCTGAGGATGCTGGGTCTGCGTTATCACTGGTGATGAGAAGGCTGTTTTAAAAGTCCTTTGAATGTGAGAATAAACTTTCCTCTTGGAGTATAAATGAGAACGTATTTCCTATGATACACTGGGTAATACCATTCCATATTCCCTGGAAGCAGCAGCTCAATTTTTAACCAGTAGGTTACAGTATGACGAAAAGCCTTCACAGTCGGCTTTAAACAACATTTGTTCTTTATATGTTTAGCTCTGCTCATCACTCAGAAAGAGGAGTTAAATTTCTACTTTAGAATTCCCAGTAGTAACTTTGAGCCCACTGAACTTTCTATGACGCCTCTGATTTTTATGTCACCCTTACATTTATACCCTGGCCTTTGAAGGGACTGATAACTCTGAGGGACTTTGGCCTCTTTTGCCATAACATATGTTTAAAGAGATAAGTGGGTTTAAAAATAAAATATATGAACCATATTAAAGGTAAAAAGATATTTATGATATGAACTATACCATAAATTAAAAATTTTAAATCCACATTAAATATATATATATATATATATATATATATGACAGAACTCTTCAAAATTGGCAAGATAGCCAACCAATATAGTAAGGTTAAAAAAATACATTTAGTAATTGAAACTATTGTAAAGGGGTAAGTTTAAAGTTTAGATGTTACTAAATGCTATTGAGTTCCATGAGACTACGGATATGTGGATAATGTCTTAACCCTCACACCTGTTACTGGTACAGAAAATACTAGCTAACAGCAGATAGGAGATAAATTGCAAATTTATTAATGTCTGCTCAAATATTCTTGTCAGATTTAGGTTTCAAAACTAAGGATGACCTTTTCACTCTATCTTCAGCGCTCCTCTAGATAATCTACATGTTGCCCTTCATTTTGTGGGATGCCCATGTTGAAACCAGTAATGCCATTCAGTTATAAGTGCAATCTAATTGATGTTGTAAGCTCTGCCCACTTGGGTTCTAACCGCTCCACCACCACAGGTGTGGATTTACTGGGGGGAGGTGTTAACTAGGAGATGGTTCAGATCTTGAAAGAGAGACTAAAAAGGTCTTTTAAAACACCCATTTTAAGCTAATTCAGAACATAATAAACTAATGTCATACAACAAAACTTGCGTTACCCTATAGAATTTCAAGAAAAGTGTTCCAGCAAGCATTTCTCTACTTAAAAAAAGCAGTCAAGTAAATTAGGGTTGGACCAAGAAGTGTATATTTTTGCCATTGTATATTTTGTGTTGTTGCTGGATTTATTTTATTGACAAAAAAGTGGGGAGGGTTTTGACTTATAGCTTAGTTTGAATAATTTCACATTTTTCTATGTATATTTAGGAAATGCAATCTGTTTACTTGAAAATTCAACTGGATTTGAGTTACATATAAAATTTTCTCCATAATTTAGAATATCTTGTTTCACAAACATATTTTCCAATATTACTGTCTGGAATTAGAACATCTAAATCACTTTGATTTATTTGTTTCCAAGCTAGAGTTACAGTAATCACAGAAACTACTTATGCTTGCAAAAATAACACTTAACCATTATTGGGATGTGAGATGTATTTATAAGTTCTGCCATTAAGCTGAATTTAAGCTCAAGATTTTTTTCTTTTCTGTCCCAGAGCAAGTGTTATAATCGTATGCACAAAATTGTCACTTGGTATTACGTGTGTGTGTGAGAGTGAGAGATAGAGAGAATGAGAATAAGAGAAAGAGAAATTGATTCTTAGGGAAATGGTAGAAGTCGTACAAGACGGTGAAATGAGTTGATTTGACAATGCTTTCAGAAGTCTCATCAGATAATGATAAAGAAAAAGACAGTGTTTATAGCAAATGAAAACACTATGACTTGCCATTGTCTCCATTGTTTCAGTATAGCTCTTGTGAATAAAGCTACCTAAGATTCATAAAAAACATTATATCCAAACACAAACCACATTTAATATACAGTTTTAAAATAGACAGTATTTTTAGTAAATCTCAAATTATATTAAAAATACTTTCAACTATGAACCTGTATTTTTATTTGTAGCAGACATATTATCATTATAAATTTTAAAGACAGTATATTTATTGAATGGTAAACTGGCCTACTATGATATATACTGTGCAATTAATTATTGAATGAAATATTGATAAATATCCCCAAATTATTAGTACTTTTTAACAATGTTTTATACTACACGAAATGCCCCATATATTGTTATGTACTCACCACACCAACTTTTTTATCTATTCACAATAGAAAAGCAGTCTTTAGGAAGTTAGTTGAGTTGTCACAGGTTTCACAGATGCAGAAGAATTAGGACATAATCCTGCCCTCTGTGACACCTACTTGAGTGGTCCTTAATACTGCCTCATACAGGATGACTAAACATATATACCTAGAGATTGTATTACTAAGTATACAACATACAAAGCATAAAAACATGACAGTGTATATTGACTAGATGCAAATTCAAAAAATCTACATGGGAAAACAGGAATAATCAAATATAAGTTCACTGTCATGATTTATTCATTCAGGAAATATTTATTAAGCAACTATTATGTATTTGGTACCATTGCAGGTAACAGAAATGCCATAGAAACCAATCAGATACACAAATCTCTGCCTCATAGAGTGTATATTCTAGTGGAGTAATCATAAGAAAAATAATTAAAGCATCAATTATGGTGGACAGTGAAGTGATAAAAATTAATCATTATAAAGCAGAAAATGGGAAGCTTAAACATAACAAAGAGTGGCTAAGATCTTAATAAAGGTATATTTTGAGTAAAAACTTGAAGGGAGTGATACCTATGTGGATAACTGGTGAATCAGTGTTCAACCAGAGAAAACACACCTGTAGGAGATATGTATTGATATTAAGATACTTATTGCAAGGGATTGGTTTATGTCATTGTGGAGCCTGACTAGGAAAATCTGAAATCAGAAGGGCAGACCATCAGAAAGGGCAGTCTGGAACTTCTATGCATGAGCTGAAGCTACTATCCACAGGCAGAATTTCTTCTTCTGGGTTGTCTCAGCTCTGCTCTTAAGGTCTTTTAACTACTTGAATCTGACCAATCAGATTATCTAGAATAATCTCCCTTACTTAAAGTCAGCTGATTGTGGACTTCACTCACCTGTACAAAATACGTTCACAGCAGCACGTAGTTTAGTGATTGGCTAACTGGAAACTGTAGCCTCACCAACTTGATATATAATACTGACCGTCCCCTTGAAGGTAGAAAGTTCCAGGCAGAGGGACAAGTCAGTGAAGATCCTGAAGGAGCATGTCTAGCCTGTTACTGGAATAGCAAGGGGGCCAGTGTGTCTTGTGTGGAGTGAATGAGACAGAGAATTGTGGGAGACAAAGTCATAAGGATAACTAGAGGCCAGATTTATGTAGGGTCTTTTGAGTTACAGTAAGAAGCTGGGCTCTACTCTCAGGGACATAGACACTGCATTCATTGATATGAACTGAAATACACTTTCATAGACACTGCATTCATTAATATGAACTGAATCATACTTTATGTCTTCACTCTGGGGGCTCTGTTCAGATTAGACTAAAGGGAGCAAAGACAAAATTGATGAGAGGCTAGACTGTATGATCCGTGGTGGTTTGAGAATGCTGTGGAGTTTTCATAGTATCATTATATGTTAAGAATAGAGCGATGAACATATGCTGATGGGCTGGATAAGAGAGATATGAGAAATGTGTAGAAATAAGTGATTCCAATATTTTGGCTGGGGCAACTGGAAGAATTGAGTTGACCTTAACTGAAAAAGGCAAGACTTTAAGAGCTTGTGGAGGGGATACCAGGGGCTCAGTTGTGAGTTTGTTGCACATCAGATTCCTATTAGATACGCAAGCTCAGATGACAGATTGGTTGTCTAAATTTCAGAGAAAGGACCCAGATTGAGATTTATCAGTCTGTAGATGTTACCTAAAGCTGCGAGTCTGAATCAGAAAATGGAAAGGAAAGTAAGGCACAGAGTTAGGGTTTTTTTTGGATGTTTTAATGGCTCTTTCTCATTATTTTAAAACTTCTATTGACTTCTGATTGATTTTCAAGGAATTACATTCATTCCATAATACATGAAGAAACAAAAATCACTCATAATCCCACCACTTAGCAGTGAATAATACTAAATCAGGGGGATGTTTCTTCCCAATTTTTCTTACATATTTTGTTTCTTTAATTATTTTGAAATCACCAAATATATAAATTTTACAGCTAGTTATTTTGCTTCAAATTACATTTAATCATTGTCTTTAATGACTGAATAATAGTCTATTGTATATAAATACTTAGCTAATGTTTTTCATTAATCTTCATCTTCCTACTATGTAATGAATATTGCAGCAATGATCATCCTTAAGTATAAGTTTTAATCATCATGTATTATCAAAATGACTTATATAAATTTAGTCACAATTTTCACCTACTCAGTAATTGATAGAGGAGTAGATTATATGTTTTATGGTGTTGTTAATCTGAAATGCTGGTCTATAAATAAAGATCAATATTTTAAAGAGTGTGTTAAGTAATAAAAACACAGAGACCAGAAATGGTGTGTTGTAAATGAAAAGAAATAATCTCATTTCAGCAAACTTAGGCAATCAAAGGTGATTAGAAGAGCCTGTTTACTGCTGCAGGAAGATAGAGTATCTGTGTAATTTAGATGGCCTACTTGCTAGAAATAAATGAGAAAAGCTGCTTAAATATGTGTGTTGCTTAAGATAGGGGAAATGATGTTTAGAAACTTTATTGTCTTCCTATTTCATGAGAAGAAAAGTTCTCAGATATCTTTAAACTTATTCTCCCAAGACATGCATCGAAAGCCTGATTCTCAACACACCAGTTTCTGAGCTTTAACTTACCAAAGAGTCTTCCATCCCTAGTGAGCAATTTCCACTTTAGCAAAATGGCAGAAAATGTCACATTTGACAACTACTCACAGAAGTCAGTTTCACTCAAAAAAGGCTATTTGTGAAAGAAATTCATACACATATTGAATCCTGTTGAAACTTAAAGTGAAATTGCAAACAAAGCTTGAGTTGCTTTAGACCCTTTTACTCTATTGCCCTTTGGTTTTCTATTCAATACATCATTATTGCTCTGGTTTTGTGGAATACTATTTCCATACTCACCTAGCTGCTGGTAACTGTCACCTTGATCCTTGCATAAAAAATACCCAGTCTGTAATGAGACAGTTTAATTTGGTAGTTCATAGAGGAAATCCTTTTTTTTCAAAATTCAAACTAATATTTTAGATCCTTAGTACAATGGCTTTGGTGTTCTCTCACCAACCAGCAGAACTGCTTTAATGAAACAGTTGTTGAATGAGAGGGGAATAAGCAAAGGATTGCTCCTAAAATAATTTGTTTCCTTAATCCGCTGATATAAAAAGGGCACATTTCCTTGAAGCTATCAACAATGCTGAGTAAAAACAAATGCAAACTTCATAAATATCTAATTACCAATGGAAACATACCCATGGAAAGTAAGCCTAGAACATTATTTTACTGTAAATATAACTAGACCTGACAAACTCATACATTTAAATAAGCAATCAGGATAAAGAGATATAATTTCTCTAGCAAAATTTTGTTCCGGAGAAATGAAATCATTATGTAGGATGCTCTGTATGTTGGTCCTCATTAGTTTATCTACCTTGTTAATGATATATCTGGTTTAAAATGAGAAAGCTTCAAAAGTTGTAATTTAATTAAATGTGTGTGCAAACCATCGCAGACAATAAACTTAAACTGAAATAATTTCAAAAAGCTAAGTCAAATGTGTAAACAGGGAAAGATCAAAATAAGTACAATTACCCCAGCAACTAAACTGGGCTTACAGACGAATTGGTATTTTCTTGGGCTTGGATGATAGTCACTTATTAGTTATTAGTGTATTTCAATTCCTTAGCAGATTACTATATAGCACCCACATTTTTATGAAACAAAATTATAAAGCTGTGTTTTTTTATTAAGAAAAAAAGTTTTACTCTCAAAATGAAAACATTTCATTTCTTTTACTAAAATAATTTTGCCCCTTTATTAAGAGGCAATCTTCAACAGGAGAAAGACTCTAGAATTTATTAGCACCGCTATTAAAAGCACAGTAAGGAATGATTTTAATGAAAGAAAGCGCACTATAAAAGGATACAGATTTGAAAATCTGAGCTCAGTTTGTGAATCTATGTGAATCATTTTTTTTCAGTGGGTCAAATTTTTATCATCTATAATGAGGGAATTTTACTTGATACCTTCTAAGTCTCTTTCCAGCTCTCAGGTTTCACAAGAAAATTTTGAAGCTCTTTGTCATTCAAATATCCGATGGTGATGGACTGAGATATGGAAGGTGTTATGGAGATTAAAGAGCTGGGAAATAGGTCAAGGAGCAGAGTCCTTATCTGGAATCTGCCTCACTTATTCACAAGGCTGTTCTGAGACTCAAGGAAAATAATCTATATGTTAGTGTTTTGAACGCTCTGACCCACTATACAAATGCAAGTTATTAGCAGAGCACTTAGTCATCTTTGGAGTCCATAAACATATTTTTATTGGTTAAAAGTGTGTGGAAACTACTCTTTGAGTGTTATTCAGCCATCCAGGTTTGTAGCCCTTGAGAAAGTGAGAAAGTTCAAATAGAATGAGGAACAAAGCTAGGTGGAGATGAATGAAACAATTGGAGTTCAAGTAATGATTCTGGTAACTGTTAACCGTAAAATCTTGAGCAAATTACTTTCCCTTTCCAGACTTTAATATGCTCACCAGAAAGTGAGGATAATAATGTCTACATTACAGAGGTACTGTGACATGCATATGAGAAGATGTATGTGAAAACATCTAGCATAAATCTTGTAGGTGGATGTTTCTTAAATTTTATTGAATTTTCAACTTCTCTCTCACCCTCACCATCTTATTCATTTGTCATAAAGGTCTGTTAAATCTAGTTCATAAATAGCTCTCAAATTTCCCCTTCCTCTTCATTCTCACTGTCAATACGTTAGTTTGCGTCTTCATTATCTATTTTATGAACTGATAAAATGAACTCCTAACAGTTTGCCTTCAGTATTTCTATCTCGTAAAATATTCTCAGCTCTGCTGTCAAAATTACCTTTCTAAACTGAATATATGATCATTCCACTCCTCTGCTTAAAAACTTTAGACACTAGGAAAAAATAACTCATTTATCAGTCAAATTCATCATTTTAGATGTTAGGTTTTTTTTTTTTTTTTGCGATACGCGGGCCTCTCACTGCTGCGGCCTCTCCCGCTGCGGAGCACAGGCCCCGGGACGCGCAGGCTCAGCGGCCATGGCCCACGGGCCCAGCCGCTCTGTGGCATGTGGGATCCTCCCGGACCGGGGCAAGAACCCGCGTCCCCTGCATCGGCAGGCGGACCCCCAACCACTGCGCCACCAGGGAAGCCTAGATGTTAGGTTTTTTATACTTGGTCTCAGATTAGCTTTCCAACCTCCGTATTGCTACCTGAATTTCCAGGCATTCCACTCAATCTATATGAGTACATTCTGCTCTTTCATATAAACATACCTCTACATCTGCCATTTCTTCTGGTGGGAATCTCCTATGTTCTCTCTATAAATCAATCGTATTCTCCATTGTTGTATTGCCTCCATTGTTGAACCTTTGCTAAAACTCCAAGAAAGATTTCATGCACTTAAAAAAATTTAATATGCTGCTACTGGTGCTTAGATTATATTGCAATTTTTGATTTATATATTTTTCTCTTTGAGCTTCTGTGATTGAGAGCAATTTGATATGCCTCTTTACAGCCCCCAACATCTCCCTGTGACAACTGCTGCACTGTAGTATCATAGATCTAAAATATTTTTAAAAGGATGAATTAATTCTATGAAATTATTGATGGCATATGATTTCCTGTTATAACTTAGGAACTTTTGCCCGCCGCTGCAGCCTCTCCCACCGCGGAGCACAGGCTCCGGACGTGCAGGCTCAGCGGCCATGGCCCATGGACCCAGCCGCTCTGCGGCATGTGGGATCCTCCCGGACCGGGGCACGAACCCGCGTCCCCACGCCCCGCATCGGCAAGCGGACTCCCAACCACTGCGCCACCAGGGAAGCCCTAACTTAGGAACTTTTTAATAACAGATTTAAGAACCTTTGGCGGAGAGGATAGGCATTTCAAGTCTGACTGAGGGATAATGTGTCAGTTTTAGGAGGTGAGGAAAGACTATACTGGAAGAATCAGAAGAGCATAGAATAATGCTTGATTACTTTCACTGAACAAGACAAAATAAAAAGCAAAAGCAGAATATCTAAAAACCTCTTCTAAAACCTCATATCCTTTCAGCTACCACTTCGTGATTCTCCTTTATGCCTTCCCACTCCACCACTGCAGTTGGGCTTTTGCTATAAACTCATCATCTTGTGGCAATTAATAATTTCTGTGTTATAAACCCAGGACATTTCCATCATTACCTTACACAATGGGCTGATTTTACTATCTTAAAGATTTCCTTTCCTTGGCTTCTCTGACGTTGCATTGTCATGTATTTCTTTTCATCTCTCTGGCCAACATTTCCAAGATTCTTTGCTGACTCCTCCTCTATGTGTTGGCCTAAATAGGGGCTCAAACATGGTCCTATTTTCAAAATTTTTCTTCCGAAGTGATTTTCATTCTACATCTTTACATATCATCTACAAGTAGATGATTGACAAATTCATATCTTTTGCTATGACTTCTCTTCTAAGGTACACTCTAGAATATTCTACTTAGATATCTCTTAGATATCACAAAAAGTAGCACTTCTGAAAGGTGAACTCTTGGTTTGTGTTCCCAAACTTATCGCTATCACCTAGTCCTCCATGTATCCTTAGTGGCAAAACTACCTACCACTTGCCAGGAGTGTAAAACTATCTACACTTTTCCTTTACCTTAACTTGCCTTCTTCAGAACTAAATAATGTTGACTCTAAATTGTGTATCCTCTCTACCTGAGCAGTCAATACTGCCATTTTCCATAGCAGGAGACTTCTAACTAGATCCCAGAATTCTAACCTTTACCCCTATCCACAGCAACCAGAGTGACATTCTTAAATAAGAACCACTTAAATGTCTCTCTACTGCTTAAACATCTTTAGAAAAATCTCCACTTAATGAAGAATAAAAATAATATCTCTTATCGTAGTCTACAATGTCCTCAGTAGCCTTAACACTTCCTCAGTTCTCCAATCTTATCTGATGTTCCTTTCCCTATACCCAGTCACCCATGAACTTTTCCTTGCCTCAGGACCTTTGCAAATACTCTTCCAGGTTCTTTCATTAAAGTTAGTCCCCAGCCATCTTGTAAAATGACACTAAAAGAAATATTCATTGATCATCCTAATTAAATCAGTTTTCCTCCTTCATTCAGTACCTCAGCAATGTTCAGATCACTGATCAAATTTTTAATTTATTATAATTTATTTTTCTGTTCACTCTTGAAGATGTAGGCCACATGAAGCTCTAGAAATGGAGTCCACAGTGACTGGAGAGTATATAAGTATGGTATGCATTCTATAACAATTTTGGGATAAATAAATAAGGACAAGTATAAAATGAATACACATACTTGGTTAATATTTTCCTAATTCTGCCCAGTTTATACCTGCAGAAGTTCTCCCACATCATAATGGAAAAGAAAGTAGTGTAGAACATGGATACATACTCATAGAAACCCTATGAAGTACATACTGTTTTTGTAGAAATTTGTGAAAAATTACGGAAAGAAAGATTCTGTGATTTGCCTGTAGGCTTTTAGGTTAAAGGAGGCATTCAAGTCTACATCATGCATTCTGAACCACAATGCTGTACTACCTTTGAACAAGTCTTTAAGCTCCTTAATTAACTTCAGCAGAATTTCAGGTAAAGGAGGTTCACCAATACCATATGGGATCAAGATCCCACATGAAAATTACTTAAAATAGTAAAATTTTATTTAAAATAAATAAATATTTTATTAATTAACTTAAATATAAAATAATTTGCTTGTATTTAACATTAGATATAGGGGAAATTTTTAGAAGCTGTAGTTCTTTTTGCTTTTCCTAGTTGCTTGTATTTGCCAAATTTCTAAAATAACCATCAAAAAGATAGTGTCTACTTTTATTTAACTTTAAAATAAAACTTTTATTTAACTATGTACTACTGATTTGTTCGTTGTTTCTTTTACAGTTTCTGTTAGCTTCCATATAACTACATGTACAGTTGTCAGATGTTTAAAGCAAAAGAACTTAAATCGATGAGACTTTAAAAACATCTGAACATGCTGACTAGTATGCTTATTTCATGTAAAAATAACAAGAAATAAATCTGCCCAATCTAGTTTAGAACAGAGGAAAGCAAACAGCAATAAATATTTTTCTATTTTTTCCAAATAATGAGGATGAAAATGAACACTTCAAAACAAGTGTGTGTGTGTGTGTGTGTGTGTGTATGTATGTGTATGTATATATGCACACACAGAAAACAAGTATGAGTGTATATTTAAATTAAACCTTATCTCTTCAGCATAACAACCAGATTGGCTACTGACTTTAGAGCAAGGATTTTATTGGTACATAAGAGCTATAATATGAATGAAAGTGAAGAATAAAAGTTTGAAGACACATTAATAATCATAGGCTCTGCATGCTCTCAAGATTTAGCCAGGACCCAGTAGGATATGGGGATACTTACAAATATATTCTTTATTGTGAAATCATGAGAAAACTATAACAAAATATTTGGGACTTCCCTGGTGGCACAGTGGTTAAGACTCCACACTCCCAGTGCAGGGGGCCCGGGTTCGATCCCTAGTCAGGGAACTAGATCCCAAATGCATGCCACAACTAAATGTTCACATGCCACAACTAAGACCCAGCACAACCAGATAAATAAATATTAAAGAAAAAGAAAATTATAACAAAATATTGCTAAAAAAAGACTAAATTAAAAGATACTTCTGGAAAAACATTTAGGTTAAATGTGGAGTATAGGTTCCCTTTGTATACATAAAACTATACATATCTTTATATTTAACTATGACACTACTGTAATCAAGAAGAGAAGATGCTAAACAAAGTTGGAATTTCTGTTGAAGTTCCAGACAGAACCTGAACCTTCAGGAAGTTCTGGAGGGTAAATTACACCCCACAGTTTATCTGCCTAGAGGAAAAGGAACTGGATTGATAATACCCAAACTGTCAGGATTTGGCTATAGCCACACTGCAGGGGATGAAGCTGGGTTAAAAAAAAAAAAAAAGCATTTCTGGCTTTTCATAAACAGGCAGCTTCAGTGCTCAAGGGCATTCATGTGAAGAAATTTATAAGTGCAAGCTCGTAGCTGCAAAGCCCACAGACACTGGTGGAGGAGCTCTGCCCTGAGAGAATGGTCCAAGGGGGATGGGGGTAGGGGAAGAGGGTACCAACAATGTCCACTGGAAAAATGTTCTATTAAAATAATAACTTTTTATTTCCTATAACAACTCCACTGCTAACTATAAAATGTGGTTTAATATATGATAGAAGTGATGGAGATGTGAATTGGAAGAGCATTTTAAAATATTGCATTGGAAGAAAAAATACTTAGCCTACATAAAGTAAGGTCAGAATGTCCTCCATAATTTAGGATTGAGATATACATCATTTACATACCTAAAGTCCACATTCTATTGTTGAAGTGCCTGGGTATTGTGTAATATAGATTGATTTAAGCAACTACTAGAAAACCATTGAAGACACAGAGGATTTAGAGTATTCTCTGAGTCATTCTGTTTAAGTTGACTAAGATACCTTAAGTTGTTTTTGGATATACTTCTAGTCATCGGAACTGTGGGGCTTGGCTGCATTTTTATGAAAATATCCATCTCTTAAGGAAAAACATAAACATTTTTAGTAACTTCATACTAAATATCCTAATTATGGCTTTTCTGAAAGTACAGCATTAAAGCTATTTTAAGTACCAGCCCATGATCTTCATTACATACCAGCAGACGAACCATTATTGTATTTTTCTTACAAAATCATGAAACCATTTATTCAACAAATAATGAATTAATAAGTGCTAACTGTGTGTTAGGCAATGTACTAGGTCATAGAAACTCAGAGATTGATAAGAAATATATTTTGCCCATCATGGAGTTCACAGTTCTTGTGATGATCATTACAGTCTGTAATTTAGCACAGCATTGAAGCATGTAATCAATTGCTGGGAAGGCACTGGTTTTATAGATAGCCATATACTGAATTACTTACAAAAATTTCCCCTGAAGTTTTCTACAAAATATGTTTAAGTTACATTTTAATGTTAGGTTTCTACAAAGACAAATTATGTCACATTCAGGCAGGAATAAGTCATTTTAATGAAAACATTATAAAAGAGGTACTTCTTACACTGGGAACTTTAACTTTTATCACAATTTCCAATGTGCCCAATCTGTGAAACATTTATTTATAATAATGAAGGAATTGTTTAACCAAGGAGTTTATAATACACTAAAGAGATGTAAGAATGTACATACTACATTTAACCAAGGAGTTTACAATACAATGAAAAGATGTAAGAATGTACCATGTAAGAAAGTAAGAATGAAGAGACACTATAAAAATGTTATTTACTATAGAATTTAGTTTATTTTAATCCATGTAAAGTGGGCCCACTATACAAAACAAATTAGAAAAGACAGATAAATATAAAGAAAAAGGTAACATAAATAATAATAATTTTATCACCAGAGATAAATATGCTTAGACTGCTGGTGAAGGTTTTTTAGATTTCTCTTTATACACATATACATATTTTTCCACTAAATTAAGATTATACTCTGCCCATAGTTTACCAGAACGTGATTGTAAATTAGCAATATAATGCGAAAATTACTCTTTATTTATTTATTTTGAAAATTACCCTTTATTTTTAAATGTAGTTCTACATAATCATTTCAAAGGCAGCTATCTATTCCATTTCAGGAGAAACTTGCATAATCTTCAAAGGCAATTAATCCTTTTGAGTTCTAAGGACTTTTGTTTATTTAGGTTATACAAAATATTACCGATACTCCTTAGAAACACAATTGTAACTGATACTCCTCTCAGTACTATTAATTACTGGCTATTAATTAATAGCCACACTCCTCACACTGTTCCAGTTCTGTTTCATTAATACATATGTCTTAGTTACATATGTCTTATGTATATGTGTATGTATTTTTGAATTACTTATAACTTTTGCTTGAGCATCTTCCTATTTCTTATTGATATTTAAGAGATCTTATTAGTGTTGACACTGAAACTTGTGCTATAGATAATGTGTTATTTAACATCATTTGTATTGCATATGACAATTAATTTGAACATGTAGTTGAAATCATCATTTTATGGTTTCTTAATTTA
Source organism: Delphinus delphis (assembly GCF_949987515.2). Classification (NCBI taxonomy): domain Eukaryota; kingdom Metazoa; phylum Chordata; class Mammalia; order Artiodactyla; family Delphinidae; genus Delphinus; species Delphinus delphis. Next base: position 173,617,896 of record NC_082683.1, read on the forward strand.
TGCTTTCAGTGTTATTCTTAGAAGGTCATTTACTAGCCAAGGCTGACTTTTATATATATATATTTTTTTAACTAAAATGTATGATTTTTTTTTATAGTTCATACATCTGTTTTTCTTTACAGTAAATAACTTTTGTCAATATCGTTTATAAAAATATCCGCTTTTTTCTACTCAAATGAAATAACTTCTCATACTAACATAGTACGGCTTTGGAGATTTCCCATCTTGTTTTTCTTGTATATATAAAACTTTATTTTTAAAACTTGTGATTTATTCTTTTATTCTCATTATATGTTTTTTCTCATTTTCCTAGCTATTTTTGTTTGGTTTATTTTAGGTAAATAATCACATGATCTAAAAATAGTGTAAGATTTCCCTTTTCTGTTTCTAATATGTACTTTTTCCGCACCCCGCCCCCTTTGCATCATTTATTTCAGGGTCAAGCATTTATTTTAAAAATGCTAAATAGTAATAATGTGAACAAGCATTTTAATAATGCATGATTTAAGGGAGATGCCTCAATCATTTCACCATTAATGTGCTTCCTGTTAATTTCAGATTACTTTATTATGCAATTAACTAAAGCATGATTTAATATCCAGTAAACTATAACCACTGTAACTGGAGTTCTGCTATAAATTTTCAGTCACCTATTTTAAGTAGTAACAAACATGATTAACATTTGTTGAACACTTACATGTTACAAACATAGTTATAAGCACTTACATATATTTATATTTAATTTTCATAGTAAAGTTATTATATAGATAATGCTGAGACTAAAAGACATGGGAGCTGGGATTTGAGCTCAAGTTGTATGTGTTCAAAGCTCTTATAAAATTGATATGCTGCGTATCAGTGACTGGTGAAACCCTAATTAATCTGTAATTAAGTGGGAAAAAAACTACCATGTTCTGATCAGTATTCCTAAGGGGAATATTGAGGGGAAAATGAATTCTATTTCAGACGTGCTGAATTTGAGCATCTCTGGGATATGGAAGTGAACTCAAGTGAACAGTAATATATACACTAGTTTGATTCTCAGAGAAAAATCCCAGCTGTTGTATTAGTCAGGGCTCAGTTGGTTTACCTGGGTGAGCGTTTTCCAAGTTGAGTCATGTTACAATTTGACCCTCGTGGTAGGTCTTGTGGCCCGGAGGGTAAGTGGAGAGAGATACTGGGGAAGGCCAAAGCAATTCCTTGTAAGGCACCTGTTTTATTTATCTTTCTCAAGTAAGAGAAGAGATTTCTTATTCAGCAAATGAGGAGGGATTGGGAACTGGACCACTTCTTTAGGCACAGAGAGTTTGAGGGGATGTGGACCTCCCAAATTCTCAAGTGGATCTTGCCACTCTGAATGTCAGGGTTCCTTCCACTCATTGTTTATCATGGTCCTGATTTTGACAAAGGAGTCTTGTTTAGGATGACAGCTTTCTCTAAAGTTTTACCACTCTTACAATTAAGTCTGTTTTACTTTTTCAGCTTTATCTGCCCTGGAACTTTAGGAAGACAGAGTCATTAACTGCTCTTAAAAATTTTAGGTACTTAAAGAGTTGTTTTAAATCCTAAACAGTCAAAAATTTTAAGTAAAGGCCATGGTCTCTTTGGAAATATTGATATATTCCCTGCAAAAATTTCTGAAGCTATTAATAAATTTATTTTAGATCAATTCCACATGCCAGTGACCACTTGGATGACTTTGTTCTCCACTGCTTTATTTTTCTGCTTTCTTAATTCTATAACAATTTTTCTCAACTTAAAAGGAACTACGTTGTGACTATCTGGAAAAATAGAGGAGTATAGCTATATTCTTAATCTCAACATTGACAAGAGAAATTTTACTGTGCCTTTATTTATTTATTTTTATTTATTTATTTTTTTAGTGGTACGCGGGCCTCTCACTGCTGCGGCCTCTCCCGCCGCAGAGCACAGGCTCCGGACGTGCAGGCTCAGCGGCCACGGCTCACGGGCCCAGCCACTCCGCGGCATGCGGGATCCTCCCGGACCGGGGCACGAACCCGTGTGCCCTGCATCGGCAGACGGACTCTCAACCACTGTGCCACCAGGTAAGCCCTACTGTGCCTTTATTGATCAAAGTATTTTAACATCCTGTTTCTTACTGTTGGAATCTAGCAGTAGTCTGCTTTGTAACTTTGTAAGGTCATTTTCATTTCTGCTTTGAAAACCCAGCCGACTTTTCTTCTGTCAGCTCTTCCTTGTAATAATGTGGTAAACACAGGCTTTCCCAACCACCATACTCTACCTTCTGTGAATATTTTTTTGTCCCATTTACTTTACTGGAGCTACAAATTTTTTAGGCAAAAGTTTGCCTTCAAACTTATTACAGGTAGTACTTTACCAAATGGCTTGCTATAACATACACCAGATCTCCGTCTTTCCAGCTTCAGATATGTTTCCTCGTTATCCACTACCAGTCACTAAGCCAATATCACAGATATTAGGGTTTCTTTAATGTTTCTTTAATGTCAATTTCTGTATTTGTCATGGTAGAATAGGCCATGCTGTGAGAGCATTCAATCCAAAGATATCAATGGCTTACTATGATAAGACTTTGTCTTGTTGACATCACAGGCACATTTCACTCAAGTGGTTCTGCACCATCTTGAAACTGAGACCTTGCACCCAGGATCTCTGAGAATGTTGTGGCAGAGGACGAGAGAGGTAGAGGAGGCATACTGGTTCTATTAGATAGAACTAATCATATTGTACCAACCTAAACCCGAAATAGATAGTAAATAGGAGAACGTGAAAATTTGTTGAGGGTTAACTATCTATGCTACACCTCCTTTTATTTGGCCTCCTGTGATTAGCAAACAGTTCAAAGCCAGAGAACGAGAATAAAGTTTCCAGAAAAATCTACATATTTTCTTTTCCCAGTGCACAACATCTGGGGTAAATGACTGTGAGTCTCCTTGGGGGTAAGCTGGAAAGAAGATTTACAGCTTAGTATTTTAGTAGTGTCATAGAATTCTGACTTAGGGAGCTGGGCCATCTCTATTTTTAAGACAGCTGGAAATGAAAAGTAGCTCAGATTGGGGTCTGGTTGAGAGGCTCAGAATCTTCATTGTGATGAGGAAGTGAAAGTCTCTGTTTAAAGACCAAAATATAGGTATAGGTGCTATACCTATATTAGCATATAAGTAAGCTGTCCATCTATTTAAGACAAAGGTGGATCACAACAATATGAGGTCATTAAAAGATCTTTAAGAGAAAGAGAAATATCGTATGATATCGCTTATATGAGGAATCTAAAAAAAAAGTGATACAAATGAGCTTATTTACAAAACAGAAACAGACTCACAGACTTAGAGAATTAATTTATGATTACGGGGTGGGGAAGGTTGGGGGAGAGGGATAGTTAGGGAGTTTGGGATTGACATGTACACACTGCTATATTTAAAATGGATAACCAAGAAGGACCTAGTGTAGAGCTCAGGGAACTCTGCTCAATATTAGGTAACAACCTAAACGGGAATAGAACTTGAAAAAGAATAGATCCATATATATGTAAAAAAATCAATAAAGGTCTTCAAGCTAGAGAGGGCTAACCTCCTGCAACTCAAGAGGAGGGCTGGTACTGCTTTGCCAACAAAGGCTCAATGGGATTTCTGAGCTCAAGGTACCTAGAATCCAGCAAAGATAACATGCCTGTTATCAGATCCGTTTTCCAGATGGTCCCCTAATTTTTAATGTAAGCGATCTGATTATAAGAATTCAATGTATAGTATAATCTGCATATAATCTACATACATACAATATTATAACTTGCAGGATCCAAATGTGCATCTCGTATTTTGTTATATCAGGTTTATCAAGATAAAAACATAACAACTAATCTCAAATGCCCATCTTTAAAGGTCTGTTCCCTAGAACCACTCGCGGTAAGAAACTGTATAATCAGAGTTCAGGGGTGGAGAAGAGAAACCACTCTATGCATTCCCATCAATAAGAAATGTAATAGAGGGAAGGAAGTGCTTACTGACTTGCTGGAGGGACAGGAGGAACAGAAGTTGGATACGGCTGCCAATAGAACTTTAAGTCATGCCACTGCAACCTGCATGGAACATACCAGCAAGTTGTTGATGACACCCAGAGTTTAGAAGCTGCAGAAAACATCGGCTGCAGTCAAAGCTGCTGTACAATCCTAAACAGCTGAATGGCAGAGTAACATGAAGACTGGCCAGTCTCTGACAATACCCATGTTTGCCAAAAACCCATGCAGACACTGCCAGAGGCAGAAGCTCATTTTGCTTCTGTGTTCTAAATTTAAGTAAGTACATCTCACTGGCAGACTGTAAACAACATCCAAAAACCCAGGGGGTACACAGAATGGAATAAATCCAGATTGCAAGTAAGCCCCAACGAGCAAAGTGTCAACATATTTTAGAGAAGTCAGAATTGGAGGAGTCATTTGTATGCTATGGACTTAGTACCAAGGCCATTGGTGACATTAGCCAGAACGATTTCAGTGGATGCATGGGTGGGAAAACCAAGGTTCAGTAATGAGCTGCAGGTGATAGAAGGTTCCTTGGGAAGAGATGATCACTTAAGAGACTGCCCTGATGGGAGAGCGAGAAGGTACTTAGTAGTTCAATGGGACATGAAATTGAGTCAAAGTGGGTTTTTCTGGGGGGGCTGCCTTGTATTCTTCCTTTCTTCTTCCCTTCCCTTCTCTATCATATAAAGTAGGAAGGACATTTGGAAATATTATGTGATAAAAGAGCTAGTGAGCTTGTGGGAAAAGAGAGAAGTTCAAGAACCTCTGGAGGGAAAGGATAGTTGAGAGAGCAGTGTCTCTGAGGAATTTGAAAGGATAACATTTAACAGTGAAGTCAGAAGAGAAGATGAACTTTTGCTTTTTTCTGAGTTGTGCTGCTCATCTCTGCCATCTTGTTCTGCTCTAGGAATTACTTTGTCTTGAGTTCTGTTAGTAGGAAGAGTTCTGGCTCACTTTGCCTTTCAGCGACACAGAACTATTCTCAGGTTGAGTTCCAGCTAAAAAGAAAAAAGGTTTCATAATTATGTAGGATTCAGTGTATTATGTGGGACTCCGGTGTTTAATTATCAATCATCCCACTTGTCTCCATTCCTTCTATCACATGGTTTTCTCTAACACTTACCATGGTCAGTTTTAATTCTTTTTCTTACTGTTTTCCTATTTTGAGTCTACTATTTTGCAGGTTAGAATAATATTCTAGCTCTAGGCTATAATATGCTACTATAAAGACTATAACTTTTCATAAATACAATTCTTTATTTCAATCAACACCTAGATCCTAATCCCTTTAATATAGGTTTTTCTTATAGATTCTCTGCAACTACTAAAAATTGATGGATCAGAGAATTAAAGTTTGATTTTATAACTATATGTAAGAGAGTATCTGAAACCAGTCTTTCTCTTCAATTCATAGTAAAAAAGTATATATATGCAAATAGTAATGGCTATCAGCAAATAGTTCATTTTCTAATGTATTTTATGAAGTTTATACTCATTTCTAAATAGGCCCTTTTCAGTGTCATGATTCCCAGAAATGTTTATGTAGCTACAATTTCTTCATAAAAATAATAGTTTGGGGTTGTGAAAAGCCATCTGGGCTGGCATCAGGGACTTTTTGGCTGTGTCCATAACTACCTCTCTGACCCCAAGCTTATCACTTTATTTCTTTGGAATTCAGTTTCCCACTCTTTAAATGATAATAATATCTACTTGATCTTCCTTAAATGTAGGTTATTGGTATGGGAAGTAAAGTAAATTTGTGATTCAGGTCCCTAGACAAAACTCACTGTCAGTTTCATCCATGTAAAAGAAAATTAAACCATCATCAGGTCATGAGCTGAAAGAAAATGTCTTTCTGGGTTACTGGAAAGATGGAGACAGATATTGTCTTGTGACACCTGGGACTGACTTTGCTGTCTCTCTGGATGAGAATGTGGCCCGGTTGATATTACATTGGCCTCAGATACACGAAAGCCTGATGTTTGTAAATCTTTAAATGAAAGTAACATACGTTGTGAGTATCATTTCTTCTCATATAATGTTCTAAGCCCTGACGACAGTGTAAAACTAAGATTATGTTGTTTTCTCAACTCTGGTAAATTCTCTCCGTGGGGAAGATCAGCAGCAGCTATGCACATAGTTAGGGAACATGACCACCAGGGACAAGCAGCTTCAATCATTAATATATTTTCTGCTTTATGTCATCACCATACCACCTTTATTTATTTTGTAATCCTTGGCTAAATAAATTGGCTATAGTTGTGTTTGTTTTCTTCCTGCCAAAACGCAACTTACTTAAATGTTGCAATCAGAAGTGATATAACAGTGACATCATAGAAATATACTTTGAAAAATTAAAAAGTGCTTATATATTGAAGGCAAATCATAGACTTTTAGAACTGAATGATATTTAAGAAAAATCCAGAGGTTGGTTCTTTATTATGTTTATATGTTCTGTATGATGTTCGTGTCGGAAAGCATTAGCTGTTTTCTGATAATTATGAACCTCTGTTTCTCACCTGTCAATTGAGTAGCTCAGGGAACATGATCTAGAATGTCCCTTTTAGGTGTATATCTTGAGAATTAATGATGTAAAGATGGAGCAGTGGCTTGGACTTGTTCATTTCTTTTGAGACGATTTCAGAACTCAGTGCTTGGGGGCCTCAAGGTGGATCGTTAGGGATGCAGTGTATTCCCTTCTGGCCTGGAGACCCCCCTTTTCTAGTTCTCACCTCTGTTCATGGGAGACCCCAAAGATTTCAGAGTCCTGTCAAAATCAGCCTGTTCCACTGGTCCCTCAAACTCAGAGTCACTGTAGAGAATCTAGGAATTGACGGGCTATTATGTGACTAGAAGGCACAGATGCACTCAATGACATCACCAAAGCACTCTGAGTAGGCAGACTCTCAGAGCAGGACTCGTCATGACAGGGATAAATTTGAAGAACTTTTAGTGAAGGTTTGGAGCCTACTCTAGGAGAATCAAGATTTTTTTTGACAGATGTGAGGACATGAGAAATTCTGAATTCAAAATAGAAATCATACCCAAATTAACTCCACACACTGCGTGTTAGCAAATGCTTGTCCTAGGAAATTGTTCAAGCTAATTTGATTTAAATATGTCCATCAGTTCTCCCACACCAGTGGTTCAGTTATGATTTGAATTAAAGTGCTCCTCTGTGAATGGATACACAGAACATTTGGATTTAATATTTCCTTATTCTTCCTGTACCTGTGCAAAAATGCTGAGTGTTATTATGGGATGTTGCTGTGTCCCCTGAGGGTGGCAAGATGCTATAGAGTGCTCTATGTGTTATGTACATTTTTTTCCCTGTGAAAAATTATGTAAGTATATGATCCAACTTAATAGCAGATTTTTCTGCATGTAGAATACAAAATGAATCTTTATGTTGAAAATCAACATTTAATAAATATATTTTTGGCAATGATATGCATTAATATTCCTATGAACTTATGAAATGAGAAAAAGTCAAGTTATTTTACACATATTAACTGTGTGCTTTAACAGTTTTATGCTATTTCTATCTCCTCTTATTTAGTTAATTTATTTAGGGTTACTCATGTCTAGTTTATTTATATTTTTATGTGCCACAAATTTCCTTCATTTTATATTTGAAGATAACATAAGTTAAAAAACAGAGTGACAGTGCTACAACATTGAATAGGGGAGAAATTTTTAAATCATAAATACAGAGACATATTTGAAGATTTTAAAAATAGGAATAATTATTCTACCTCTAAATAACTAGAAATTAATAATCTCCATTCGGGTTGGCAATTTTTGAGATCTATTAAAGAAACTAGAGTAACATAATTAACTGTCACTTGCCAATATTTTTGAGTTGTGTGTAAAGTCAACTGAACATATAAAACATATTTTCACCTGCTGTTGAATTTTTATTGTTCTGAGCCTGTAGTAAATGTAAGTCTGCTATGCTTAAGGGTATAATTTTGTGCAGGAAACCACAATAGGGTCTGGGAATAATTGCCACAAAGGTTAAGATTAAAAGATAAAGTTAGCAAAAATCTTTTGATATTTCGATAAAAATCTGTTCTCTAGAAGAAAAATTCTAATTATTTCTTAAATGATAAAATCAATGTTGGAGGAAATGCTATACATTTCATTTTGTTGTAGAGTCAAGCAACTTTTCTACTTCTATATCTTTTTTTTAAACATCTTTATTGGAGTATAACTGCTTTACAATGGTGTGTTAGTTTCTGCTGTATAACAAAGTGATTCAGTTATACATATACATATATCCCCATATCGCCTCCCTCTTGCGTCTCCCTCCCAACCTCCCTAGGCCACCCCTCTAGTTGGTCATAAAGCACCAAGCTCATCTCTCTGTGCTATGCAGCTGCTTCCCACTAGCATTTGGTAGTATATATATGTCAGTGCTACTCTCTCACTTCATCCCAGCTTACACTTCCCCCTCCATGTGGCCTCAAGTCCATTCCCTACGTCTGTGTCTTCATTCCTGTCCCACCCCAGGTTCGTCAGAACCATTTTTTTTTAAAATACCATATATGTGTGTTAGCATATGGTATTGTTTTTCTCTTTCTGACGTATGTCACTCTGTATGACACACTCTAGGTACATCCACCTAACCACAAAAAACTCAGTTTCATTTTGTTTTATGGCTGAGTAATACTCCATTGTATATATATGCCACATCTTATTTATGTCTGTTGATGGACACTTAGGTTGCTTCCATGTCCTGGCTATTGTAAATAGAGCTGCAGTGAACATTGTGGTACATGACTCTTTTTGAATTATGGTTTTCTCAGGGTATATGTCCAGTAGTTGGACTGCTGGGTCATACGGTAGTAATATTTTTAGTTTTTTAAGGAACCTCCATACTGTTCTCCATAGTGGCTGTATCAACTTACATTCCCACCAACAGTGCAAGAGGGTTCTCTTTTCTCCACACCCTCTCCAGCATTTATTGTTTGTAGATTTTTTGATGATGGCCATTCTGACCGGTGTGAGGTGATACCTCATTGTAGTTTTGATTTGCATTTCTCTAATGATCAGTGATGTTGAGCATTCTTTCATGTGTTTGTTGGAAATCTGTATATCTTCTTTGGAGAAATGTCTATTTAGGGCTTCTGCCCATTTTGGGATTGGTTTTTTTTGTTTTTTTGATATTCAGCTGCATGAGCTGCTTGTAAATTTTGGAGATTAATCCATTGTCAGTTGCTTCATTTGCAAATATTTTCTCGCATTCTGAGGGTTGTCATTTCGTCTTGTTTATGGTTTCCTTTGCTGTGCAAAAGCTTTTAAGTTTCATTAGGTCCCATTTGTTTATTTTTGTTTTTATTTCCATTTCTCCAGGAGGTGGATCAAAAAGGATCTTGCTGTGATTTATGTCATAGAGTGTTCTGCCTATATTTTGCTCTATGAGTGTTAAAGTGTCAGGCCTCACATTTAGGTCTTTAATCCATTTTAAGTTTATTTTTGTGTATGGTGTTTGGGAGTGTTCTAATTTCATTCTTTTACGTGTAGCTGTCCACTTGTCCCAGCACCACTTATTGAAAGGCTGTCTGTTCTCCATTGTATATTGTTGCCTCCTTTGTCAAAGATAAGGTGACCATATGTGTGGGGGTTTATCTCTGGGCTTTCTATCCTGTTCGATTGATCTATATTTCTGTTTTTGTGCTAGTACCATACTGTCTTGATTAATGTAGGTGTAGTATAGTCTGAAGACAGGGAGCCTGATTCCTCCAACTCCATTTTTCTTTCTCAAGATTGCTTTGGTTATTCGGGGTCTTTTGTGTTTCCACACAAATTGTGAAATTTTTTGTTCTAGTTCTGTGAAAATGCCATTGGTAGTTTGGTAGGGATTACATTGAATCTGTAGATTGCTTTGGGTAGTATCATCATTTTCACAGTGTTGATTTTTCCAATCCAAGAACATCGTATATCTCTCTCTGTCTGTTTGTATCGTCTTTAATTTCTCTCATCAGTGTCTTATAATTTTCTGCATACAGGTCTCTTGTCTCCTTAGGTAGGTTTATTGCTAGATGTTTTATTCCTTTTGTTACAGTGGTAAATGGGAGTGTTTCCTTAATTTCTCTTTCAGATTTTTCATCATTAGTGCATAGGAATGCAAGAGTTTTCAGTGCATTAATTTTGTATCCTGCTGCTTTACCAAATTCATTGATTAGCTCTAGTAGTTTTCTGGTAGCGTCTTTAGGATTCTCTATGTATAGTATCAAGTCATCTGCAAACAGCGACAGTTTAACTTCTTTTCTGATTTAGAGTCCTTTCATTTATTTTTCTTCTCTGATTGCTGTGGCTAAAACTTCCAAAACTATGTGGAATAATAGTGGTGAGAGTGGGCCACCTTGTCTTGTTCCTGATCTTAGAGGAAATGGTTTCAGTTTTTCACCGTTAAGAATGATGTTGGCTGTGGGTTTGTCGTATATGACCTTTATTATGTTGAGGTAAGTTCCCTCTATGCCTAGTTTCTGGAGGGTTTTTATCATAAATGGGTGTTGAATTTTGTCAAAAGATTTTTCTGCATCTATTGAGAATATCATATGGTTTTTATCCTTCAATTTGCTAATATAGTGTATCAAATTGATTTGTGTATATTGAAGAATCCTTGCATTCTGGGATAAACCCCAGTTGATCATCGTGTATTATCCTTTTAATGTGCTGTTGGATTCCGTTTGCTAGTATTCTGTTGAGGTTTTATGCATCTATGTTTATCATTGATTTTGGCCTATAGTTTTCTTTTTGTGTGATATCTTTGGTTTTGGTATCAGGGTGATGGTGGCCTGGTAGAATGAGTTTGGGAGTGTTCCTCCCTCTGCTATATTTTGGGAGAGTTTGAGAAGCATAGGTGTTAGCTCTTCTGTAAATGTTTGATAGTATTTGCCTGTGAAGCCATGTGTTCCTGGGCTTTTGTTGGAAGATTTTTAATCACAGTTTCAATTTCAGTGCTTGTGATTGGTCTGTTTATATTTTCTATTTCTTCCTGGTTCAATCTCGGAAGGTTGTGCTTTTCTAAGAATTTGTCCATTCCTTCCAGGTTGTCCATTTTATTGGCATATAGTTGCTTGTAGCAACCTCTCATGATCCTTTGTATTTCTGCAGTGTCAGTTGTTACTTCTCCTTTTTCAGTTCTAATTCTGTTTATTTGAGTCTTTTCCCTTTTTTTCTTGATGAGACTTGCTAATGGGTTATCAATTTTGTGTATCTTCTCAAAGAACCAGCTTTAGTTTTATTGACTTTTGCTATTGTTTTCTTCATTTCTTTTTCATTTATTTCTGATCTGATCTTTATGATTTCTTTCCTTCTACCTTGGGTTTTTTCTGGTTTTCTTTCTCTAATTGCTCTAGGTGTAAGGTTAGGTTGTTTATTTGAGAAATTTCTTGTTTCTTGAGGTAGGATTGTATTGCTATAAGCTTTCTTCTTAGAACTACTTTTGCTGCATCCCATAGGTTTTGGGTAGTTGTGTTTTCATTGTCAGTTGTCCCTAGGTATTTTTTTATTTCTTCAGTGATATCTTGGTTATTTAGTAGTGTATTTTTTAGCCTCTGTGTGTTTGTATTTTTTACAGCTTTTTTCCTGTAATTGATATCTAGTCTCATAGCATTGTGGTCAGAAAAGATATCTGATACAATTTCAATATTCTTAAATTTACCGAGGCTTGATTTGTGACCCAAGGTATGGTCTATCCTGGAGAATGTTTCATGAGCTCTTGAGAAGAAAATGTATTTTGTTGTTATTGGATAGAATGTCCTATAAATATCAATTAATTCCATCTTGTTTAATGTGTCATTTAAAGCTTGTGTTTTCATATTTATATTCATTTTGAGTGATCTGTCCATTGGTGAAAGTGGGGTGTTAAAGTCCCCTACTTTGATTGTGTTACTGTTGATTTCCCCTTTTATGGCTGTTAACATTTGCCTTATGTATTGAGGTGTTCCCATGTTGGGTGCATAAATATTTACAGTTGTTATATCTTCTTGGATCGATCCCTTGATCATTATGTAGTGTCCTTCTCTGTCTCATGTAATAGTCTTTATTTTAAAGTCTATCTTGTCTGATATGAGAATTGCTACTCCAGCTTTCTTTTGATTTTCATTTCCATGGAATATCTTTTCCATCCCCTCACTTTCAGTCTGTATGTGTCCCTAGGTCTGAAGTGGGTCTCTTGTAGGCAGCATATATACAGATCTTGTTTTTGTATCCATTCAGCCAGTCTATGTCTTTTGGTTGGAAACATTTAATCCATTTATATTTAAGGCAATTATCGATATGTATGTTCCTATTACCATTTTCTTAATTGTTTTGCGTTTGCTTTTATAGGTCTTTTCCTTTTCTTGTGCTTCCTGCTGAAAGAAGTTCCTTTCGCATTTGCTGTACAGCTGGTTTGGTGGTGCTGAATTCTCTTAACTTTTTCTTATCTGTAAAGATTTTAATTTCTCCATCAAATCTGAGTAAGATCCTTGCTGATTAGAGTAATCTTGGTTGTAGGTTTTTCCCTTTCATCACTCTAAATATGTCCTGCTACTCTCTTCTGGCTTGCAGAGTTTCTGCTGAAAGTCAGCTGTTAATCTTAAGGGCATTCCCTTGTATGCTATTTGTTGCTTTTCCCTTGCTGCTTTTTATATATTTTTTTGTATTTAAGTTTTCATTGTTTGATTAACATGTGTCTTGGAGTGTTTCTCCTTGGATTTATCCTGTATGGGACTCTCTGTGCTTCCTGTAATTGATTATTTCCTTTGCCATGTTAAGGAAGTTTTCAACTATAATCTCTTCAAATATTTACTCAGACACTTTCTTTTTCTCTTCTTATTCTTGGACCCCTATAGTTTGAATATTGCTGCATTTAATATTGTCCCGGAGGTCTCTGAGACTGTCCTTCATTCTTTTCATTCTTTTTTCTTTATTCTTCTCTGCAGTAGTTATTTCCACTATTTTATCTTCCAGGTCACTTATCCGTTCTTCTGGCTCAGTTATTCTGCTATTGATTCCTTCTAGAGAATTTTTCATTTCATTTATTGTGTTGTTCCTCATTGTTTATTTGCTTTTTAGTTCTTCCAGGTCCTTGTTAAATGTTTCTTGTATTTTCTTCATTCTACTTCCAAGATTTTGGATCATCTTTACTATCATTACTCTGAATATTTTTTCAGGTAGACTGCCTATTTCCTCTTCATTTGTTTGGTCTGGTGGGTTTTTACCTTGCTCCTTCATCTTCTGCTTATTTCTCTGTCTTATCATTTTGTTTAACTTACTGTGTTTGGGATCTCCTTTTCACAGGCTGCAGGTTTATAGTTCCCGTTTGTTTTGTTTTCTGCTGCCAGTGGGTGAGATTGTTGCAATGGCTTGTGTAGGCTTCCTGGTAGAGGGGACTGTTGCTTGTATTCTGGTGGGTGGGGCTGGATCTTGTTTTTCTGGCAGGCAGGGCTGTGTCCGGTGATGTGTTTTGGGGTGTCTGTGAACCTAGTATGATTTTAGCCAGCCTCTCTGCTAATGGGTGGGGTTGTGTTCCTGTCTTGCTTGGCATGGGGCATCCAGCACTGAAGCTTGCTGGCCATTGGTTGGAGCTGGGTCTTAGCGTTGAGACAGAGATCTCTGAGAGAGTCCTCGCTGACTGATATTACATGGGGCCCTGAGGTGTCTGGTGGTCCAGTGTCCTGAGCTCAGCTTTCCCACCTCAGAGGCTCAGGCCTGACACCCGGCTGGTATACCAAGCCCCGGTCATCCACACCACTCAGAAGAAAAGGGAGAAAAAAAGAAAGAAAAGAATGATAATAAAAAAGGAATAAATTTTAAAAATTATTAAAATAAAAAATAATAATAATTTAAAAAAAGAAGAGAGCAACCAAACCAATAAACAAATCCACCAGTGATAACAAGCACTGAAAACTATACTACGCTAAACATTAAAAATCAGAAACAAATCAGTTGCAGCCAGCAAACCTCAAGTCTACAGTTGCTCCCAAAATCCACCTCCTTAATTTTGGGATGATTCTTTGTCCATTCAGGTATTCCAGAGATGCAGCGTGCATCGAGTTAATTGTGGGGATTTAATCTGCTGCTCCTGAGGCTACTGGGAGAAATTTCCCTTTCTCTTCTTTGTTCACACAGCTCCTGGGGTTCAGCTTTGGTTTTGGCCCCACCTCTGCATGTAGGTTGCCCTCAGGCTTCTGTTCCCACCCAGAGAGGATGGGGTTAAAGCAGCAGCTGATTAGGGGGGTCTGGCTCACTTAGGCCAAGGGGTGGGAGGGGGTACAGAATTCAGGGTGAGCCTGCGGAGGGAGAGGCTGGTGTGAGATTGCAACAGACTGAAGCACACCGTGTGTTCTTTCTGGGGAAGTTGTCCCTGGATCATTGGAGTCTGGCAGTGGCAGGCTGCACAGGCTCCTGTGGGGTGTGGAGAGTGACCTGTGCTCGTACACAGGCTTCTTGCTGGCCGCAGCAGCAGCGTTAGCATTTCATACCCATCTCTGGGATCTGAGCTGATAGCCGTGGCTTGTGCCCGTTTCTGGAGTTCATTTAGGCAGTGCTCTGCCTTCTGTGGGCAGACAGGGAAGGAATCCCCTCTCCTCATGCACCCCGAAACAGTGGTCTCTTGCCTCTTAGGCAGGTCCAGACTTTTCCCCAGACTCCCTCCTGGCTAGCTATGGTGCATTAGCCCCCTTCAGGCTTCAGGGTTGGCATTAGCCAACCCCAGTCTTCTCCCTGGAATCTGACCTCCAAAGCCCGAGCCTCAGCTCCCGGCCCCCACCCACCCCAGTGGATGAGCAGACAAGCCTCTCAGGGTGGTGAGTGCTGGTTGGTACTGATACTCTGTGCAGGAATCTCTCCACTTTGCCCTCTGCACCCCTGTTGCTGCACTTTCCTCCAAGGCTCTGAAGCTTCCCCCCACCCCACCCACCCCCCCATCTCCACCAGTGAAGGGGCTTCCTAGTGTATGGAAATGTTTCCTCCTTCCCAGCTCCCTCCCAAAGGTGCAGGTCCCATCCCTATTTTTTTGTCTCTGTTTTTTCTTTTGCTCTACCCAGGTACTTGGGGGAGTTTCTTGCCTTTTGGGAAGTCTGAGGTCTTCTGCCAGCATTCAGTAGGTGTTCTGTAGGAGTTGTTCCACATGTAGATGTATTTTTGATGTATTTGTGGGGAGGAAAGTGGTCACCACATCTTACTCTGCCATCTTGAGGTCCCCCTCTGTCCTTTTAATAGATGCCTAAATACAAGAAGAAGATATTAAATGGATTTAAAAAGGAAGATCACATTGATTTTTGATCAGGGAATGAAATGATTCCAGAATTTTTATAGTAATTTCCTTAGACTGAATATTGGGAAACATTTTTCTTGCTTTTCTCAAAATATTTTTCTTGCACTTTCTGAGCACATTGCTATTTTAAATGTATTTTTGTATTTGCTGTTAGTTTAGAAGTACTTGAAAAATCAGACAATACTTACTTATAGACAAATTAGCATTTATAAGAATGTATGCTCCGTGAGTATAGAGTGTGTAAGTTTAAATTGTACCTTTGATCCTGAACACATCCCTTAAACTTTCTGTCTTAATTTTTATCCTCCATAAATTTGGGATAATCATAAGCACCCCGTGGTATTTTTTGTGAAGATTAAACTCATTCCTAAAAAAGATTTTAACATAGTTCTTTGTAGACAGTAAGATTTAAAGAAATATTAATACTATTATAATCAGAGTTTGTGGTATGTAGTTCTTATTTGATATTTATCTGTTGAAGAATAATAAAGAAAATACAATTATTGAATTTTAAGCTGTTTCACGATATAGATATTTTGTATGATACACAAAATGTCTAAATATATCTGAACATTATATTTCATGATAAATTCAACTTGATTACTCATGTTTTAATTTCTTATTAGGAATATACACATAAACATGATCAAACATTTTTGTTAACTATTAAATGATTGGCACTGGTTGTTTGCCTGTCCCTGCATCTATATCTTTGTGTATATGTGAAAATTTTTCTGCCTTTGTTTTAATTTTTCCCCAACTTAATTGAGAGATGATTGACATATAACATTGTGTAGTTTAAGGTGTACAACATGTTGATTTAATATACTTATATATTGTGAGCTGATTACCATAATAACATTAGCTAACACCTGCATCATATCACATAATTACTACTTCTTTTTTGTGGTGAAAACTTGTAAGGTACATTCTCTTAGCAACTTTCGAATATATGATATAGTATTATTAATTATAATCACCATGCTGCACATTAGATCTCCAGAATTTATTTATCTTATAACTGGCAGTTTGAACCCCTTGACCAATATCTCCCTATTACCTCCACCTCTGAGTCCTTGGTAACCACCATTCTACTCTCTATTTCTAGGAGTTGGCATTTTTAGATTCCACATATAAGTGGTATTACACAGTATTTTTCTTTCTCTGTGTGACCTATTTCACTAAGCATAATATCCTCTGGGTCCTTCCATGTTGTTGCAAATGGCAGAACTTCATTCTTTTCTTTGGTTGAATAATATTCCATTTCACATATATACCACATCTTCCTTATCCATTTATCCATTGATGAACACTTAGGTTGTTTCTATATCTTACCTCTTGCCTGAATCCACATATTTGCTATGGCCTCACACTGGATGTATTTTCACTACCCCTTGACACAGGGCTTGGTCATGTGGCTTCCTTTGGAGATGGCATGTGGGTAAAATGAGGACAAGCCTTAAGTCTTAGGTATTTCAGCCTGCCATAAAATTAAAAAATGGCCTGGGTAGCCTGCTCACCCAAGGAGGAAAACAGAAGCCCAGCAGAACAGCTGCCCCTCAAACTTAGAATGAAGAGTAGAGTCATACCAGCCTTCTGAACCTGAAGCAAAGTTACTCTTAAGTCCAGCCTGTACTAGCTGAGACCCAGTTGACTCACAGATATGTTAGAAGAAACTTTTTAAAGAAATCTACTAAGCTTTGAGTTGGTTTCTTACTTGGCATTGATAACAAATATTTTCTTGAGCTTTTGTTCTCATAGCATAAGATTACGTTTTTTCATACCTTCAACTTCTGGCAAAATTAAAACGGCAAAATAAATCACAAAAAATAATGTGTCATAATAATCTATGCAAACATAGATAATGAAAGGAAATGACTTGCATTTTAAATGGATTTACTTGTCATAAATAAATGATGTTTTTCTCTAGCCAATACTTAGCTGATAAGAACTTTCAGATCATCTTCATATATTAAATATCTAGAGGGAATTAATGGCACACAGAACATGAGCTACTTTAAAATATCATAAAAGCTCAGGAACTCACTAAGAGACTTTGAGAGTATATAGAAAATGCAGGACTTGGAAAAGGTAAACAAGGATAAGCTTCACTAGGGAAAGTGTTACATGAATTTGATATTCAGATATAACAATTGCTGCTTCTTCAAAAAGGGGGACATAATGTGTGAGATTGTTTAAAGAAGTGAAAATATATGATCTACTTTACTTTCTTTTTCTGATCTGAGGAAATGGACAAGATCTACCCTGTAGACAGCTTCCCATCTGACTCTGAAAAAGATAAAGATGTTTTCTTAATGACTTAGATGATAATGGTTGATACAAAAGTTAAATCTGGAATGTTACAAGAATTTAGGAGTCTTATAGTCATTTTTTTTTGAATCTGTATTTACCTTCTTACTTTCCTGAGTGGCAAAGGAGAAGCATGGAAAGGCGTTTGACAACTCTTAAGTTTGAATGTTTACCTTGTTCATTCCAAAGGATTATTATGAGGATCAAAGATCATGCGTGTGCACTTTTTCAAAAATCTGTAAAGTGTAGTTTGATGTATATTATGAAACATTGAGAAAATTATACCTGAAAATTAGTTGAGTGAGTTCTTGAGTTTCCATTATGTGAGTATATATTATGGGGATTAAACTATGAATCTTTAAGAAAATTAAATATTCAAAAAATTATTGCTGCACACAATTGTCTAGGTTTTATCTAGAAAAATAGGATCTAGTTGTTTTATAGTTATTTTTTAATTGTACATTTCATGAACGTATTTTTAATGACTACTGAAATCAAGAACAGTTAAGTTTTTCTTAGCTACAATTATTAATATATATGCTATGCGTTTGAATACAACTTTAGTTAAGTCCTCTGTGAGTTATAACTTACAGACTTCTGTAAGTAACAGAAATTCCCTGTAACTTATCTAATACATCTTGGAATGGTTATAAAATTACTACGTGCTTTACAATAGATAGTATTATTAATGACACCAGTAATAATAATGATAATATAATAATAAATTATATATATTTTATAGCAAGTTGTTTTCAAAGCAGTTCAAGCATTTATCAGAGAAGCTTACTCAGAATGTGGCACAGAAATGTTTTTGTCTTGTTATTTCATAAAGGCATGTAAATGAAGGAAAAATATTTTCCCAGTTGGACAATTATGGTGTTTTTCACCAAGACACCATAGTTATTTTATCTTGAATACAATTTCAGGTATAAAAAAACAATAGTATGTTTATAGCCACCTTAATCAAAACAATTTGTTGAACTATTCTACCTTAACACATATCACATAATACATATACTTTGTCTATGCTTATTAGGAAGATACTTTGGGACTCATTTATATTTTTTCAATGCCCTAGAGTTTCTCAAGTTATGTCAGAATGGTCACTAGAATTCTCATAATGAAATTAACAAATTAATTTTCTTAGAAAGTGAAAGTTGTCTATACAGTTGCTCAGTATGTAATAGGTGGAGGGCGATGTGCCCCAGAGAAGGGAGACTGTGTGGTGAGCCCAGGAATGGGCAGAGCTAGGGTCCAGTTCCTGGTCTACTGCTTGTTATCCCTGTGGAATCCTGGCACAGTAACTGAGGAGTCTTCATCCTTAAAGGGAATAAGAATTTAATTACCTTACATGGATATGAGGACTAGCTGAGGTACTTGAATTAAAGCTTAACATTGCTTAAGAAATGTTATTTGCATTCCTCAAAACAATAAACACCAATACCAGATCAAAAATATTTGAAAGTCCCTGAAATCACAGACAGCAGAAACTCTTGGAGGCCTTAGCCCTTGGTGGTCGCCCATTCTGCAAGACTATTTCCTCATATTAACATGAAGCTTCCTACTTTTTACTAGTCAAGCTTGTTTAACTATTGCTGTTTTATAGAGTCCATTCCTAACCAACCTTCAAAGTGGTCTTCCTCTCCTCAAAGCCGTTCTCTAGTTTATCATCTTCTTTCACTTTCATCCTAGAATTTATCACCATATGAATCAATTTATGTGATTAGTCTCCTTTAGGGGCAAGGAGCTATACTTATCTATTTGCTTAACCATCAGTGTCTATAATACAAGCATATAGGCCCTCAATAAATATAGCGTTTTAGCAATTCTTTGTGCATCAAATTTGATAAAGAGTGAAGTATTCCATGAAATTATTATTTGAACTTAAGGCAAAATATTTTCACAAGTTTTTTGCATAAGATTGTCTTATTCGGCTCAGCTGTTGTAACAAAATAGACTGAGTGGCTTAGACAGTTTTTTTGTCTCACAGTTCTGGAGACTGGGAAGTCCAAGGTCAAGGTGCCAGCTGACTTGGTTCCTTCTGAGAACGTTCTTCCTGGCTTGTAGATGGCAACTTTTCCCTATGTGCTCACAACCTCATGTAGCTTTTTCTCAGTGCACATGTGCAGAAAGAGAGAAATCTCTCTCCCTCTTCATTTTTTTTTTTATGATTGTCTTTATTTATTTTTTAGCATCTTTATTGGAGTATAATTGCTTTACAATGGTGTGTTTCTGCTTTATAAAAAAGTGAATCAACTATACATATATCCCCATATCTCTTCCCTCTTGCATCTCCCTCCCACCCTCCCTAACCCACCCCTCTAGGTGGTCACAAAGCACCGAGCTGAACTCCCTGTGCTGTGCAGCTGCTTCCCACTTTTTCACAAGTTTTTTGTGTAAAGTCAAAATACTTTCACAAGCTTTTTGTGTAAAACCTCAGTAATTAGCATATATTGTAAATTATTGCTTTAATTTCTACCATTATATATTACATTTTATCAATGCCCATGATTTTGCCAGATATTAATTCTCAGGTATTAATTGAAGGCACATTTAAAACATTAAAATAATTAAAATTTTATTGCATTGGCATTTCCTGGATGTTAATAATTTTATGTTTTAAAATTTGGGAGGAACTATTTATTATACAGCTGACAGTCCACAGGTGGGTAATTCATAGGAATTATAAAAGACTAGACTATCTACTTGATTTATTTTATTCTTAAACACTTAATCAGACTTTCATAACCAGAATAAACTGCTAAGGAAAATTAAACTCCATTAATTCTTTCAAGTCCAATTTAATGATCCCTTCTACAAAAGAATTATCCCAGGAACATATGAAAAATTCAGGTAAATATCACTCAAATTTTCTATTAAGTTGATCTAGAGATCCTCATCTTTCAAAATAAAAAATACACAATATAATTTATATACTAAATGCATAAAGCAAAATTCTATATATTATCAATAAAAACATTTATTTGAATGAAGAATTAAGATATCAGTCTTCATAATATTCTGTTAGACTGAAATTTCATTTGTTTCTATCATATCATATTTTAGTAAATTCTAAAGCAAATTACAATTTTAAAGATCATGACATTTTAATGACAAAATTATACAATGGCAAATGTACTTAAATAATGGAGTTCATGACACATCCTAACTATATCAAATAAAATCCAATACCATTTTTAAGAAATCATCTTCAAAAGAGTGATTTTTAGTTTTTATTTAAAGCATAATTAAACAGAAAGCAAAGCTATTTGTCTTTTTAAATCTAAAATTATTAGAAGCACAAAAATTGCTACATATACAGAATTGTTGAATGAGAGAAGAAAAAGTGAATCTTGAATTATTTTTTTTCTTAAAGATATTTGATATTTAATCATGTCTAACACCTTAATTTAAAGGGAAGGATTTAAGATAACAAAAATGCCTATAATTCCTCCATAATCAATAGTTAATGCCAATCTTTCAAGTTAAACTTCTCAGGAAAAATCTCAAGTGAGCTAAGAAAAAGTTATTTTGCTTCTCTGGACCTAATTTCCTGTTCTGTAAAATGAGACAGCTCTATATTTCCTTCAGTGTTAACATTCGAAAATAAGAGAAAATTCAGATAAAGTATCTGAATTCAGGACACAGAGAATTAAGTAGGAAATAGATTAGATACAAGAGAAGGAGCGGTCCAAAACCCTTATACTTTCAATTTTTCTTAAAATTCTTGAATAATATAAGTAACATTGAAATATGTACTCTGGATCCATTTTAGCTTCTTTATGATCACTAAGAAAAGCTTACTTCCTCATCACTCTGTCTCATATACTAATTCAAGGCATATTTTTAAAAGCTGTATTTGGAAATAATTTTAAAAATATAGAAAATGACGTGAAGAAAAGAGTACAAATGACCCCTGTATACCCCTTACTCAGATTTATTTATTATTAACATTTTGTCCATTTGCTAATTTATTATTGTGCTCACTCTTTCTTTCCTGGTATATATCCTCCTTTGTTTTCTTTTTATCCGAAATGAACCTTTGAGAATAAGTTGCATATATTGTGGCCCTGTATCTCTACCTGCGTTAGTGTGCATTTCCTAAAATTAAATACATCATCTTAGATAATTACAGTGTAGTTAAATAACTTCAGTGTATATAGCTTTGATGTATTACTTTAATATACCATCATATTCTAATTTTCTTAATTGACACAACAATACTGTTTTCTCCACTCCAGTATAGTATTCAGTCCAGATCACATTCTTTGTTATCAATCTCTAGTGCCCTTTAACTTGGAATATTTCCACAGCCCTTTTTGTTTTGTTTAGTTTTTGACATTTTGATATATTCTAAGAGTATAGTTCTCCCCACCCCCCCTCTTAAAAATGCTTCATTTTGGTTTTGATTTTATTTGATGTTTCCTTGTGATCAAAACAAGGATGTATATTCTCAACAGTACACTACCTTAAGGGATATTGTGCTTCTCTCAGGCCATCACTTTAGGAAGCATGTGATGTTCATCTGCTGCTCGTTGGTGATACTAATTTTAATCACTTGATCATACATCTCACTGTATACTTACATTTTAAGATTATGCAAATACCTCATTTCTTATCAAATCCCCCCTCCTCCAGTTTTCAACCACTGATGAACTACTATTCTTTCCTAAATCAGTCTTTAGTGTGATGGCTGCAAAAAGATAATATTTCAACTCCAGCACTTTCTCCACATTTGTCAGGAAGCACTCAGCATTCCTCTGTAAGACATAGCCCTCCCTTGTTCCTCCTTCATGCATTTCCCATTGTGTGGATTCATGGATTCTTTTTTTTTTTTTTTTTGCGGTACGCGGGCCCTGGATGCGCAGGCTCAGCGGCCATGGCTCACGGGCCCAGCCGCTCCACTGCATGTGGGATCTTCCCAGACGGGAGCACGAACCCGTGTCCCCTGCATCGGCAGGCGGATTCTCAACCACTGCGCCACCAGGGAAGCCCCATGGATTCTTTTTCACTCAAGTGTTTATAATTGATTATTTTCATCGTCAAATTGTCCCATACTGGCACTTTTGACGTAGCTATACTTCTCTTATGAAAGTCCCTTCATTTTTTGGATCACCTTTTTACTTTCTGGCATAACAAGATATTTCATATTTTTTTTGTCTCTACCCTGCTCCGACTCTAGAATCAGCTAGTTCTCTATGGATCCCTGGTTTCTTTTTAAAGAATGGTATTAGAAACAAGACCTGGGTACAGGTGTACTCATTGCAACTGGAATGTCTGTTTCCCAGCTTTGTAAGAGACAGAGAAAGTGCATGTATATATACACACACACATAAACACACATACATATATCTGTTAAACCACCCAGTCTGTGGTATTTTGCTATATTACCCCTAACAAACTAATACATTGCTTACATAGTTAGATATTTAAAAAATTACCCTCCATATAAGTTGCATTATTTTGCATTCCCACAAACAATGCGTAAGATTGCCTCTTTTCCTTCAAACTCACTGAACTGGTCAAGGTTTTCAATTTTGCCATCTAATGGATAAGAGATGGTACATCAGGAAGTTTTAATTTGCATGTATCTTATGATGAGTAAAGTTGAACATTTTTTCATATGCTTGAGTCAGTTTTTATTTCTTTGTTGAATTGTTTGTACCATTTATTAATATTAATATTTATATGTGATATTTAGTCTTTCCCCTTGATTTTAAAAAGTTCTTCCTTGTTAGGGATATTAGCCCTTATCTGTGCTTTTTCTTCCATCTGAATTTATCCTCATAATTAGAAAACCTTTCCCCCATGCCCAGATTGTAGAGAGATTAGCTAATTATTTATTTTATTATTTTTATAAATACTTTGTATTTTACTATATAATTTATAAATATCACTTTAAGATCTCTATAAACAGTTTAGATGAAGATGATTCATCTTTTTTCAGATATTTATCCATTTATTCCAGTACCATTTATTAAAAACACTATCTTTGCTTCAGTAATTTGACACTATCTTTATAATGTACATGTATTTCTACACATAGTCCTGGAATTTCTTTCATGGCCTTTTTGTATCCCTCAGTACTATGGTGTTTTAATTTTAGAGGATTCCTAGTGTGCTGAAAGGGCTGGTACCCTACTGAGCTCTTTCTTTCTAGTGTTTTCCTCGCTACTATTGTGTGTTTAGTTTCATTATGGACTTCAGTGTTCACTTGTCTAGTGCCATAAAACAGCTCACAGAGATCACATTAAACTTATACATTAACATAAGGAGGACTGGCATTATGATATGGTTAAGATTTACTAAATAAAATCAAGGCAGGGTTTTATATTTGTTCAAAGCCTGTGTGACTTCTAAGAGCATTTTATAGTTTTCGTCATAGGAGTTTTAACATTTCCTTTTAAGCTTATTCCACTTCTATTTCCTCTTTTTTGTTGTTATTGTAAATGGAATTTTTCTTCCATTATATCTTCTAAGTGGTTTTTATTTGTGTTTGTGAATGCACCTATATTTTGCAAGAGAATTTTACACTTTGATATGTTACTGAATTATTTTATTTTTTTAGTTAATTTTATCATTGACTCAAGGTATTTCCATGTATACTACCAAGTCATCTACAAATAGAGATAGTTTTCTTTTGTTTCAATGTTATGCCTCTGATTGTCTTGTTTAAATTCTATGGGCTAACACCTACTTATCAAATATTAGTGGAGATAGTGGGCATCTTTACCTTGTTTCTGTCTCAGTAAGAAGACACATTTTCTTCATTCTAATATAGTACGTAAATAATTTTGATAATAAATTCTTGAAAAATAAAAGTAATCTATGCATAAATGTATACATTTGTTAATTATATTTGCTGTAGGGTGTATCTTATGCATTGTGTTCAAGAGAAAACTGAGATTGAAAACATATAAGAATATATTAGAGATGAATGCAAACTCAGGGTATTCTCCTGCCATGGTTACTATCTTTCCATATTTCACAGTACCCTCAGAATTGCTATAATTACACTTTGTGTTGAATTTATATATTTCTTTTCTCTTCAGCTTTTTCTTATTTTACTCCTTACCTTGCCACTCTGTGAATAAACTGTTTTGTGTTTATATTTATATGGAAATATTTAGAAGAGTGAGGTTGTGCTTAACATTTTTTTCCCCTCCTGATGTGAAAAAGTAAACTGTATATTGGCCTAAGGACTGAAAAAAAAAAAAAAAGAGTTGGGAAGAGAGGGCAGAATTGCATATAAGTGCACAAAGAAGTAAACTTACTCAATATTAAAATATTAATAATGCTTTTGTTCTTATTTACTTTAGATATTAAATTTTAGCTAAATTCTTATTTCCCCCTAAAGCTCAGTGTTCCCTAAGATATTTGGATTTGCTCACTAATAATTTCTTAGAGAAATATTAACAAATTTAGGAATCTTCATAACTATTGCAAAGCACATAAAATCTGAATCTGTATTCCTTATAACCAGCACACCTAACTATAAAATTAACATGGGGTAATAGGAATAGAATAAGATTTGACCAATAACATGGGTGAATTGTTTTAGTAATTTGGAATAATTGACATACTGATTTAGTGAAAACAATAAATGAATTGAATTTTACAAATGATTAGTAGAATATTTTTATTTTATATTTAAATTAATTTTTTATTGAAATATAGTTGATTTTCAGTGTTTCAGGTCTACAGTGAAGTGATTCATTTCTACATATATATACACATATATAATCTTTTCCAGATTATTTTCCATTATAAGTTATTACAAGATATTGAATATAGTTCCTGTGCTATACAGTAGGCCTTATTGTTTCTCTATTTTATATATGGTAGTGTGTATATGTTAATCCCAAATTCCTAATTCATCCAAGCTCCCCTCTTCTTTCCCCTTTGGTAACCATAAGTTTGTTTTCTATATCTGTGAGTCTGTTTTGTTTTGTAAATAAGTTCATTTGTATAATTTTTTTAGAATCTACATATAAGTGATATCATATGACATTTGTCTTTGTTGGACTTACTTCACTTAGTATGATAATGTCTTAGTCCATCCATGTCCCTGAAAATGGCATTATTTCATTCTGTTTTATGGGTAATAAATATTGTGTGTATATCCCACAGCTTCTTTATCCATTCTTCTGTCGATGGACATCTGGGTTGCTTTCATGTCTTGGTTATTGTAAATAATGCTGCTATGAACATTGGGGTGCGTGTATCTTTTTGAATTAGAGTTTTCTCTGATATGTGCCCAGGAGTGGGATTGCAGGATCATATGGTAGTTCTATTTTTAGTTTTTTAGGAACCTCCATACTGTTCTCCATAGTGGCTGTACAAATTTACATTCCTACCAACAATGTAGGGGGATTCCCTCTTCTCCACACTCTCTCCAGCACTTATTATTCGTAGAATTTTTGATGATGGCCATTCTGACTGGTGTGAGGTGATACCTCATTGTAGGTTTGATTTACATTTCTCTAATACTTAGTGATATTGAACATTTTTTCACGTGCCTGTTGGCCATCTGCGGGTCTTTGGAGAAATGCCTGTTGAGATCTTCTGCCCATTTTTGATTGGTTTTTTTTTGTTATTGAGCTGTATGAGCTGTTTGTATATTTTAGAAATTAAGCCCTTGTTGGTCACATCATTTGCAAATATTTTCTGCCATTCTGTAGGTTGTCTTCTCATTTTGTTTATCGTTTCCCTTGCTGTGCAAAAGCTTTTAAGTTTAATTAGGTCCAATTTGTGCTGTGATTTATGTCAAAGTGTGTTCTGCCTGTATTTTCCTCTGGGAATTTTATAGTATCCAGTCTTACATATAGGTCTTTAATCCATTTTGAGTTTGTTTTTGTATATGGTGTCAGAGAATGTTCTAACTTCATTCTTTTACATGTAGCTGTCCAATTTTCCCAACATCTCTTGTGAAGAGACTATCTTTCCTCCATCATATATTCTTGCCTCCTTTGTCGTAGATTAATTGACCATAAGTGGGTGGATTTATTTCTGGGCTTTCTATCCTGTACCATTGATCTATATTTCTATTTTTGTGCCAGTACCATACTGTTTTGATGACTGTAGCTTGTATTAGAGTCTGAAGCAGCGAGCATGATTCCTCCAGCTCTGTTCTTCTTTCTCCAGGTTGTTTTGGCTATTTGGGGTCTTTTGTGTTTCCATACAAATTTAAATTTTTTTGCTCTAGTTCTGTGAAAAATCCATTGATTGATAGGGATTGCACTGAATCTGTAGATTGCCTTGGGTAGTATATTCATTTTAACAATATTGATTCTTCCAATCCAAGGCACAATATATCTTTCTGTTTGTGTTGTCATTAACTTCTTTTATCAGTGTCTTACAGTTTTCGGAGTACAGGTCATTTGCCTCCTTAGGTTTATTCCTAGGTATTTAATTCTTTATGATGTGATGGTAAATGGGATTGTTTCCTTAATTTCTCTATTTCGTCATTAGTGCATAGAAATGCAACAGATTTCTGTATATTAATTTTGTATCCTACAACTTTACCAAATTCATTTTTGAGCTCTCGTAGTTTTCTGCTGGCATTTTTAGGATTTTCAATGTATAGTATAATGTCATCTGCAAACAGTGACCGTTTTACTTCTTCTTTTCCAATTTGTATTCCTTTTATTTCTTTTTCTTCTCTGATTGCTGTGGCTAGGACTTCCAAAACTATGTTGAATAAAAGTGGTGAAAGTGAACATCATTGTCTTATTCCTGATCTTAGAGGAAATGCTTTCCGCTTTTCACCATTGAGTATTATGTTAGTTGTGGATTTGTTATATATGATCTTTATCAGGTTGAGGTATGTTCTGTCTATGCTCACTTTTCAGAGAGTTTTTATCATAAATGGATGTTGACTTTCATCAAAAGCTTTTTCTATATCTCTTGAGATGATCATATGGTTTTTATTCTTCAGTTTGTTAATGTGGTATGTCACATCGATTTTGCTAATATTGAAAAATCTGTGCGTCCCTGGGATAAATCCCACTTGATCATGGTGTATGCTCGTTTTAATGCTTTGTTGGATTCAGTTTGCTGGTATTTTGCTAAGGATTTTTGCATCTATGATCATCAGTGATATTGGCCTGTAATTTTCTTTTTTTGTGATATCCTTGTCTTCTTTTGGTATCAGTGTGATGGTGGCCTCACAGAATGAGTTTGGAAGTGTTCCTTCCTCTGCAATTTTTTGGGTTAGTTTCAGAAGGATAGGTGTTAACTTTTATCTAAATGTTTGACAGAGTTCAACTGTGAAGCCATGTGGTCCTGGACTTGTGTTTGTTGGGAGTTTTTAATATTACTGATTCAGTGTCAGTACTAGTAATTGGTCTGTTTATATTTTCTATTTCTTCCTGGTTCAGTCTTGGGATAGTGTACCTTTCTAAGAATTTATCTATTTCTTCTAGGTTGTCCATTTTACTGGTGTATATTTGCTCATAGTAGTCTCTAATGATTCTTTGTTTTCCTGTGGTATTGGTTGTAACTTATTTTTCATTTCTGATTTTATTGATTTGGGCCCTCTCCCTTTTTTCTTGATGAGTCTGGCTAAAACTTTACCAATTCTGTTAATCTTTTCAAAGAACCAGCTTTTAGTTTCATTGATCTTTTCTATTTCTTTTTTAATGTCTATTTCATTTATTTCTGCTTTGATATTTATGATTTCTTTTACTAACTTCGTTTTGTTTGTTCTTCTTTCTCTAGTTGCTTTAGGTGTAGGAGTAGGTTGTTTGTTTAAGATTTCCTTGTTTCCTGAGGTAAACTTATATCACTATAAACTTTCCTCTTAGAACTGCTTTGCTGTATCCCATAGGTTTTGGATCCTCATATTTTAGTTTTCACTTGTCTCCAGTTATTTTTTGATGTCCTCTTTGATTTCTTCAGTGATCCATTGGTTATTTAGTAGCGTATTGTTTAGTCTCTACGTGCTTGTGTTTTTGCAGTTTCTTTCTTGTAGTTGATTTCTAGTCTCATAGCATCATGGTCAAAAAAGATGCTTGATATAATTTCAATTTTCTTAAATTTACCAAGGCTCTCTTTGAGACCCAGCATGTGATTTATCCTGGAGAATGTTCCGTGTACATTGAAAAGAATGTGTATTATGCTGCTTTTGTATGGAATGCTTTATAAATATCAATTAAGTCCATTTGGTCTAATGTGTTATTTAAGGCCCGTGTTAAAGTCCTCTACAATTATTGTGTTATTGTCAATTTCTCCTTTTATATCTTTTAATATTTGCCTTATATATTGAGGTGCTCCAGTGTTGGGTGTACATATATTTACAATTGTTATATCTTCTTCTTGGATCTCTCTATTAATTGTCATGTAGTGTCCTTCTTTGTTTCTTGTAACTGTTTTTATTTTAAAGTTTATCTGTGTGATATAAATATTGCTACTCTGGCTTTCTTTTCTTTTTTTTTGGCTGTACACAGGCCTCTCACTGTTGTGGCCTCTCCTGTTGTGGAGCACAGGCTCCGGATGCTCAGGCTCAGCGACCATGGCTCACGGGCCCAGCCGCTCCGCGGCATGTGGAATCTTCCCAGACCAGGGCACAAACCCATGTCCCCTGCATCGGCAGGCAGACTCTCAACCACTGCGCCACCAGGGAAGCCCTGTCTTTCTTTTGATTTCCATTTTTGTAGAATACCTTTTTCCCTCCCCTCACTTTCAGTCTATAGGTGTCTCTAGATCTAAATTGAGTCTCTTGTAAACAGCATATATATGGGTCTTGTTTTTGTGTCCATTCAGCCAGTCTGTGTCTTTTGGTTGGAATATTTAATCTGTTTACATTTAAGGTAATTATTGATATGTATATACTTATTGTCATTTTGTTAATTGTTTTGGATTTGTTTTTGTAGGTCTTTTTTCTTCCCTTCCTCTTTTGTTCTCTTCTCTTGTGATTTGATGACTTTATTTAGTTTTATGTTTGGATTCCTTTTTCTTTTTTATGTGTATATCTATTACAGATTTTTGGTTTGAGGTTACCATGCGTTTTTAGTATAGAATGCTATATATATATATATATATATATATATATATATATATGATTGTTTTAAGTTGCTAATCTCTTAATTTCAAATGCATTTTAGATATCCTGTTTTTGTACTCTCCTCCCCTCATGATTACTTTTTTGATGTCATATTTTACGTCTAATTGTTTTGTATATCCCTTAACTGCCTATTGTGGATACAGATTTACTACTTTTGTATTTTATCTTCCCTACTAGCTTTATGTGTAGACAGTTTCCTACTTTTATGGTACCTTTGCCTTTCCTGGTGAGGTTTTTCATTTTGTAATTTTCTTGTTTCTAGTTGCTGCTTTTCCTTTTTCACCTGGAGGAGTTCCTTTAACATTTGTTGTAAAGCTGGTTTGGTGGTGCTGAATTTTTTTTTTAGATTTTTCTTCTTTGTAAAGCTTTTGATTTCTCCATCAAATCTGAACAAAAGCCTTGCTGGGTAGAGTATTCTTTCAACACTTGAAATATATCATACCACTCTCTCCTGTCCTCCAGAGTTTCTGCTGAAAAATCAGCTGATAGCCTTGTGGGAGTTCCCTTGTATATTATTTGTTGCTTTTCCTTTGCTGCTTTTAGTATTCTCTCCTTATCTTTAATTTTTGTCATTTTAACTACAATGTGTCTTGGCGTGTTTCTCTTTGGGTTGATCCTGTATCGGACACTGTGTTTCCTAGACTTGAGTGACTGTTTCCTTTCCCAGGTTAGTGAAGTTTTCAGATATAATTTCTTCAAATATTTTCTCACACTCTTTCTCTCTCTCTTCTCTTTATGGGACCAATGTATTGCAAATATTAATGTACTTGATGTCCCAGATGTCTCTTAAACTGTCCTCATTTCTTTTCACTCTTTTTTTTTTCTGTTCACTGGCATTGATTTCCACTACTCTGTCTTCCAGCTCACTGATCCGTTCTTCTGTATCATTTAGTCTACTATTGATTCCTTCTAGTGTATTTTTCATTTCATTTATTGTAGTCTTTATCTCTGGTTATTCTTTATATTTTCTAACTCTTTGCTAAAAACTTCTAACTTCTCACTCTGTGCATCCATTCTCTTCCCAAATTTTCTGATCATTTTTACGGTCATTATTCTGAACTCTTTTTCAGGTAAGTTGCCTACCTCCACTTCACTTAGTTCTTCTTCTAGGGTTTTTTCTTGTTCCTTTGTCTGGAACATATTCCTCTGCTGCCTCATTTTGTCTAAGTTGCTATTTGTATTTTTATGTATGTGGTAGGTTGGTTACATTTCTCAGCCTTGGAGAAATGGCCCTCTGTAGGAGGCATCTTATGTGTCCCAGAAGTGTACTCCCCTCTTATCACCCAAGCTATATGCTCTGGGGGTTCCCCTTGTGAGGGCTGCATGTGTTCTTCTGTTGTGGCAGGGTAACTATGTGGTTGCTCTAGTGGCTTGGTTGGCCCCTAGTCTGGTTGATTGCCAGGCCCTGCCTTTGTAGTTGCTTTTGGATGCTGTTTAGTGGGGCCCAGTCATGAAAGGTCTGGTTGCAGAATCCTACAGGGCATTGAGGCTAGTGCTGTCTCACTGTGGATGGAATCAGTGTCCCGAAGACCCTAGGGCTGTTGCTCATTCATTGGCAGGTGAAGCCAGATCCTGGGTTAGTACTGGACTACTGGCAGGCAGAGCTGGTTCCTTGAGTCTGGCTGCACATCCCAGGGATCCCAGAGCTCATTTCAGATCAGTGGGAGGGATCAGTTCCTGACACAGTTGGGTATGAGGTCCAGGGTGTCGCAAAGGTTGCATTGGCCTCCTAGTGGGCAGGGCCAGACCCAGCAGCTCAGAGGGTAGGGTTTGGCCTGCATTGCAAGATTGTTTTTTTCTTGCTTCTTGTGTCTGCAGCCTAGTAGGTGAGGCTGGTCTAGAGGCTTGTGCAGGCTTCCTGGTAGGAGGGGCCGGTGCCTGCCCACTGGTGGGTGGAGCTGGGTCTTGGCCGTCTGGTGTGCTAGGCCATGTCTAGGTGTATGTCTTGAGGAAGCTCTGGGCTCAGGAAGTCTTTAGGCAGCTTGTATGCTAATGAGTGGGGCTGTGTCCCCAAGGTGAGAGACAGGGGCAGACCCCATCTCTCCAGGAGACTCTCCAGTACCAGCAGGTAGGGCCCAGGGTCCTATCAAATTACTGCTTTTGTCCTGTGCCTTGGTGTGTGTGAGATTTTGTGTGCGCTCTTTAAGAGTGAAGTCTCTATTTCCCCCAATCCTGTGGGGCTTCTGCAATTAAGTCCCGCTGGTCTTCAAAGCCAGAATCTCTGGGGGCTCATCTTCTTGGTATTGAACCCCCAGGCTGGGGAGCCTGATGTGGGGCTCAGAACTCTCACTCCTGTGGTAGAACCTCTGTAGTATAATTATTCTCCAGTTTGTGGGTCATCTGCCTGAGAGTTATGGGATTTGATTATATTGCAGGTCTGCTCTTCCTACCCATCTCATTGTGGTTTCTTCTTTATATCTTTAGATGTATAAGATCTTTTCTGATAGCTTCCAGTTTTTTTTCATCAATGGTTGTTCTTCAGATAGCTGTGATTTTGGTGGGCTCATGAGATGAGGTGAGCTCAGGGTCTTTCTACTCCACCATCTTGGCTACTGTAATACAGTATTTTTTAAAACAACATGAACCACCAAAACTAAGAAAAAGAACTTAGTATTTCTTTGTTCATTTATACTATTTTATGAAACTATTGGAATTTCAGAAAGCAAATAAATATTAAACTTTACTGCTCTAAAAATTACCATTACCCGTCTTGCAAAAACTGCTTATATTTTATTTTTGATGCTATTATATTTCCACATCAAGGTAATGCTAGATTTGCAAAAGTGAATTAAAATTTTCCATCTTTGTATCTGACTTGGAAGAGGTAAAACAGAAACTATATGTAGAAAATAATCAATCTGAGTCCCCATCTCATTATTTTTTTGTGTGTGCTCTTTAATGTTTAATGGGAATTTGTGATAGCCTTTGTCAAGAGTTGTTAATTAAATATCATTTTGAAATTCATTCAACTCCTTCAGCTATCTAATTAAATAAAAATACTTTATGGGATACTTTTAGTAAATACATTCTGGTTTTGTGTCATGTAAAATGGTCTGCTTTATCTTTTACTCCATTTGTAAAGTCCTATATAAAACAAAATGATGAATACTTGTATTTGAATACATAATCATAATTAGAAACTAAACAAGTGATTTCCATTTATTTTACTTTTAAAATATTCTTTTTTTACATGTGTTTAACAAGAGCAGAAAATTTTCTTGTACATAGAAGCATGGCAGGAAATATGTCAAAACACCTAAAACTACTTTTTCTTTATGGAACTTAAAGCAAATATTCAAAAGTGCTTTTCTTAATGTTTGAAGGAAGTCCATTATCCATTTATGCAAAGCCTTTTTACTTAATGTAAAATAATCAGAAAAAGGTCAATTTTTTCTCAATACATTTGCTGGAAATTTTATGATAAAATATGAATCTGCTTTTAACAATTTTGATTAATGTTTCTTTCATTTCTTATATCATAAACTATATATTTGCAGGCAATAACCATTTCAAACTCAATTCAATCATCATATACACTAATTACC
This sequence comes from Delphinus delphis, assembly GCF_949987515.2. NCBI lineage: Eukaryota > Metazoa > Chordata > Mammalia > Artiodactyla > Delphinidae > Delphinus > Delphinus delphis. The sequence continues at coordinate 173,651,105 of NC_082683.1, forward strand.
ATAGGCAGTAGTCTTTTTTATATTCTATTGCTACAATATTGTCAGTTACAAAATCAACTTCCATAATGATTGTTTGGAAGTAAAGTAACTATGAAATGCTAAAACATCATTAATAGTCTTAATTATTTTAAACCAGTAGGTTGTAGGTCGTAATCTTATAACACAAAGAGCTAATGATTTATTTTGCCTCACTCATGAAAATGATAGAAGCTATTTTTATAACATGCATGACATTATTACTTATTTAAAGCATTTCTAAAGTGAGCATTTCCTAACTTGTGTGTAATTTTTTAAAATACTAATGTATGTGATATTTGCTTCAAAGAAAAGGAATAGAAAATGTTAAGTGACATTCGTGAGCCATAATACCACAAATTCCACGTTTAAAACTCAAGTTTATATTGTGCCTTATTTTAATTAAGACAAAATTTGTTTCTTTTACTTTTAATCAGCATTCAATAAAATAATTTTGCTTAAAAATTGCTAGCACAACACTTCTATATAGCTATATAAGTAAAGTTAATTTTGTTTACATGAAATATAAACTTGGTCAAAATGAGAAGGAAGAACTGATAGGTATCTGGCAGCTTTTAATCATAAATTAGTCTCTTAACTTGTTTATAGCTTTCTTCTATATTTAAATCTGAAGTTTAACTTGTGCTCACCAGTACCATTCCTATATAAAAAATATCTTCCCAGAGTTTATAAAAGAGAAACTTCATCCAATGGTTTATCAATTTATTTTGCCAAGTGTTTGTCTTCACTTCATTTATTTCAGACAGTACTATTTTTCTTTACTTATGATGACAATCTAAATTATACATTAGACCAGGGGTCCCCAACCCCCAGGTCACAGACTGGTACCTGTCCTCAGCCTGTTAGGAACCGGGCCGCACAGCAGGAGGCGAGCAGTGGGCAAGTGAGCGAAGCTTCATCTGCCGCTCCCCATCGCTCGCATTACTGCCTGAACCATCCCCCACCCCCCGTCCGTGGAAAAATTATCTTCCACAAAACTGGTCCCTGGTGCCAAAACGGCTGGGGACCGCTGCATTAGACGATTATAAAGGGAAAAATCAGTTCCTATGTTCTGCTTTTAAAAATTTTTCCAGTCAGCTGTTGATATAGCAGAGATCTTACAAGTTTAACAATTTAAATCTTCTCCTCTAAATATCTTATTTCTCACAAAATTCTTAGTTCTCTTTCCTGAAGATGTGTGATTCCTCTTTTCATGAAGAGGGCATGACATCATCTTGAAGATAATCTTTGTGCTTTGTAACTTTTATTGAAACCTCATCTCTCTGTGGAGTTTCTCTTATTAAATAATTGAATGCCAGTACATTGTTAAGACCAGATTTAATGGTTTCTTTCTGATGTGTTTTTTTCCTGAAAACGAAGAATAGCTCTAGTAAAATTCAATTTAGTTTGTATATCAATTTCTACCACTTTACATTTTTCAAATCTCTGCTAAATATATTTGTTTCGTGGGGATTTTTCTGTCACTTTGATTTCTGATAAACCAGAGTCAGTGTTTTTTCCCTTCCCCTCTGATTTTTAACATTAATTAACCTCTTTTTTAAAAAATTTCAATAGCAACCTGCTTTAAAGTGGAGTCACTACAAAGCAGCTTCATATAACATATGAAATCATATGACTAAAATGGAAACTATAGTTCATTTATGAACACGTGGGATTTGTTTATCATCATTCATATTTGTTAGTTGATACAGTATGTCAGAAGTTAGCATATCGATTTAAAATTTTTGATTAAGTTTTCTTATTTAAACATAATAAATTGAAATAGATGGAAAATTCTCTAACATTTATGTTTAATTGGATATTTTGTTTGTCAATATTCAGTACTTCATAATAAAATAATCCCATAGTAGGTTCTTGTTATGTTACCTGCCTAGATTTTGGACAGTTATTGAAAGAAGAGCTATTACATATATGCAGGAATTCAATATATTAATATTTTCTTTTATATATAAGAATCAAATGTTCATACTTTCTAAGAGTTCTAAAGAAAGAGTTATAGAATGGAAATACTGCCTTAAAACTACCCCACAATGAATTGCACTTCTTTACCCAAAAAATATTAGAAAAGCTTTGGTCTGAACCTTTGGGCTCTCACATTGTTTATATTTGTCAAAAGTCTGTTTCCAGAAACAATTTTAGTCATTCTTTTTTTCCTTGTATTATACATTTTTAATATGCTGTTATAAAGATAGTAGAGATGTAAATTGATGAACTATTTATGCTGTCATAGTTAACCCTAACCAATAAATATCTAACTTATTTAGGCTTTATAAGATATAGTATATCCAATGGAAATCTTATATTCTTTAAAAAATTTGAATAAGAGCAGCTTAATTTAGTTGAAAGGGAATAGAGCTACTAAAAGAATTTCACAGAATTTCTAAGACTACCAGGAACAGAGTTTGGAAAGCACTGCTGGTGACAATATTATTTTGCCTATAAAACAGCCTTCATCTCATCAAAATAACTTGTTTCAAGCCAATCTGTTGCTGAATTATTTGGTTGTGTCAACTTTTAACATAGGAAACAGCTGACATTGTCATTTTCATTTTTAGTTACTGAAATTTTATAAGATGATTCCATATACCAAATGCAGTGTATATAATTTTTTAAATAATAGATTATATTAATATATGTAAATTCAGCTTAAACACCAAGATAAATTTACTAGATTTAATATGTCAAATAGTTGAGTATTAACTATTATAGAGAACTATGAGGTTTGTCCTCCCCCTTTGAGGGGAAGAAAGGTGAATAAACAAACACAAGATAAATGAGATTCATTGCTATACTTCAGAATTATTCAAAAGTAGAAGTCTTTCTTTATGGGAATCTAGAAAGTTGTCTATAAAAGGCTGTGGCAAAAATAGGCAGAAGACCTAAATAGACATTTCTCCAAAGAAGATATACAGATTACCATCAAACACATGAAAGAATGCTCAACATCATTAATCATTAGAGAAATGCAAATCAAAACTATAATGAGATATCATCTCACACCGGTCAGAATGGCCATCATCAAAAACTCTAGAAACAATAAATGCTGGAGAGGGCGTGGAGAGAAGGGAACACTCTTGCACTGTTGGTGGGAATGTAAACTGATACAGCCACTATGGAGAACAGTATGGAGGTTCCTTAAAAAACTAAAAGTAGAACTACCATATGACCCAGCAGTCCAACTACTGGGCATCTACCCTGAGAAAACCATAATTCAAAAAGAGTCATGTACCAAAATGTTCTTTGCAGCTCTATTTACAATAGCCAGTACATGGAAGCAACCTAAGTGTCCATCAACAGATGAATGGATAAAGAAGATGTGGCACATATATACAATGGAATATTACTCAGCCATAAAAAGAAACGAAACTGAGTTATTTGTAGTGAGGTGGATGGACCTAGAGTCTGTCATACAGAGTGAAGTATGTCAGAAAGAGAAAAACAAATACCGTATGCTAACACATATATATGGAATCTAAGAAAAAAAAAAAGGTCATGAAGAACCTCGGGGTAAGACAGGAATAAAGACACAGACCTACTAGAGAATGGACTTGAGGTTATGGGGAGGAGAAAGGGTAAGCTGTGACAAAGTGAGAGAATGGCATGGACATATGTACACTACCAAACGTAAAATAGCTAGTGGGAAGCAGCCGCATAGCACAGGGAGATCAGCTCGGTGGTTTGTGACCACCTAGAGGGGTGGGATAGGGAGGGTGGGAGGGAGGGAGACGCAAGAGGGAAGAGATATGGGAACATATGTATATGTATAACTGATTCACTTTGTTATAAAGCAGAAACTAACACACTATTGTAAAGCAATTATACTCCAATAAAGATGTTAAAAAAAAGGCTGTGGGATTTAACTGGCCTTTGAGCTCTGGAAGAATTTTAACAAATGTTCTTGGCGGGAAGGACATTTCAGGGAAAAGGATGAGCCAGAATAAATAAAGGGGCAGATGGAGAGGAAGAGAAGGTGTTGAGGATAGGTAAGTAGATTAATGTAGCCGAATTTTAAGGTGTGGAGTAGTAGAGTTGATTGGCTAAACATTTTGGAAATGTAGAGGTCAGATTGCGGATTAATTAAATGCCAGGCTGACTTTGAAATATTGGGAATAAATTAAGAACTAAATTGTTTAGTTCAAAGGCAGAGAATGGTCAATGCTGAGTTTTATTTCTATTATTCTGATAGCAGTGTATGTCATGGGTATGAAAGCGAAAGTATTAAATTATGAAAAATGTTAAAATTATTACTGTAAGCAAACCCAATGTGTTTGAAACTCAACTCCACTGAAGACGCATATTCTCTCTGACACTCAGCATCTTACTACCTTTTCTCCCTGTTTTAAACTCTGCTTTAAAATAGAACTGGTTTCAAAGTCTAGGTCTTCTTAGTTGTGTTAACTCCTGTTTATTTAGTCACTTGTTATCAGTAAAATAGGGACAGTTTTAATCTGAGTCACTACAAAGATTGAATGACATAGCAGTTGCATTGTGTCTACAATGCAGTTAGCACTCAACGTTATTCCAAATCTTCCCTTTCTTACAAAACCCATGGAAGGCAGTTTCGTCTATATTAAGAAGGAGAACTTTATCACTTTGGCCTTCCATGGACATAGTAATACACAGAAGGAGAAAGAAAGTATATGTGGGCTGAATTACACTTAGTTTTATATATTTTTAGTGTCCTTTTTCATGTTTATTGCCTCTCATTATCTTATAACAGCTATACCAAGGGAAAAATACATTTTGTTTGCCCTAGTTACATTTTTAGTGTGTAACCTCTTAATAAAACTAAAGGAAACTTGCATATTCAAAGGTAGATTCATAATTGACTTTTCCCATTTAGTCACATATTATTCTTCCCCTGGACTTTATTTTCCTCATTATAGCTCACTTTTCCTATCACCTAATAAATAATTATTTTGTCACTAGAATCTGCCCAGCACTAAACTTATGACTATGAATACCAAAAACAATGAAACTGCACATCTGTATATTAACAGAAAGTATCTCAAAACAGAAAATATTTAATTTAAAAAATCAGGTACAATTTTCTACTAATTGTCATTAAAATGTAACTTTTACTAACATTACTTTCAGCTTTTTTTTTAAATAAATAGAAAAATAATTTGAGATTCCAGGAGCAAATTATCCATTTTGGAAAGAATTTTATTTTGTCTTAAATGGATCTTTGAAAACTTTGTTGTATCTGAAGCATACACCAATTTATCTATTCTCCTGTGATCTAATTTGTCATTCTTTTTGACAGTTAACATTAGGATCTGCTGGTCTTTCTTTATTGTGATTGCCTATGTTTTTTTAAACTTATATGTAAAGAAACAAAAATAAGACTTGCTTTTACTTGACAATATGTGTAAAAGTAATGTCTTGACTCCATGGCTGGCGTATAGTAAGAACAACAAAAAGTTCCCCATCTTCTATTGATATTTTGACCATTTTTCCTTGCCACCAGTCCCATTATGGGATTTAATAAGAAAATAAAATATTGCTTATTATAGTTGGAGAGTAACTCCTCTTTAAACAAGCAATGGAAAGAAAAAGCAGGAGCCTATACATGGGAGATATTTATGGGTATCCAAGACATCTTTCAAATAAAATAAAATACTGTAAGACCAGAAATCAAACATTTATTTCCTCTTATTCTTTGACTAAAATAAACTATCACAAAATGCTTACTTTGTGGTATAAATTATAGTCACAAGGTATAATAACTCACAAGGAATAAGTCATTTATTATACCATTCCAAGAATTCCCAAATCATTAGTTGAGTTTTAGAAAATTTTGTGAGCACTCCGATTCTGCTCTCTTGGATGAGCTATGCCCTCTCTTAGTTATCACTTTACACAGGGAAACATATCCATTTCTTGTGACAGCTGTTCAATCCCTGGTGCTTTGTTACAATAGGAGGACAACAAAACATGGTGCTTACACTATAGCTAAGAACACACCTGGACACCTGTACTTCCCACATTTCATGACAGTTTCCTCCACAGCCTTTTTCTCCCCCTCCTGGCCAGGACTGTGCTACTGTAGAGCATTCTGTGCTACTGTAGAGCAGGGGGCAGATGCTCCAGATAGATCCTCACTGCCCTTACACTGCTTTGGTCTACTCAGGGACCTCCAAGCTTTACCACACCTGTGTCAGTACTGCTCTCATCCCTGCCACCTACCTACGAGGTTAAAAGAGAAGAAAACTACTAGGTGACTTGTAACCTCAATAAATAAATACTTTGTGTACATCAATTATTCTGCCTTTATGATGGTAAATTCAATTTCAACCTTTGATGAACTAAAATCAAGTACATTAAAATATTTTCTAACCCTGAGAATTCTCTGAAGTGTTTATTCATCATTGTCTATTATGAACTAAATCTAACATATAGTGTATGAGAAAGCCATTTATCAAAGTTGTCCTAACATCTTAAATGACTTGAACCAATGTCTTTGTGACAGAACATAAATTAAGTAATTTTATATTTTATTGCAATTATTAATAAACATTTGCAAACAGAAAAAGTACTTACAGATTTAAATATTAAACCAACATGTTCTGTAGCTATTTTCAATCTAGTGACTGAATATCAGCCTTAAATGTGTAAAGAAAATATAAAATGGAAGGGGCATCTACAATTTGATAAGCTGAAAAGTGAAATGACAGGAAACTACTTTATGAGCAAATTAATGTTTATACAATTGCCTTCAAATCTATGCCCATGATAAACAAAACTATATATTCGGTACATTTGCCAGATTTACCAGTCTTTTGTACAAAATGTAATATGGAAATATACATAATTTGTAAATATAAAACACTTTTATATCATTTAATAACAAATTTATTTAAAATACCCCATATTATTTATGGAATGAACTGAAAGTTTACAATATCCTTCTAGTTCTTTTCCAATTTTTATAAGAATCTGAAAGTTACATATCTGTATATTTAACTAAATTCATTCTCCCTGTCCTCGATTTGCTTCCCTCATTGGGATTCTTAATGTTAAATGTCCAGTTCTCAAGTAAAACTGCTAAATGCATTACATAGTTAGAAATAATTTAGCTACCTTTATTTTGCATTCCATGTAATTTTCCTCATGAACAGATGCAAGAGTTTTTAACTTGAATTAGAAGCTATAATTGAAGACCTACTATTAATATAAAGTCTAGAAATCTCTGAGAAATTAATAATTATTTTGATTAAACTCTATCCGTGTAGATGAATAAATGAATAATTTCAGAGTTAATCAACCCACACAAAACAGTATTATAATAATACTTTAAAGTCACACATGCCGCAGATAATTTCTAGAATAAATAAGTTCTATTCTCAAAAAGAAAATTTCCTTTTCACTTACAGTATCAATGAAATCTAATTTGAAATACTTTGTCATATAATACTATTTTGAGATTGCCTGGTTTGACAGTACATAATCAAGTAAAAAGAACTCATATGACATTTTCCTTCAAAAATGAGGCAGTGTATTTGCCAAGGAATCTTTTTAGCAATAAATTGACTAAATAAAGCAAGTGCAGTAAAAATGATGTTAATTATTTCTGGAACATCTGATCGAAATTTAATCTTTTTAATATAAAGAATTTTTATTTACTATATAAGTAACCTATACTAAATTCACTTAAAAACAACTAAAAGTAGAAGTGATATACTTATCAATCTTTTGTATGAGTCAAATTGTGGAAGAGTAGAAAAAAAAAACAAAACTAACTTTTGGAGGATGACATTTTGATTGAATTTATTCGTGACTGTTCCCAATGGTTAGATATCTCAGTCACAGTGGTAAGACTGACTGGTAAGTTTCACCACGTAATCATGCATAAAGAGGCTTGCTCTAAATTACAATAGTTGCAGTTAATATATAATCCTATTTAATCCACATGACACCACTCTTATGCATTTATCAATATCTCTATTTTAAGTTTGAAAAAAACTGGGGCTTGAGATAGAATAACATTTTCCCCCCATGGACACAAAGCTAGTACACAGTGAAAACAGGATTCATATTCTAAACCAATATTGGAGAACATATGAGAATATGTGGCTTAAAGTTTTAATGCAATTGTAAATAATGTAAAAAAATCAAAGCAAGAGACTTGTATTTTTAATTGAAGTATACTTGATTTACAATATTTCAGGTGTAAAGCAAAGTGATATGTTTCCTTAATTTCTCTTTCCGATATTTCTTTGTTAGTGTATAGAAATGCAACAGATTTCTGTATGTTAATTTTGTATCCTGCAACTTTACTGAAATCATTGATGAGCTCTAATAGAGTGGGCATCCTCTTCTTATTCCTGATCTTAGAGGGAATGCTTTTAGCTTTTCACCGTTGAGTATGATGTTAGCTGTGCATTTGTCATATGGCCTCTATTATATTGAGGTATGTTCTTTCTGTGCTACTTTACGGAAAGTTTTTTTTTTTTAATCATAAATGGGTGTTGAATTTCATCAAAGGTTTTTCTGCATCTATTGTGATGATCATATGGGTTTTATCCTTCAGTTTGTTAATGTGGTATATCACATTGATTGGTTTTCTGATATTGAAAAACACTTGCATCCCTCAGATAAATTCCACTTGATCATGGTGTATGCTTCTTTCAATGTATTATTGCATTTGGTTTGCTTGTATTTTGTTAAAGATTTTTGTGTCTATGTTCATCAGTGATATTGGCCTGTAATTTTCCCTTTTTGAGATATCTTTGTCTTGTTTTGGTATCAGGGTGATGGTGGCCTCATAGGATGAGTTCAGAAATGTTCCTTCTTCTGCAATTTTATGGAATAGTTTGAGAAGGATAGGTGTTAACTCTTCTTTAAGTGTTTGGTAGAATTCACCTGTGAAGCCAGCTGGTCCTAGACTTTTGATTGTTGGAAGTATTTAAATTACTGATTCAATTTTAGTATTGGTAATTGGTCTGTTCATGTTCTCTATTTCTTCCTGGTTCAGTCTTGGGAGATTGTACCTTTCTAAGAATTTGTCCATTTCTTCTAGGTTGTCCATTTTATTGGTATATATTTGCTCATGGTAGTCTCTTACAGTCCTTTGTATTTCTGTGGTGTTTGTTGTAACTTCTCCTTTTTCATTTCTGATTTTACTGATTTGGGGCCTCTCCTGTTTTTTTCTTGATAAGTCTAGCTAAAGGTTTATCAATTTTTTTTATCCTTTCAAAGAACAAGCTTTTAGTTTTATTGATCTCTTCTATTTCTTTTAGTCTCTGTTTTATTTACTTCTGCTCTGATTTTTATGATTTCTTTCTATCTACTAACTTTGGATTTTGTTTGTTCTTTTTTCTCCAGTTGCTGATTTTTTTTTTTTTTTGGTATGTTGTGGGAACTATTGATAAGATTACAAAGGGAAATTCAAATAACATAATGTAATTGAGTTTGCAGTTTTGTTGAAATATTAATAACTGAAATAGTGAAAACAGACTGGGAAACAATGTATTTTTGTGTGTGTTAATGATAGGAATTTTTCAGTAGATTTCACATATAGTTTATTTGAACAAAGAAGTACTGTGCTCAGGATTCAGTCCATAGAATGCCCCATGTTTATGAAATCTGTAAATATTTTTATAATACAAAGTTCTCATTTCTAGCAAAATATCTCTTCTATTTGTGGGGCTGTCTTGGTGAATCATATGCCTACAAATGGTTAGTGACCCCATAAAATCTACTCTACAACCCAGCACTTGAATCCTTCTGCAACAACTAGAGGGGTGAGATAGGAAGGGTGGGAGGGAGTTGCAAGAGGGAGGAGATATGGGGATATATGTATATGTATGTATATATGTATATGATTCACTTTGTTATAAAGCAGAAACTAACACACCATTGTAAAGCAATTATACTCCAATAAAGAGGTTAAAAAAAATTCCAAATTCTTGCTGCTTAAACAACTTCAGGAAAAAAAAATTGAAGACTATTCTCTTTTTGAAAAGCTATGTAGACAAATAGTTTCATGTGTAGTTCAATGAAAGGATCATGTAGTTTTTATATATTATTCCTCATTCAGACCCCTGTGTCTTTGAAGTTTAATCTTCCCTTTATGTGACTTAATTTAATGAATTCTTAATTAATGGATGATTTTTATCATGTTTCCATAATTTCTCTTGTTTTTAGTACAGTGCTTTCCGTTCCAACATTTGTTCATGTATAATAGTGTCTCTTCTTTTCTCACCCTACCTGTCACTTTCTTTTGATGACGCTATTTAATGTCACACTAAAGCCACCTATAAGCATTTAATATAAGCTAACATCTGGTCTAGTTCCTTTAATATACTAGGTATTTTTTAGTATTCTAGCTTAAAGGAAAAAAATATGTTCAGAGTTTTTAACCATCTCACCCTTTAATCTAGCATCAAGAATATTTGTTATTATATTGTCAGCACTATAATTAGTGAAACTTCATTATAACTCTTAATTTTTAGAAACTAGGAAATATGCTCAAAAAATTTAGAGAACTAGACAACTAACACATTATTTAATGATTTGACTGTAATATCAAGATATAATTCAATCATGTGATAAAGGCTGTCAGAAAATTAATGTGTTATTTTCTTTAATGAAAAGGTTTTCTTCAGAATAGAGGTGATGTCATTTCTGTTTGGTATATCTCAGAATTAATCCAGTGTACAATGTTATTTTCTTGATATATCATATTTTAAGGAGTTCAGAGAAAGTTTGAGACAGAGATTTTTCAGGAGACTCCATGCTAAGAAGAATAAAATCTCCCTTTAGAATTTAAAGTTGTATCATTCAAAATGCAAAATACAATTTTAACTAGACACAGATTTTTTTTTTTTTTACCGTATATTCATCGTGCATATGTATTTGTGCATACATACATATACTTAAACTATTTGGTACTCTTTCCTATATTTGTTTGTTTATTCATTCAGTATATATATGTATTACACTTCTAATATGTGCCTGGTACTGCATTAGGTATGAGTTGTTCCAATGATGGGCAAAATAAGCACAATTTCTACTCTCATGTATCTTGACAATGGGAAGATATATGATTAAATAACACAATGTTTGAGGCAATGTTTGAAAGGATAATGCCTTCAAATTTTCCTGAACTGATGAAAAACATCAATTAACTGGTTCTTGAAGTCCAGTAAATCTAAGGAATATCAAACAAAGAAATACATGCCTAGTTATATCAAAATGAAAAACTGCAGAAAGCTAAAACAAGAAACCATCTTTAAAACTATAAGAAGAAAAGACAAATCATCTTCAGAGGTAACAGATTAAGAGCTGATTTATCTCTAGCATCCATGTTGTGAAAGAAAATAATTGCCAAACTACAATTTTATACCCAGATAAATAATTCTGCAAAAATAAATAATAAAAGCAAACATTTTCAGACAAATAAAAACTGAGTTTGCTTACAGCAGACCAGCATAATAGAGATTCTAACTTCTAAAAGATATACTTCAGGCAGAAGGAAAATTATACCAAGCAAGATTATTAACATTTTGGACTGGATGATTCTTTGCCAGAGGCTGCCCTGTGCATTGTAGGATGTTTAATAGCATCCCTGGCTGCTACTCCAAGAGGCCAGGAGTGCCAGCAAGTCATGGCAATCCAAAATGTCTTCAGACATTGCTAAATGTCTGGTTGGGGGGGTTGAACCATCCCTATGGGAACCAGAAAGTAATAAATATGATAAAATGCATGGCTATTTACTAAGGTATCATGTACATACTTCATCAAGATTTTGAGTGACAATAATGCTTTACATTTTTTAAATACATAAAGCATAATCTACATTTTCAAATATGATCTAATTATTGAGAGCCACTTTTATAGTTTTGAATACAGTTGACCCTTGAAAAACATGGGGTTTAGGGTTGCCAATCCCCAGGCAGTTGAAAATCTGCTTGTACCTTTTACAGTCAGCCCTTCATATGGGTGGTTCCACATCTGCAGATTCAACCAATCACAGATAATGTAGTACTGTAGTATGTATTGAAAAAAACCCACGTATGAGTGGGCCCTGCAGTTCAAACTTATGTTGTTGAAGTGTCAAGTGTATATATATACTGGAAGCTGAAAATCATTAGCTGTCACACATTGTTACTGGGGAAATTATTCTATGATATTCTGTCTCCAAATAGAGGTCTATTTCATCATACCATCATGTGCAGGGTAATTGTCACTTATCATCTATCATATTTATGTTATATTATTAACTGGTTTAAGTAGATACAAAGATAGATACATTGATGGATAGGTAGGTAGGTAGATAGATAGATAGATAGAAAGAAATTTACAGGAATCCACAATCCAGTGTATCCTTTATAAGTATTATAACTTAGGTGATGTATTAGTCAGGTTTCTCCAGAGAAGGAGAACCAAGATGTGTATATATGTAGATACATATCATGATTGTGTGAGAGCCAATTCTTTACAATAAATCTCTGAGACTTTGAAGAGATTTATTCTATTCGGCTCTTCACATGATTATGGAAGCCTGGTGAATCCAAAATATTGATGAGGTAGAGTGGAGGGCTGGAGACTCAGGGAAGAGTTGCAGTTTGTTTGAGTCCAAAGGCAGTCAGACAGTATATTCTCTCCTTGCTCAGAGGAGGTCATGCTTTGTTTTATTAAGGCCTTCAACTGATTGGATAAGGGTAATCTTTACTCAAAGCTCTCTGATTTAAATGTTAATGTCATCCAAATGGATACCTTCACAGAAACATCCAGAACAATGTTTGACCAAATATTTGGGCACTGTGGTCCAGCCAAGTTGACACACAAAATTAACCATAACAGATGATATAAAAACAAAGCAAATAAATTCATGCAGCATATAAATGATGAAATTTCCCATTTTTTCACTATATAAGATATACCTCATCTTAAAATATAATTAATTCATAAAACTAAAATTAACCTAACATATAAAGGATAATCAGAGTAAAATGCATTATATAATTTGGCATCTATGAAAGACAGACTCTTGAAGATCTTGATCTATCTGCCAGTATATATTAACATCACAGGAATAATTTTTCTTTTACTTTAATGAGAGTTAAAATTCCTAAAGATTCAATTATTCAGGTTAATCCTTTACCTAATCTATTCAGTGAGAAAAACAGATTCTCCTTTTGCCCAAAAATATTGTTATTGCTTTAAAAATCAACCAATAGCAATCCAGAATCTTGGGTAATTTTATTTTAGTTTAGTGTACTTAGAGCCAACCTTCCAGGAAATGTATCTACTCAGTTATTTTGCACACTACTAAATATTTCTTGTTCCAAGGATATACATAAGTGGCCTCTATCACTTTCACTACAACATAAGTACCTAGGAACTAATATATCACTTACTCTAATAGAAGGCTGGGACCTTTTAAAATTCACCAGCAATTTTAATGGGAAAAAAAAGTTATTGTCATCCAAGTCTAATCACATGTCATGAGTAAACAATTTTGTCTGCAATTTTCTTACAGTTTTTAGAGAAAAATAATCTTTTTTTTTACAGTCTTGATATGTGTTACCATAGTAAGTCGCAGAGATCGGCTTAAATAAGCTAAAGTTGGCCACATGATGACAAATTCTTTTTGTATGTTTACTGTATAATATCACATTTTATTTCCTAAAAAAAAAAAATCTGTTTCAAAACAAGTACTTTCTTATAAGATTAGGAGAAACAGCCTCACATAGCCCTTTTTCCAAATTCTTAAGATTTTTTTTTTCCCTGAGAGGGTTTTAATTGGAATATGAGAAGAAAAATTTCTGTGAATAAAGACACCTGATAAATGGCATAGATATTGTCTTGGAAATTTTTATTGCATATAAATATAAATCTTGTAGTAAATAAACACTTTATTGATTCCAAACTTATGTAATCATATGATTTAAAAAAAAAAAAGTTGTAGAACACAGCATCCAGACACAAAATTTTCACAACTTTCAGTTAAAAAATGCTTATATAGTCAATAAAAATTAGAATTATATTTTAAAGCTATCATGGAAGTAATATGCTTTTTCTTATTTTTATGAAAAATTTTATAAACTATTGAAACAAGTGACAGATTGTTACTGAAATTCTAAAGAATAGGATATGTACTAATCTTTACGGATCAAAATCACTAATTTTATAATTTGCTAACTTTCATTTAAATTTGAAATGTTTTATTTAGATTGTTCTTTTACTGTTCCCCATTCAATTGCATACATTTAAAATCTTTGCACTGGTTCTCCATGTAAAGTGAAAGCAAAAATTTATAGCTTTAAAAGTACACCAATAATGCAAAATATCAAAGTGAAAATAGCATGGAACAGAAATTTAGAATTTTAAAGAAAACCCAAGGGTTTCCTTAAAATTAAACAATTCTCAATTACTATAAATAAGTGAGGGAGAATGAAACCACAAAATCGTTGTTCATACAAAAACATGTTTTTCTCCAAGTGTTCTAAATTTGCAAAAAAACTCCTCAGTCTCCTTTTCTCTTTCTTCCTTCCTTTCTCTCTTTCTGTACACATGAGCTCTAGGACTCTTACACTGCCTGGTTGATAAAACAGTGCCTCATTCCTCAGCACTGCCAGGGATAGGCCCAAGCCTTGAATCTTCACCTTGAATAATGTACATAACCGTGACCTCCAGTCCTATTTTCCACTTCATTATTCATAGTAAAAGAAACACCACCATCCCATGCTCTGTCCATGGACTGGGGTCCAAGAGTTGTGGTTGCTAGTGTCCGACACAGTGACACAGGTCAAAGCTGTGACCTAGCACATTCGTTGCCTTAACAGTAAGTGCAGTAGGATTGCATGAAGCAGTTTTCAGTTTCCAAATATCCCCACTATGAAGCGTCTCAGCTTCCTCTTTGCAATGGCATCCTGAAGACTATTAGCCATTGATTGATTAATTTTTACCTCTTGAAACAGCAAAGGTGAAGTCATGCTGGGTAACATGAAGAGCAAATTATCTGTGCCTTAACATGACAAATTTTAATTTCTTGCTCAAACTGCAGATTCAACATGAGTCATTGGGTGGGGGGAAGGGGGGCGGGGGTGGGCATCGGCTCATTGTAGCTCCTCAATGATTCAGGTTGAAGGCGATTCAGTGAGGAGCTTCCGTGACGTGATGAATCAAATAGAGACGTGTAAGCCCTCCACCAAGAAGTGATACACATTATTTCTGTTCATATTTCTTTGGCAAAAACAAATCATTTGGCTAGGCCAAATTTAAACAAAAACAAACAGAAGAATTACCTCATGATGGTATGAGGTGGTGATATCTCACAATTTTAATTTCCTGATTTCTAAAGAGGTTGAGAATACTTCCACATTTTTTTAATGGCCATTTGGATATGTTGTTTTGTGAGTTACCGGTTTAATTCTTCTGTCCATTTGCCTATTAACTTCTCTGTCTTTTTTGGATTCATTTGTAGGATCGATCCATCCATCCATCAGTCAATCAATTATCTATCTGAATCTAGAGATTATAACCCCTTTGTTGATTACATCCTATGGAGATGTTCTCTAGCTTTGTGACTTGCCTAAATGTTATCTTTTAATGGATAGGAGTTCTTAATTTAATGAAGTACAATTTATCAATTTTCTCTATTTTTTTCAGGTTAATACTTTTTATTTCTCTTACAAATCAAGAATTAAAAGTTAAGCATATTTAAGAGCCAACAAAATACACTAAAATAGACAGAAATATTAAATTGGAAGAATTTGAGGAGGGGGAAAAATGTATAAGCCAATTTTTGATTGCTTATAATAGACACTGTTTAGAAAGGAGGGGGTCCATGCTTTTATACTAAGCTATAAAGTTTACCAAAAGAATAATAATACTTTTCTAAACATCAGAGGTGCTACATAGAAAAGAATGCTTGTGTATTTATACTTATATATTTTTCACATAAAGAATACTGCATATAGAGTAAAGATAAATTAATATGATGAAAAGAAGTCCCAGCATGTCATCTATACCTATAAAAGTAATGTAGCTTATCACCCTTATAAGAGAAAATTACTTGCAAATTGACTGATGTGGTCAAAATCTTATTGAATGCTCTATAAGCTTAAAGTTAATTTATCAGGAAGCTTGAGAATAAAAAAAAATCAAAGTTGTATTCATGCAAAAACTAAATGCAAAGAGAATGCTCTAGTATTAAACATGTAGAAAGAAGAACCAAAAGAAAAAAACCATTAAAACAACACTTAAGATTTTTAATGTTAAAGACAATAACTCACTGTGAAGATGTTATCATTATGTCTTTGAACCAATTGTACAGCAGGAAATTTCATGTAATGCAAATGACAAGAATGCAGTGATAATTAGATGGACACACAGGTGACTTTAATATAACTTTCTTAGTCCAAGCAGATAAAATATAGGAAATAAAGTGGGCAATGGAATACCTAAGTACCATAATCAAGAAGATAAAATTTAAAGTTTTATAGTAAATTCTGTGTCATAGTAAAATTCTTCTTTTCAAGTATTTATTGAAAATTCACAAAAGAGATCCAATATTATTAAGCCACAAATAAAACTTATGATATTTGTAATGTGCACATTGCTTTCTTAGTATGCCTTTATTTTGTCTCGTCTACTCTGGTCCTAGTAGCAGAGAATTTCTCAGAAACTCCCTTTGAAAAAGGATAGTTTTAAAAACGCCTATTATGAAAGGATATCTCAATTCTAAATAATAGTGAAAACAGCAAAGCAATGTATAATTTATCTCTTTTATTAAAAAATAGTCTATTTTGATAGAACAATTGATGTGAATTAATGACTGATAAATAATTAATAGTCTGAGAATATTTTAGTGGTACATGACTTTGCCTTAGGCTGAGAAAAAAGCAACTTGGTCCTTAGACAGAAAATTATTTAGAAATACTAATATACTATTATTAACGGCTTCATGCTTGGATTAAAGACAGGACTGGTCGTGAAAAAATTTTATACAAAATGTCCTCAGGTTAAAAATAATCGTCCAAGTTGATGATCAGGTTAGAATATCTGATGTACAAAACAACCATAAACTTCTTAAGACATTTCTACTTAATAACTCACCCAAGTAAAATGAAGAGGTATTTTACATACTATACTGCATTGGTAAAATAAATTAAACTAGTGTCTGTTATGTTTCATGTTTATAATGATTTTATTTACTAAAACTAAGAGATTCATATTGAATAACAAAATAATGACATCTTTTTCTTATGGGCTATATTTCTGTAATTTAAATGAGTATCAATTGAATATTTTAAATTCATCTACTTCCTCATCACTTTAAATTATTTTAGAAGCACTTAACGAACTTCAAGATGCATAAATATGGTCCAGTAGTGCTCTGAGCACAGGGCTTTCTGTCACTATTTCCAATAACTTTCTTGTTGCTTTCCTGAAGTCCCTGTAGCCAACTGTGAAGAGCTAAGAGGAGTCTTTGAGATTTTACCTTATTTGCATTCCTGTGTCTCAGAAAGAAATATCATTTTTTTAATTGAAGTATAGTTGATTTACAATATTATGTTAGTTTCTGCTGTACAGCAAAGTGACTCAGTTATACAAGGAAATATCATTTCTATCTTCCAAGACTGTTTACTCTATAAACATTCTTGCAAAGTTTGTCTGGAGCAGAGTCGGAACCTTTGCTTGCCTGAGGTGCAGAAGTAGGATAGAGCCATGGAGAATTCTCTCCCAAAACCAATCCACTGCAGTTTTGCCTTAGGTCAATATCACTGGTAAGCCTTATGTAACAACCTTTGGATGCTTTAATTTTAATGGAAACTTAGAGACAATTATCCTATTCAATTAATTTTTTTTAATAATTATATTTCTGTGTGTGATTTCCAAAATAATCTACTTAGTGTTTTTCTCATTTTGTTTTTCTGTTTTGTTTTTTCTACTTAGTGTTTTTAAAAACCTAAAGGCAGATAAGACAAGGTCTTAAGTTGAAAGTGGAATGTATGACACATCACAAATAACATAACCTGGAAAAAAGTTAAGCAAGTGAAATAAATTTGGGAGTTGTAGGAAGTTGCCAAAAAAAAAAAAAAGGGGCTTGCTACTAGTTAGAGTGATCAGGACAGTCTTCATGGTAAGACTAGCCCTCTGAAATGAATGATGGGTAACATTTTGATTGAGAGAGTAAGAGGGCAACTTTCCAAGTAGAGGCAACAGTAGAAGCAAACTTTTTTGGGGGGTAATTAATCATTTCCTTTGTGGAAGAGTTAATTTATGGCTTTTAAAAACATCAATGTAGCATTTTAACAATGAGAAATGCAAACAATTCTAATAAAGAAATATCTCTGTTTAGGACAGCTGACTGTGCACTTCTGATGTAGTTGAAAATGTGATGTGTTTTATATCTTTTTACTTTCATTCTTCACTTTCCCAAAGCTTCTCATTCAATCGTAGAGTTCACAGTTTGTAGATAGAAGATGAGTGCTTTTCATTTGGATTCACTTCCTGATGAATGAATACTTCTTTATTTATATGTATCCTGTGTAAGCTCAACAAACCCATGATAACTTCATTCTTTTTTGTTTTTTATTTTTATGGGAAATTGCCTTGAAACTGCTGTCAGAGCAGTCTTTTTCTTTCCTTAATACTGGTATCATAAGTGCCTGTAGATTAGTATAATTTTCCTGGAATTATGTTCACAGGGGCACAAAGGGTCACCTTTTGTAATACGAACAAATTCAATTTTATAAGCAGCATTTATTAATAAAATAATTTGCATTAAGCAGACTTAATCTTAAAATAACAATTGTGCAAACAGGAAGCAGTGAATAATAAATGGCTTTCCCTGTGTGATTAGAGAATAAAAATACAGGTGAAGTTTTCAAGAATAGTATAGTTGGAACTGATTGGTAAGATATAAGTTTCTACCTCATACTTGTCTAGTTTCTTGATTCAGATGGTTATAATCAATAACCCATTGTATATCTAATGATAACTGCTGAAACATATGCTGAAACATGTACATAATTAATAATTAAATATTTCATAGGATACACGTGTGAGCAGGGTTTTCAAATATCACATACATTTAGATTTCTATAAAAAAGAAATAGATATCTATATGAACCAAAAAAGGCCACCAATAACTTAAAACGATTTTCCCAGATGTGTATGATCTACAAGAAAGACCATAGAATTTAGGTCTGATTAAGCTAAGTTCCAGTTTCACCCTCACATTTGCTAATACTGTAACCGTAGGAACGTGTTTCATTATTATTTCATTTATTTATTCACCACAATTACTCAATGAATAAGGAGTATAAGTAAGACAACACATTTCTACGCAAGGGAAACAGATCCTTCCTTTAACATTGGGAAAGAAAGATAAAATTGATATGCACTATACCAAAGCTTAGTAAATGCTCTTATTTGGGAATGCCTAAGGTATTACTTAAGTAAGAGGAAATACCAAGCCTTGTCTAGGAAATCTTCCCAGAGATAGGAACAGGTAGACTGCAACCTGAGAGATGTAGACGTACTAGTTATGTGCAGGTTGAAAAGAGAGAGCATGAAGCTGTCAGGAATATTTCACAGGATGCTTCCTTCTGTGCTATAACAAGGAGTCTCTAGGTGTGCCTTATTAAAGGAGTTAGATTCCATTTTATTGGGAGCTATTGAAGGATTTTACCTAGGGGATGACAAATAAAATTTTCAGCTCTAAATGCAGTATGAAGAAGGATGAGAAAGGAAATGCCCAGAGATGTGGATCACTGGAAGTGAATTATGAATTAAGTTAATAGTAGTGCAGATGAGGAGGAAAAGTGCATGAATTAGAGAAATGTAGAGAAACTCATATGGCTTTACTCCCTCACTTCTTTCAGGTTTCTCATAAATATCACCTTATCAGAGAGGTCTGTCTTTACTGCTTAAGCTGAAGTTGTGTGTGTGCACACAGATACACACACACTGCTCTATCCCTTTACAGTTTGCTTTTCTTTACAGTATGTATCTTCACTGAATACATTATATAGCTTATTTGTTTATTGCATGGCTCTCTTGAATAGAGTTTATATGTATTTTTTTTTAATCACTGGCTACTCTTTTCCTAAAGCAGTGCCTGGAATAAAACAACCGTAAGGTAAACAACTGTTCAATAAATATATTTAGAGTGAGAATTGACAGAATCTAGTAATTGATGACTTTCATATTTTATCTTGTCTCTGAAGTTAAATAAATTAATCTGTGATAGGTAACCTCCATATATTTTAGGCATTGGCCATGTAAAGACCCCCAAATTTCCTGGCACATAATAGGCACATAAAACTATATGCCAAGGCTCCCTCCTCCCCTTGTATGAGAAAATACATCAAAGAAAGAGATAGGACTCTTTGGAAGCATTTCTTTGTCCTCATAGCATGCTTTGTTAATCTACCAAATTACACTTCTTACTTCTTCTTACATTATTAAAATGCAAAAATAATTCCAATTTACAAAATTTAATGTTGGAAAATGAGACACAGAAATAGGCAATGGGTCATAACATGATTTTAGAGAAGAGTATTGGTCTAGATGAGCATCTTCAATCAAAAAGTGCTGGAATGTAAAACAGTATAGTAATTCAAATCTATAGCTCTGAACTACATATGGTTTGAGACAGCATATCTAGTTAAAGAATTTTACACCAGCTGGCCCTGTATTAATACATACTAGGCATCCAGCAAAAGCTAAGATTGCCATAGCCTAAATAGAAAGGCCCCAAGAACTCATTATCAGCAAGATAAGAAGAAGGGTCCTTTTGGGAAAAAAAAAGTCTCCACTGTCACAGCTGGTAAACTTGATATGAAAAGAGATACTATTTCAGGATCTGTTCTTGAATTTCTTTGCTTTTCTGCACAGTGAGACAAAAATAATAAACTGGTAAAAAGCAGACGAAAGATGAGGATGACTGAAGTCATGATTTTGAACATATCTCAAATAGATGTTATTCCTCCACTTCAGCTTTAAGAATGTTTAGTACAGAAAAGATGTAGGAGGGGAAAATAAACTTGGCAAAGTAAGGATAAAGGACTCAGGTGAGGAGGTATGATTTTGCAAATATGTCACTATGACATTCTGTCAGCATACTGCCAATTATTCAATGATTGCTCATGGCGATTAAAATAATCTTACATATTCTCTTCTGAGGCATACATTGGTGATGAACACCTGGAACCTAGAAGGGTTTAGAACAAATTTTACTTATTATTTACAAGAAGAAAAATATTTTAATTCATATATATATGACATGAATTAAACATGAACAATGGAAACTTTAATATTTGTAATACCATCTTGACAACTTTATATAGTACTTACTGAATTAATACCTGCATAAGGACATTAGATAGAAATCTGTTACAATAGATTCAAACTATTGTGGTCCAAACTGTGACTTGACTGAGATGTTGGTGACCATATATCAGTACTACTGCAACAGTTATAGCAAGGTAATTTAATTATTTAAATAAAATTAAATGTATTCATGAAAAATAGAAAAAATACTGCAAATCTTAGAGACTTCAAATTTAAGAATGCTAAAAATGACAGAGGCAAAAAAAAGTACATTGTTGTGTATTATAAAGTAAGAACTATTAGGTCACTTTTTTGTGTGATTATTATTATTTTTTTTTGAAAAAGAAAAATTTTAAGTCTTTATTGAATTTGTTACAATATTGCTTCTGTTTTATGTGTTGGTTTTCTGGCCCCGAGGCATGTGGGATCTTAGCTCCCAGACCAGGGATCAAACCCACACCCGCTGCATTGGAAGGCGATGTCTTAACCCCTGGACCGCCAGGGAAGTCCAGTGTGTGATATTTTAACGCATGTATTTTCTGATAAAATACAAAAATTATAAGAAGACATCAGTGAAATATGATTTTTATTTTAAGAATCCTATCAACAGAAATGCAAGTGAAACACTGAATAGCAGGTTTAATATTCAATAAACTTATAACAATAATGACAGATGTAAGTTTAACAAAGATTAGTTCAGTCTTAAAAAGTAACTTAGACTCTGTGGATAATATATCCATTGTCTCATGTCCAGTGTAAATAGATAACAACAAAACAAAATCCTGAGTCCTCAAGAATGGATGACCTTGGGGTTTGACAAGTCTGGTTTTGTGTATGGACAGGTTGCTGAATAACTAATTTATATTATTTTGAGAACTTGCTTTTACTGAATCATAAAATATTTTATCTAATGTCCCAAAATTCATCATCATAACTTATATGGTTGCCTTCATATTATCTTCTTTCAATTTTTGTGCATTTTTTTGGCATTTTCCTTTTTAAAAATATGTTCCTATATATAATCTGGTAGATAACTAGCTTTAATTTCTATTGATATTGTTAAAATAATTATAATTTATTATTTCATTAACATTAAGTTTAAAGTATTTTTTGTTTCTTTTTCAGAAATGATAGGAGTACACCAATATTTCTTTATACTGTTGCTACAGTCATTTTCAATTTATACTTGCATATTATTGGATTTTAAATCAAATTATTTAGTCTAAAATCAGATAATTTATCTTTAAATTACTTTAAAAATATTTCAGTACTCTTATCTATGAAAGTGCTAATTGGCTTTAATTCTACATATACTTTTGATTTTTGTTCAGTATTGACCATCAATCACTTTTTCCTATTGTTTCCTAAATTTTTAGTTATTTGCAATGATTCAATATATTTCCCACAACTCTAATGTGGAATGACTTATTTTCAGCAAGGTTTCAGGTTGTTCTGGTTACCAAGTCCTTTTATGTTTAAGATTCTCTATTGAAGGTTTTCTTATTGCTGTTATGATACATGAACAACAAATCAACGATGTAGTTTGCCAATCACAAATTTTTCTCTCAAAACTATTTCATTTCATTTTTTTCCTGTTAGTATCAGGCAACATGATGCTCAATTTGCATTTGTTTTCTTTCTTTTATTTTTATAGCAAGCATATTTTGTTTGTTTTGCTTATTATTTTGCCAGTCTACTTGTGGGATTCTTTGATTTAAAATTTTGCCATTTCATCAGGATAAGTTTGTGTTTAGTGAATTGTAATCGCTAGACAGTTCTAATTACAATTTCTGCATTGTCAGTTTTGTATTTTACAGTTACAAATGTAGGTTTAAATTATGTTCTTGTTTCTGTGTCCTCACCTTTCCCCCTACTCAAAGGAGTCCCATGTTTTTACAATCCTCTCAGCTTCTTCCTGCTCCTCCTTTATTATATTCTACATATAACCTTTCTTCTTACATCCTTTGGTTTAAGGAGTTAACATTTTCTTTAGTTCTATTGAGATTTCCAAGACAGATCTTTCTAAAATTATGTTTTTTTCTATGGCAAGGCTCTCCTTGCCCCAGATTTTCCTAAAAATTTTCAGTAGTTCTCCCCTCTTAGATGGACTCTGTGATCTCACAGATCCTTTTTATGTACATTCAAGAAGTATTAAGAATAGAAAAAGAGAAGTGCTTCTTCATGACTCATTATGGCTAATTAATATGACAGCTTCTTTATCATTTTTGGTTGTTTTTGTCATACTTCTTTTAACCAGGATCATTTGTCAGTTGTAGTAAAATTTCTCATTAGTACTTCTTAGCACTCTAGTGAATTCAGTTACAATCACCTAGGTTAAAAGTTTTTCTTCTTAACAGTAGCGTTGTAATTTTGAACAGAATTTTGTATGAAAAGTAAACCCAGTATTCTAACTTATTTCATCACTTTCCAAAATGAATATATATGGTTCTCATTATAATGGTCAGGCATTTATTGAGAAGTCACTGGCTAGAACAAGCCATGGTTCCCATGCATAATCTGAAGTAAAGTCATTGAAAATATGAGCACTGCCTTTGATCAGTTTATTTGAAGAAATTCTATTATCATCATTTGTTTTCTGGATTTCTGCTGCCTGGCTATTATTTTACTGATTTCTGTTGAGCTCATTATGTATATTAGCAAAACAATAATTGTATATAATATGAATCATGCCATAAGGAAACAGATCTTTGAAAAGCATTCTTTTTCTAAATGGTACTACATCATTAGCAGCAGATGCCACGTGATAGTTAAAAATGAAAGTCCTACAGGAACGTTTGCCAATCATCCTTGATATGGTTTTTTAGACTTTGTGTTTTGTGAATTAAGTACAAAATTCCAGGGAAATTAAAGGATTATGAAAATAAAATGAAAATTTAAAAAATGTTAAAAATCAAGTTGAATTTACCTTTTTTCTCAGTGTGAATATTTTTAATAATTCTAAAAGAGGAAAAACACATCTTTGATAAAACTATGCAGAATGTGAAAGATGAGTCAGACCCACCTCTTCTTTCTTCACCATTATTCTATATGGTGGTAGTATCAATTTTGTTGTGCCTCCTATGACAGTTTTTCTAATTCTAAATTTATACACACACACACACACACACACACACACACACATATATATATGCCACAAGGCTTGTATTAGAAAACACAAATTACATTTTTAAGAGACTGTAAGTTACTTCCTGATTTAGCTTCTCAGATGGACTTTAGGGGGTTTGAGAGATTTTAATGGAGATGAGTGAGTAGACTTACAGTTGTGACTTAAAGTCAATATGAATAGAAACTTTGTTTTGTTACTGTTGTTTTAACTTCCTCTACCACGTACATATACTCACATTTTTGAATATCATAAAATTTGAGCTGTATTACTTTCTGTACGTTTTTATGTAAAGAATGAATGTACATAATTAATGGCCCATATAAAAACTTAGTATTGGATAAAAAATCTATTCAAAGTATTTTAGAATTCTTTTGGCAGTATGTTTAGTTGTTAGTAGCAAAGATTTTGGACTTAGATTGATAGGGTTAAAATCCCAGACCTACTGCTTGTTAGCCATTTGATCTTGGGTAAATTATTTGTTTTCTTCAAAGTGCTTATATGTAAAGATGTTTATGGTGAGGGTTAAATTATTTTATTATTTTATATTTAAAATATATATGAAATACTTAGAACAGTATCTGACACACAATGGCTCAAACTTTTTATTTTTATTATTGTTGGGTTTTATATTAAATATATAATGCACTCACACATATATTAATATTAAAAAGAAAACCACATGACAAACAACCCAAATCATTCATAGAATGAGTTGTTTGTGGAACCAAGAATTTAAGTAATTAATCTTAGTCTCTGCATGAGACTCTAATGATAATTTTGATTTTGAATAAGTAAACCATAGTTTTCTAAGTAAATTATAAAAATTATTCTTTCCAATGGTATTCTTATGAGGTGGCCAGGGACCATGTTTCTAGTAATTATGCTACTTCGTTATACATTTTATTTTTTTATATGGGCTTTAGGAGATTGTTCAGAACATTTCTTTAAACTCTAGATTATTTTGTGGAAAAGGATCGACAATGAGAAATAGATCATACTATGGTTGTTTACAGATACTATTAGGAATAATAAAGTGAATTTAACTAAGTTGCTGAATATGTGAGGCCAATGTAAAAAATTTTATCTCTATACAGTGACAAACATTTTTCACTGTTAAAATTTACATCATTTACTGTAACATAAAAATTACCATATACTTAGGAATAAATCTAAGAAAAAATATAAAAACACTACATAAAAATTTTTAAATATTATTGATATTAAGTGGAATTATATTTGTGGTTTAGAATACTCTGTATTGTAAATGTCCCTATTCCCTAAAGTATCTATAAATTCAATATAATCCTAATAAAATTCCCAGTAATGAAGTAGGTTTATTTATATGTGGTGTATGTGAGTATCCTTGACTGATTCTAAAAAATATATGGAAATGCATGTGGCCAGGAAGAGCCAAGAGAAATGTAAAGAAGAAAAAGAAATTTGGAGAAATATTCTACCAAATAACAATTAAAATAATTGTCATAAAGATAAAGTAATATTGTAATGTCAGTGGAGCAATAGCTCAACCAGGGGAAAAAAATAAAGAGTTCAAGGTACATACTCACACAGCATGGTCACTTGTTTTATACCAAGTTGACAATATAATACAGTGAGAAAATAATTACATTTTAAAAAGAAGGGCTTCCCTGGTGGCGCAGTGAGAGTCTGCCTGCCGATGCAGGGGACACGGGTTCGTGCCCCAGTCCGGGAAGATCCCACATGCCGCGGAGCGGCTGGGCCCGTAAGCCATGGCCGCTGAGGGTGCGCGCCCGGAGCCTGTGCTCCGCAACGGGAGAGGCCACAACAGTGGGAGGCCCGCGTACCGCAAAAAAAAAAAAAAAAAAAAAAAAGTGCTAGGTTAATTGACCATTGATATGGGTCATAAAAAGAAGCCTGACTTTTCTCACACGGTATATGTATGACAATTCTAGGTGGAAAATAAAATGTACATAAAAGCTCTAGAAAAGTAAATTAACATTGGGTTATATCATCATGACCTTATATTAGCAAAGACTTTGTTAATTAGGACACAGTAAGCAAAGACCATAAAGAAATGTTTTTATTGTAAAGAGTATATTTTTAATTAATAAATTTAAAAGAGTGAAAAATCAAGCCAAAAGATGAATATGCAGAATGCATTTATTTAAAAAATTCCAACAATTCTATAAGAGAAAATTCAGATGATAAAAATGAGCCAAAGACTTGAAAGGTACTTTATTCTTTTGTGCATTTTCTCTTTTGAATATCCAAGTGGCCTATAAAGTAGAGAAATATATTTAATTTCAATGACTAATTATCTCATTAATTGTCAAGAGACTGCAAATTAAAACCAGAAAGGTATGCCTAGCACAACTTCTGGGGGGAAAATTCTGACTGGGGGTTGGTGTGGGGGAGAAAACTGACAGTACCTTGTGTTGGTAGAGATAGGGAGCAATTGAAACTTTCATATACTGCTGATGGAAATGTGAATGCATACAATCATCTTGGAAAACTTGTTGTCACTAGTTACAAGAGTAGAACTTATCCATACTCCATGATCCGATATTTTCACTCCTAGGGGTATATTCAGTGCAAATGCCTATGTACATTTACAAGGAGATATGCACAAGAATGTTTATAGTAGCATTATATTTAGTAGCTCAAAGCTAGACTAAATCTAAATATTATTAATAATCAGAAGACATTTAATTTATGTTATATTTACAAAATAAAGATGCATAAATGCATTTATGAGGGAATCCTCCAAACATAAGTGCGGGCAAAAGAAGCCAACACAAACAAGTGTATTCTCTTTGGTTCCATTTGTTTAACATTCAAAAATAGAGAAAATGATCTATATTACAATTCAGGTTTCCTTTGTTGCTGCTATGAGGGGTTTCTATGGTGCTTGTAATGCTCTACTTTTTGATTACCCTAGTAGTTACTTAGGTTTACTCCACTTTGAGAAAATTCATAAACTGGTGCAACTTCTTTATGTATGTTATGCTTCAGTAAAGATGTTTACTTTTGAAATTGTTTGGTTTATGGCCAAAAATTTTTCCCTCAGCCCGTCACCTTCAGTACACTGAAACACCAGCGCCTATTTTCCATTTTTTGTTGTTTTTATTGTTTGTGAGATTTTCTCCTATAAACTTTTAAGTTCAACTATGTATCTAAAAGATCTTTCTGATATTTTATTTTTTCTTTTCCATTATGGTTTATTACAGGATACTGAATATAGTTCCCTGTGCTATACAGTAGGACCTTCTTGTTTGCATCTGCTAATCCCAAACTCCCAATCCACCCTCCCCCACACTCCCTCCCCCATGGCAACCACAAGTCTGTTCTCTGTGTCTGTGAGTCTGTTTCTATTTTGTAGATAAGTTAATTTTGTCTGTGAGTTTGTTTCTATTCTGTAGATAAGTTAATTTGTCATATTTTAGATTCCACATATAAATGATAACATACGTTATTGTCTTTCTCTTTCTGAGTTACTTCGCTTAGTATGATAATCTCTAAATCTATCCATGTAGCTGCAAATGGCATTATTTCATTCTTTTTTATGGCTGAGTAATATTTCATTGTATATAAGTATACCACATCTTCTTTATCCATTCATCTGCTGATGGACATTTAGGTTGTTTCCATGTCTTGGCTATCGTAAATAGTGCTTCAGTGAACATTGGCATGCAGTTTTCTTTTTGAATTATGGTTTTCTCCAGATATATGCCCAGGAGTGGGATTGCTGGGTCATATGGCAACTTTATTTTTAGTTTTTAAAGGAACCTCTGTACTCTTCTCCATAGTGACTACACCAAGTTACATTCCCACCAACAGTGTAGGAGGGTTCCCTTTTCTCCACACCCTCTCCAGCATTTGTTATTTGTAGACTTTTTAATGATGACCATTCTGACTGGTGTGAGGTGATAACCTCATTGCAGTTTTGATTTGTATTTCTCTAATAATTAGCGATGTTGAGCATCTTCTTTTCGTGTGCCTATTGGCCATCTGTATGTCTTCTTTGGAGAAATATATATTTAGGTCTTCTGCCCATTTTTAGATTGGGTTATTTGTTTTTTTGTTGTTGTTGAGTTGTATGAGCTGTTTGTATATTTTGGAAATTAAGCCCTTGTTTGTTGCATCATTTGCAAATATTTTCTCACATTCTGGAGGTTGTCTTTTTGTTTCATTTATGGTTTCCTTTGCTGTGCAAAAGCTTGTAAATTTGATTAGGTCCCATTTGTTTATATTTCTATTGCCTTTGGAGACTGATGTAAGAAAACATTGCTATAATATATGTCAGAGAATGTTTTGCCTATGCTCTCTTCTAGAAGTTTTATGGTGTCATGTCTTATGTTTAAGTCTTTAAAATATTTTGAGTTTATTTTTGTGACTGGTGTGAGGGTGTGTTCTAACTTCATTGATTCATGTGCTGCTGTCCAACTTTCCCAACACCACTTGCTGAAGAGACTATCTTTTCCCAATTGTATATTCTTGCCTCCTTTGTGGAAGATTAATTGATTGTAGGTGTATGGGTCACATATTTTATTAAGACTTTCTAGGACTTTTGTAACACCTAGGTTTTCAGGTCATTGAGTTTTCTATGTCTCAAGAAACAGAAGTGCCCAGAATGTGTCTCCTTCTCTCTTTTTTATAAATTTTAATTTCACTTAAGTGTGCCTATGTGGTGCTATTTTCAGCCCAGTAAAATCTTCAGTTTTGATCTTGATTTTAGTTTGAATCCCAATTACTCCTTTGAAACACCTGTCATTTCCAGGTGCTCTTTGTTCCTTCATCTCTCCTCTTTTGTAATTTTCAACTCTTTGACCTGTTCCCATATGCTCTCGAAGAGTATCTCAAGCATGCTCTTAGCATCAGTCATTAAAATTTCCATGGGCTTATTTCACCCTTTACTGCCTCTCATACTTATTTTACATTTGCAGAAATAGGTAAATGGGAAATGTTTAAAGATAGACCCACCTGGTATACTTCCTTTGGACTTCTTCATTTCATACTATTTTCCTGCCTGCTATTCAGAATAAACATGTGATTTTGCAACTAAGAGGAGAATATCTATATGCTGAGAAGATCAGAGGATAAAGATGGAAAGTGTCTGAACCCCTGTCTTTTGCAGAGCATCCCCACCAACCCTATCTCACTATGTATGAAAAATATAACCTGTCTGATACTTAGGAGAGGAGAGGAAAATTATTTTCCCCATCCAGTTTAGACTGTAGGCCACAGGTTAAATAACTTTTAGTATAGCTGTGTATTATTTTCCGTCTTTTTCTTACAGAGTGGTCAGCTCTATTTTCAGTTAATCCATCTTTTATGGAAATTTAATAAAAAGAAAACTCACAAGAAATAATCAACATACTACTTTCCAAAAAATTTTCCCATTTGCTCTGAATCTGGGAGCCATAAAATAGCACCATTGTAACCAAAATTTTTGGCACAGAATAAAATGGGTTCCACCTTTTCAACCTACAGTATCTCAGTATCCCCTACCCAAACCTTGCTTTCTTTATAGAGTTCATTTACATTTTAGATTCTGCTAATTATGGCACAGTACTAACTGCTACTAGGTTCACTAACAGAATTATAAAAGCTGCCTCTTAGAGAATCACTCAAATTCCTAAAACAAATAGATTAATTTTCCACATATATCAAAAAACTCTTGAGGGAAATTCAGACAAAGAAAAACTGTTATTACATACTCATTTACAATGAATAATAAGGAAAACTGCATGGGGAAATTATCCAAGGCTATTCACAAAATAAGAGTTTTCTTCTTCAGAGCTAACAGTTTTGCCCAAGTCTGCTAGGACTGAGTCATCTAACACAGGCGTGAAAACCCATCACCTTTGCCAGATAACATAACTTAATCAAGGGGTACTGTTCCATCACCTTTATTCTACTGGTAAGAAGCAAGTTACTGGTTCCTCTGAAGCTTAAGGGCTGAGGATTATACAAAGGTGTAATTCATCACAGATTATGGGTGTGTCTGCCACACCATATATACTATTTTTTAAAAATCAGGAAAGATGTTCAATTTCAAAGTCATTATCATTAAGGTATGATCAAAAAACTACAGAATCTGTATTCATCATTTATACTTATTTAAATGTTTCTCTCTTAAAGCAATTAAAGTAATTTCTGTGCTAAGGTACATTTAATTTGTTACCCTTAGATGTATTTTTATAACTTTAATTTTGTATTCGCTCATTTAAAAAGTATTCACATACTATTTATAAGAATGGAGCATATTATGTTTTTAATAGTAAAAACAGGAATTTTATGAGTTGACAATGAAAGCAAAACATTTAGTACCTAAGTCTACCTCCTTTCCCATACCAAATCACATGAAATGGCAGGAACAAGTTTGCAGAATATTGATTAATAATAAATTCCTTGAAGATGGTAAAGCAGATTGACTTAAATGGACACAATCAGAAAAAAATAAAACCATAGTGCTGAACACACATGGGAAGTTCATTATCTTTACCCTTATTATCTTTCTCACATGTGATGAGGAAATTGTGTTTCCAAAGAGACCTCAAACTCACACACAACATATATATCATCACCTAATACAGACAATAATGGATAAGTCCAGGCCCTTTTGGCAGCTCTCCCCCCAGGTAGCAAGCCTTGGCAGTAGTGTCTCCTACCAACCCCACTCCCACTCCAACCACAGGCTAACTTTCCATATTTGCTTTATAAATAAAACTAGATCTATCAAGAAATGTGCAGGCCAGCACTAGAGAGAGAAGAGCAAAGTATTCTGAATCTCAACAAAACAGCAGAGAAAACACAAATACAAGCACAATAGAAAAAGGAAAATCTTCAGTATTTGCATACTGAGAATAAGTGTGCTGCTTTAGGACACGGGGGAAAAGCTTTTACTGGAAGTAGATTTCCTTTCTCAATTTGATTGCTTTCCCTTGAAGCATAAAAGGTACCATCTTGTGCTTTATCAAGGGGATATTATTTATATTTACCCATCTAGCTTCGTGATTTTGATAACAAAGTATTTTGGGGCTTTTCTTTAACAGAAGCTGGTACTGGTTAAATAATTGATTATGAAAAAGACTAATTTTTCTTTCAACAATAATTTTATAATTGAATTCATACCTCTAAAGCAGTAGTATGACGTGAATGTAAAGAACATTATGGGAACCTGACTTCTGTAAAATATTTGGTACAGGCTCATATTTGAACACAGAACTGTTTTCCAAGTCTTTTTGTAACATCACAGTTAATAATTTGATTTAAAGGAACTCTTTTCAAATGTAGATAAAATGACTCCAAATAACAAAATGAACAAAAATAGAAACTGAGTTTCAGTAAGAACCTAGATTTGCCTTGCAAAACCCTTAGTTTCTAAACATAGCAAAATAGGTTTTCTTAGACATTGATAAGTAGGAGCTTTTTTGGTTTCTTATTTTCTTTTTTCCTTAATTACTCATAAAGTGTTTATTTTTGCAGAGCTTTGAGTATATAAACACAATTAATTTAGCCTCCTTGATAGAAATGTGTATATGTGGAAATGATTAGACTTATCCCTTAAAAAAAAAGTGTAATTCTTATAATAGCAATATTATATCACCACAAATATTTACTTATATTTTTTAATCTGTCTCCCTCATTATATCATATACTCCTCCAAAGCCAGGTATATACTGTAACTTCAGCACCTGTGCTTTGAAAATAACACTAACTAGATTTTGATTGAATAGATCCATGGGTAAGTGATATTAACTAGTTATCTAAAGTTCTGAAGAGGCCTTAAATCCTCAAGGGAACATATTTAATAAATGTTAAAATATAATAACATATATAACTAGTGAATTACGTATTATCTGTTAGGTACTGTAATATGATTTATGTTGAACTTCAAAAATACTTGAAATTATTACTGTTATATGCACTTTGTTGACACAGAGAAAAAAGTATCTCACCATGTGAGGACTTTATTATATATCCTAGCCAACCTGATTTAGAGTCCATGTTTCTACCACTTTACTGTTGATTCTATTCCTACCAAACTTTCTGGGTAGATTGAAATAATTTTTGATGAGAAAAAGTAGCAGAAATGTACAGCTTTTCTGATCGAAAGCCTGCTTACATAGCTACTATGGAAATGCCATCTGCCATTTAACAATAAAATTTCCTGGAGGAGACCTTCAAGATGGCAGAGGAGTAAGACGTGGTGATCACTTTCCTCCCCACAAATACATCAAAAATACATCTACATGTGGAACAACTCCTACAGAACATCTACTGAACGCTGGCAAAAGACCTCAGACTTCCCAAAAGGCAAGAAACTCCCCACGTACCTGGGTAGGGCAAAAGAAAAAAGGAAAAACAGAGACAAAAGAATAGGGACAGGACCTGCATCTCTGGGAGGGAGCTGTGAAGGAGGAAAAGTTTCCACACACTAGGAAGCCCCTTCGCGGGCGGAGACTGCAGGTGGCGGAAGGGGGAAGCTTCGGAGCTGTGGAGGAGAGTGCAGCCATAGGGGTGCAGAGGGCAAAGCGGAGAGATTCCTGCACAGAGGATCAGTGCCGACCATCAACAAAATGCATCAAGAAATGCTAAGGCTGCTGCTGCAGCCACCAAGAATCCTGTGTGCAAGCACAGGTCACTATCCACAGCCCCCTCCCGGGAGCCTGTTCAGCCTGCCACTGCCAGGGTCCAGTGATCCAGGGAAAACTTCCCATGGAGAACACATGGCATGCCTCAGGCTGTTGCAGTGTCATGCTGGCCTCTGGCACCACAGGCTTGCCCTGCATTCCACTTATAACCACCTTACCCCTCCCTCCCCCCAGGCTGAGATGATAGTAAAGATGATCCAAAATCTTGGAAATAGAATGGAGAAAATACAAGAAATGTTTAACAAGGACCTAGAAGAAATGAAGAGCAAACAAAAAATGATGAACAACAAAATAAATGAAATTAAGAATTATCTAGAAGAAATCAATAGCAGAATAACTGAGGCAGAAGAACGGATAAGTGACCTGGAAAATAAAATAGTGGAAATAACTACCACAGAGAAGAATAAAGAAAAAGGAATGAATTGAGGACAGAGACCTCTGGGACAACGTTAAACACACCAACATTTGACTTATAGGGGTCTCAGAAGAAGAAGAGAAAAAGAAAGGGACTGAGAAAATATTTGAAGAGATTATAATTGAAAACGTCCTTAATATGGGAAAGGAAATAGTCAATCAAGTCCAGGAAGCACAGAGAGTCCCATACAGGATAAATTCAAGAAGAAACATGCAAAGAAACATATTAATCAAACTATCAAAAATTAAATACAAAGAAAAAATATTAAAAACAGCAAGGGAAAAACAACAAATAACATACAAGGGAATCCCCATAAGGTTAACAGCCGATCTTTCAGCAGAAACTCTGCAAGCCAGAAGGGAGTGGCAGGACATATTTAAAGTGATGAAAGGGAAAAACCTACACCCAAAATTACCCAGCAAGGATCTCATTCAGATTCAGTGGAGTAATTAAAACCTTTACAGACAAGCAAAAGCTAAGAGAATTCAGCACCACCATACCAGCTTTACAACAAATGCTAAAGGAACTTCTCTCAGCAGGATACACAAGACAAGGAAAAAGCTTACAATAACAAACCCAAAACAATTAAGAAAATGGTAATAGGAACATATATATCAATAATTACCTTAAATATAAAAGGATGAAATGCTCCAACCAACAGACATAGACTGGCTGAATGGATACAAAAACAACACCCATATATATGCTGTCTATGAGAGACCCACTTCAGACTTAGGGACACATAGAGACTGAAAGTGAGGGCATGGAAAAAGATATTCCTTGCAAATGAAAATCAAAAGAAAGCTGGAGTAGCAATTCTCATATCAGACAAAATAGACTTTAAAATAAAGACTGTTACAAGAAACAAAGAAGGACAGTACTTAATGATCAAGTGATCAATCCAAGAAGAAGATATAACAATGGTAAATATTTACGCACCCAACATAGGAGTACCTCAATGCATAAGGTAAATGCTAACAGCAATAAAAGGGGAAATTGACAGTAACACAATAATAGTAGGGGACTTTAACACCCCACTTTCGCCAATGGACAGACCATCCAAATGAAAATAGTCACAAGCTTTAAATGACACATTAAACAAGATAGAGTTAACTGATGTTTACAGGACATTCCATGCAGAAACAACAGAATACACATTTTTCTCAAGTGCTCATGGAACATTTTCCAGTATAGATCCTATCTTGGGTCACAAATCAAGCCTTGGTAAATTTAAGAAAATTGAAATCATAGCAACTATCTTTTCCAACTACAGTGCTATGAGACTAGATATCAATTACAGGAAAAAATCTGTAAAAAAAACCACACACATGGAGGCTAAACAATATGCTACTAAAAAACCAAGAGATCACTGAAGAAATCAAAGAGGAAATCAAAAATCCCCTAGAAACAAATGACAATGAAAACACAGTGACCCAAAACCTATGTGATTCAGTAAAAGCACTTCTAAGAGGTAAGTTTATAGCAATACAATCCTACCTCAAGAAAAAAGAAAAATATCAAATAAATAACCTAACCTTACACCTAAAGCAATTAGAGAAAGAAGAACAAAAACAAAAAACCCAAAGTTAGCAGAAGGAAAGAAATCATAAAAATCAGATCAGAAGTAAATGAGAAGAGAAATTAAGCAAACTGTAGCAAAGATCAAAAAAAACTAAAAGCTGGTTCTTTGAGAGATAAACAAAATTGATAAACCATTAGCCAGACTCATCAAGGAAAAAAGGGAAAAGACTCAAATCAACAGAATTAGAAATGAAAAAGGAGAACAACTGACACTGCAGAAATACAAAGGATCATGAGAGATTACTGCAAGCAACTCTATGCCAATAAAATGGACAACCTCTTAGAAAGAGAGGAAATGGACAAATTCTTAGAAAAGCACAACCTTCTGACACTGAACCAGGAAAAAATAGAAAATATAAGCAGACCAGTCATAAGCATTGAAATTGAAACTGTGATTAAAAATCTTCCAACAAACAAAAGCCCAGGACCAGATGGCTTCACAGGCGAGTTCTATCAAACATTTAGAGAAGAGTTAACACCTATCCTTCTCAAACTCTTCCAAAATATAGCAAGGGAGGAACACTCCCAAACTTACTCTAGGAGTCCACCATCACCCTGATACCAAAACTAGACAAAGATGTCACAAAGAAAGAAAACTACAGGCCAGTATCACTGATGAACATAGATGCAAAAATCCTCAACAAAATACTAGCAAACAGATTCCAACAGCACATTAACAGGATCATATACCACGATCAAGTGGGGTTTATCCCAGGAATGCAAGGATTCTCAATATATGCAAATCAATCAATGTGATACCCCATATTAACAAATTGAAGGATAAAAACCATATGATCATCTTAATAGATGCAAAAAAATCTTTTGACAAAATTCAACACCCATTTATGATAAAAGCTCTCCAGAAAGTAGGCATAGAGGGAACCTACCTCAACATAATAAAGGTCATATATGACAAACCCACAGCCAACATAGTTCTCAATGGTGAAAAACTGAAACCATTTCCACTAAGATAAGAAACAAGACAAGGTTGCCCACTCTACCACTGTTATTCAACAGTTTTGCAAGGTTTAGCCAGAGCAATCAGAGAAGAAAAAGAAATAAATGGAATCCAAATCAGAGAAGAAGTGAAACTGTCACTATTTGCTGATGACATGATAGTATACATAGAGAATCCTAAAGATGCTACCAGAAAACTACTAAAGCTAATTTGGTAAAGTAGCAGGATACAAAACTAACGCATGGAAATCTCTTGCATTCCTATATCCTAATGATGAAAAATCTGAAAGAGAAATTAAGGAAACACTCCCATTTACCACTGCAACAAAAAGAATAAAATACCTAGGAATAAACCTACCTAAGGAGACAAAAGACCTGTATGCAGAAAACTATAAGACACTGATGGAAGAAATTAAAGACAATACAAACAGATGGAGAGATATATTCTTGGATTGGAAGAATCAACATTGTGAAAATGATGATACTACCCAAAGCAATCTACAGATTCAATGCAATCCCTATGTAACTACTAATGAAAATTTTCACAGAACTAGAACAAAAAATTTCACAATTTGTATGGAAACACAAAAGACCCTGAATAGCAAAAGCAGTCTTGAGAAAGAAAAATGGAACTGGAGGAATCAGGCTCCCAGATGTCAGACTTTACTACAAAGCTACAGTAATCAAGACAGTATGGTACTGAGACAACAACAGAAATATAGATCAATGGAACAGGATAGAGAGCCCAGAGATAAACCCACGCACGTATGGTCACCTTATCTTTGATAAAGGAGGCAAGAATATACAGTGGAGAAAGGACAGCCTCTTCAAGAAGTGCTGCTGGGGAAAATGGACAACTACATGTAAAAGAATGAAATTAGAACACTTCCTAACACCATATTCAAAAATAAACTCAAACTGGATTAAAGACCTAAATGTAAAGCCAGACACTATAAAACTCTCAGAGGAAAACATAGGCAGAACACTCTATCACATAAATCATAACAAGAGCCTTTTTGACCCACCTCCTAGAGAAATGGAAATAAAAACAAAAATAAACAAATGGGATCTAATGAAACTTAAAAGCCTTTGCACAGCAAAGGAAACCATAAGCAAGATGAAAAGACAACCCTTAGAATGGGAAAAAATATTTGTAAATGAAGTAACTGACAAAGGATTAATCTCCAAAATATACAAGCAGCTCATGCAGCTCAATATCAAAAAAGAACAACCCAATCTAAAAATGGGCAGACCTAAATAGACATTTCTTCAAAGAAGATATACAGATTGCCAACAAACACATGAAAGGATGCTCAACATCACTAATCACTAGAGAAATGCAAATCAAAACGACAATGAGGTAGCACCTCGCACCAGTCAGAATAACCATCATCAAAAAATCTACAAACAATAAATGCTGGAGAGGGTGTGGAGAAAAGGGAACCCTCTTGCACTGTTGGTGGGAATATAAATTGATACAGCCACTATGGAGAATAGTATGGAGGTTCCTTAAAAAACTAAAAACAGGAGTACCGTATGACCCAGCTATCCCACTACTGGGCACATACCCTTAGAAAGCCATAATTGAAAAAGTCATGTACCACAATGTTCATTGCAGCACTGTTTACAATAGCCAGGACATGGAAGCAACCTAAGTGTCCATCGACAGATGAATGGATAAAGAAGATGTGGCACATATATACAATGGAATATTACTCAGCCATTAAAAGAAACAAAATTGAGTTATTTGTAGTGAAGTGGATGGGCCCAGAGTGTGTCTTACAGAGTGAAGTAAGTCAGAAAGAGAAAAACAAATACCATATGCTAACACATATATTTTGAATCTAAAAAAATAATGTTTCTGAAGAACCTAGGGGCAGGGCAGGACAGGAATAAGGACACAGACGTAGACAATGAAATTGAGGACATGAGGAGGGGGAAGGGTAAGCTCGGACAAAGTGAGAGAGTGGCATGGACATATATACACTACCAAATGTAAAATAGCTAGCTAGTGGGAAGCAGCCACACAGCACAGGGAGATCAGTTCGGTGCTTTGTGTCCACCTAGAGGTTGGGGATAGTGAGGGTGGGAGAGAGACACAAGAGGGAGGAGATATGGGGATATATGTATATGTATAGCTGATTCACTTTGTTATAAAGCAGCAACTAACACAACATTGTAAAGCAATTATACTCCAATAAAGATGTTAAAAAAAGTGAGATGGATAAAGTGTGACATTCATATGCTGGCATACCTTACAGCAACAAGAAAGAATGAACTATTGCAACATGCAAGAACCTGGAAGAATCTTACAAATAACGTGTTGTCAGACTCACAGACTTTGAGAATAAACTGAAGGTTACCAAGGGGGAAAGGTGGGGGGAAGGGATAGTTAGGGAGTTTGGGATTGACATGTACACACTGCTATATTTAAAATGGATAACCAACAAGGACCTACTGTATAGCACAGGGAACTAACTCAGTGTTCTGTGGCAGCCTGGATGGGATGGGACTTTGGGGGAAAATGGATACAGTATATGTATGGCTGAGTTGCTTTGCTGTGCACCTGAAACTATCACAACATTGTTAATCGGCTATACTGCAGTATAAAAAAGTTTTTAAAAAGTTTAAAAAATAAAAAAAGAATGAACTATTACAACATGCAACAACCTGGAAGAATCTCACATATAAAGTACTGTCAGATGCACAGAAAATAATTATATAAAGACAAACAGCAACAACAACAGAAATAATGACAGTTTATAAGAAGAATTTTTGCATGTCCAGACACCAGTAATGCGATGATCAGGGAAGAACTGGTTAAAACCTTGGTTATCCTAGCAAAATCTGCACATTTTAAAACAAAATAAGTGAGGCACATGAATAGAGTCAACTTCAGAATTTACTGGCCAATTTGACGTTGGTTTGAATCCTGTTTTCCTTTTAGCACATAAAGGGATACCCAATGCATCCAGAAATCCAACTCTAATGAACATTCTGTAACTGCTGACTCAAGAGGAAACACTTTAAAATGGAGAACCGCAGTTACTCTTACCTTAGAAGGAGAAAACTATTAACAGAGGGAGAGTTGGGGGGGAGCAACAGATTACCTTGAATTGCATATAATTTAAAACTTGCCCCAAATATAGTTCATGAACTTTCCTCTTTATATATTGTGCCAGTTTTCAATTTATTGCCTTTCAGCTCCCATCCTGCCCTTCTTTTTTTCTGCTCTGTGATAATGGAGCTGGGCTTGAAAACACTGATCTTTTGCCTGCTGGCACAATGTTAAGCTTCGCCAGTAGAGGGCATCGGAGGGACACTGGAGGAGGAAGGGGTTCCTCTGGCTGCTGCTGGTGCGCTCCGTAAGCGGACTCCTGTGGGGCAAGTGACTTTCCCCAGGGTAAGCATGGCTTCAGGAGGCTTTGCAGCAAAGCGCCACTGGTGGTCCTTTTCATAAGCGGCTTCCCTTGGACCTCTGGGAAAGCTTCCGAGCCGGTGCCGCAGGCCTGGCCCCTCCCATGAACCACTTCCCCCAGCACCCCTTGAGTTCTGAGGCACAGCACCCGCTAGGGGCATCCTCCTGCCGCACCCCCAGAGAACGGTTTCCTGGTGAGGGCTGTTGGCATGGCACCCCTCATGGACAACATCCCGGACGCTCTCTCAGGGCAGTTCTGCAGCTTCAGAGAACACCATCCGGTGAGCAAGGAGCTCTGGATTGCAGCCTCGGGGATATGGTCCTCTTCTACGTTTGTTCCTTCCCTGTGGGCTCGATCTCAGCTCTAGGGATGGCGACTGCTGCCTGTATCTGCTATCCCTGTATTCTTTAGAGATCTCTTTACTCCTTATGAGCCAGTCTCCCATTATTTCAATCCCGCATTAGAGTTAATAATTCTTTATATTAAAATTTCCCTATTCAAATTAAAAACAAACAAAAACAAAACCAATAAAGTTTCCTTCCTTCCAGGTAGCAAGTGTTAGCCTGTAGAACAGTGAGGCCATATGATATGCAGACACCTGAGTTACCACATCTTATCAAACATAATAGCATTGATTATGTCAATTTCAGAGATATTTTTAAAAGTGGGAAAATGTGCATTTAGAATCAAGTAAAAAGGGCATTATCTATATTCACTTTGACCAAATTAAGTGAAAAAGCCCTTATGTTCTGTATCAACAAAACTTGTGTGAAGACACTTTTATTTTTTATATTCTTCCCTTTACCTGCTGTACAAACTCCTTTCCTTTTTCTCTATGAAAAGATTCTGGTTAGGACACTATGTTACTATTCAAGATTAGAAATAATGGTAGCTTGAAATATGGTAATGATGAAGATATAGAGGACTGAAATACGTTGAAATTCATTTACAAAATGAGATTGATAGAAACTGATTATGAATAAGATTAGTTTTAATTATATCACAGATGAAAGTGATTATGTCTTTGAATGTCATCCTAATTAGGAGAAAAGTAGTAGCCATTTGTTTCTATATATTTTACACAGAAGTACAAAAATGCTATTGATTTTGATCCTTTATTTCTCTTCATTCCTGATACCCCAATTAGGTTATAAATGTTGACTTTTGAAAGATTATTTATACTTACATTTTGGTTTATTTGTCTTTCTTCATATAAATGTATCTAATCATGAAATGTATGCTATAAATTTAATCTTCTGGTACTTCCCTTCCTCGCCTGTTGTAGTCTAACAATATCTCTCCATTTCTAAACCAAATTGTAATTGTTAAGTCCTTTGTTTTGTTTTTGTTATTATAATCAATGAGTCCCTAGGAGGCATAATTTGATATTTTACATTTAGTTCTTAAAAAGATATTTTTGACTAATGCAAAAGAAAAGAGAAAAAAATTAGACTTTAGTAGCTATTACCTACATGTTTTTAGAGAATCAAACATAAAATGCAGAAGGAACTTGGAACCATATTGCATAACGGAATCCTTGGGCTTTTAAATATATATATATATACATTAGCAATTAGACGAAAGTTCCAGGACTTCCCCGGTGGTGTAGTTGTTACAAATCCGCCTGCCAATGCAGGGGACATGGGTTTGATCCCTGGTACGGGAAGATCCCACATGCTGTGGAGCAACTAAGCCCGTGCACCAGAACTACTGAGCCTGCGCTCCAGAGCCTGCAAGCCACGACTACAGAGACCGTGTGACTAGAGCCCCATGCTCCACGAGAGAAGCCACCACAATGGAAGAGCAAGCACTGCAACAAAGAGTATCCCCCGCTCGCCACAACTAGAGAATGCCGGCATGCAGCAATGAAGACCCAATGCAGCCAAAAATAAATAAATAAATAAATAATAATAATTATTATTATTATTTTGTGGTATGTGGGCCTCTCACTGTTGTGGCCTCTCCCGTTGTGGAGCACAGGCTCTGGACGCACAGGCTCAGCGACCATGGCTCACGGGCCTAAGCCACTCCGTGGCATGTGGGATCTTCCCGGACCGGGGCACGAACCCGTGTCCCCTGCATTGGCAGGCGGACTCTCAACCACTGCACCACCAGGGAAGTCCATTAATTAATTTTTTAAAAATTTCCAAATAATGTGTAATTATATGAAACTGTTTTTTCAACATCTTTATTGGAGTATAATTGCATTACAATGGTGTGTTAGTTTCTGCTTTATAACAAAGTGAATCAGTTATACATATACATATGTTCCCATATCTCTTCCCTCTTGCATCTCCCTCCCACCCTCCCTATCCCACCCCTCTAGGTGGTCACAAAGCAGCGAGCTGATCTCCCTGTGTTATGTGGCTGCTTCCCATTAGCTGTCGTTTACATTTGGTAGTGTATATATGCCCATGTCGCTCTCTCACTTCGTCCCAGCTTAGCCTTACCCCTCCCCGTATCCTCAAGTCCATTCTCTACATCTGCGTCTTTATTCCTGTTCTGCACCTATGTTCTTCATAACCTTTTTTTTTTTTAGGTTCCATATACATGTGTTAGCATACAGTACTTGTTTTTCTCTTTCTGCCTTACTTCACTCTGTATGACAGACTCTAGGTCCATCCACCTACTACAAATAACTCAATTTCAATTCTTTTTATGGCTGAGTAAAATTCATTCCATTGTATATACGTGCCACATCTTCTTTATCCATTCATCTGTCGGACACTTAAGTTGCTTCCATGTCTTGGCTATTGTAAATAGTGCTGCAATGAACACTGTGGTACATGACTCTTTTTGAGTTATGATTTTCTCAGGGTATATGCCCAGTAGTGGGATTGCTGGGTCGTATAGTAGTTCTATTTTTAGTTTTTTAAGGAACCTCCATACTGTTCTCCATAGTGACTGTATCAGTTTACATTCCCACCAACAGTGCAAGAGTGTTCCCTTTTCTCCACACCCTCTCCAGCATTTATTGTTCATAGATTTTTTTATGATGGCCATTCTGACTGGTGTGAGGTGATACCTCATTGTAGTTTTGATTTGCATTTCCCTAGTGATTAGTGATGTTGAGCATTCTTTCATGTGTTTGTTGGCAGTCTGTATATCTTCTTTGGAGAAATGTCTATTTAGGTCTTCTGCCCATTTTTGGACTGGGTTTTGTTTTTTCGATATTGAGCTGCATGAGCTGCTTGTAAATTTTGGAGAGTAATTCTTTGTCAGTTTTTTCATTTGCAAATATTTTCTTCCATTCTGAGGGTTGTCTTTTGGTCTTGTTTATGGTTTCCTTTGCTGTGCAAAAGCTTTGAAGTTTCATTAGGTCCCATTTGTTTATATTTGTTTTTATTTCCATTTCTCTAGGAGGTGGGTCAAAAAGGCTCTTGCTGTGATTTGTGTCATAGAGTGTTC
Organism: Delphinus delphis; assembly: GCF_949987515.2. Taxonomy (NCBI): domain Eukaryota; kingdom Metazoa; phylum Chordata; class Mammalia; order Artiodactyla; family Delphinidae; genus Delphinus; species Delphinus delphis. Next base: position 173,693,978 of record NC_082683.1, read on the forward strand.
TGCCTATGTTTTCC